>NC_046223.1:41243798-41552136 GCF_009819885.2 Catharus ustulatus | reverse complement strand
GATGAGATGTTTCATTCCACTGAGAGCCTTGCTATGAGCCCTTCTCTTGAAGGGTTTCTGCTGGCCTGAACTTACCCTAAATATGCTTTTGTCTTCTACTTTTAGTCTGTAAAATGGACTGGCTGGCCAATGACTTTGCTGTTTAAGAGTGACTTGGGAGATCAGAGCTGCGTTGTGTTGACACTGACTCAGCAGTTGTCTCACTGTACATATGTCAGAACGACTGAGGCTTCGGCAGGCAGCCAAAAGCCATTTGTAACATATTTCTTCACAGAACTCTGCTGTGGTAGGAAAGACTTGGTATACTTTAATTGCCAGACTCCCAGTTTGTGAAATTTTTCTTCAGTGCCTTTAAACTCTGGCCTTTCATAGTAATTTTTGTTCAACTTTGTCTAGAAAATCCAATTATTGGTAATTTAATTAAATGCTAAAGAGATAAACCAACACCAAGCTACTTAGTGAGAATGAAATATTGAGTAAGTCTGACCTGGGTAAATCTGTAAAGAGAGTTTGTGCAAGCCATAGCCACCTCTCCATGAGGGCACTTGGCAGTTCTTTGGGAGCACAGGCAGACAGGTCTCACCAGGAAACAAGTATTCAGCTCATGCATGCATGGATAGGTTTTAACAGCTTGTCTTGACCTCCAGTGGAAGGAGGCACAGACATACAGGAATGTTTATCAAAAGTACCTGGATGGAGAAGCGCTTGATGCAGAGTAGGTATTAAGTTAGAACCTGGCTCCTCCCATAGTCCAGGTAAATAGGAGTCACAGCCTTTCACCTATTCTGGAAGAATTCACCTTAAAAAACAGTAGTTGGTAAAATTGTCCCCAATTTAGGTGGAGTCATAGAAACTGGAGATATTCTAACCCGCTTTGTAACTGCAGTGAGATTAACTTTGAATGAACTCAGAGATAAAAAAGACAATTTAAAATGTTGTTGAATTCCATTTGAATTACAAAAAGGCACCAGAAGGAAGTAATTTTGTTGTTCTAAGCCAAAACTTTCAAAAGGTTAGGGTTAAAAAGACAAACTTGTGATTTTTTGAATACTTGTGAACTATGTGGTCTGATACTGCATTTAATTACACAGTCACTGAAAACTTCTTTTGGAAGTGTCATTGATTGAAAGGAATTTAGAGTGTTCAGTTAATTCATGTATATTGTTTTTTTCATCCTCTTCCAACACATTTGAGGGGTTGAGCATATTACACGTTACTGTTATCTGCTCTGAAGACCATGTTCATTTCTTTCAGGTACATTTATATATTGTGAAGTTAGAATCTGGAATACTTTAGCAAAAACTGTTATTAGATAAATGGGGCTGTTTTGCAGCTTGAAGAAATAGAGACTACAGCACAGTTATGAAAATGAAAATATTCTGGAAAAATTAATGATCTGAACTGCTTCAATTACAACTTATGTACAGAATTCCTGTGGCAGGAAAATGACTCTTTGGAGGGAATCTTCACATGGCAGTGTTTGTTAGTTAAAATAGGTTGAAAAAAGCTCATGTAGGATCTGCATCATTCCCAATTCTAGAAAATACTGTAGCCCTACCTTATAGCAGCAGCAGACCTGCTTGTTGATGATTTTAACATACATAGTTTTTCATTCAGCATTTCCTTCCTTCTTTTGTTTGTATATTTTATCTAAGAAAAAGTTGGAGGAGTATAGGAATTATATTTAACTAAAATTCCCCTAAACCCCCAAATATCTGTGGGGGTATGGCAGAGATGACTCATGAATCATATGTCAGCTTCTGTAGTACATACAGGAGACTCTTTGAGGCCCTCTTTAGCAGCATATTTTTACAGTAGGATTCTGGTGAGTGACCAGTGTTGTGAGCAGTGTTGTCTAAGCTTTTAGCATGGAGGTGAGACACAAGCTGATAACATGGTTATGCTATACCTGTTGTATTTTACCTTGAATCACAGCAGACCCATTGCTGTGTTGCATTTTATGCTTTTTCAACTTTTAAGAGAAGGAATAGCAAAAATGTTAATTTGGCTGAATTAAACAGGTAATATGCACAAGAGCTAAACTAGTCCTAGCAACTACATCAAAACCTTTTATTTTTCTAGTCTTTTAAGGTGGTGAGGTGAACATGGTGAAGGGTCTAAGCAGTTACCATTTGGTCTGTGATCCCATTACTTGAACTCTAGCAAGTTTCCTCACAAGAAATGCAAGAGGGCTGGTACTGAAAAAGATATCTTAGTGTTGTCACATGTCCCAGAATCCTTTTAGACATTGCTGAGCGTGTTACTCTCAAAGGTGTTTGCAATAACAGAATTCAAGACTAAATTGTTGAGTTCTTCCCTCCAAGAACAGAGACTGTTTACAGAGGTGCCACAGTCAAGCCCTCTTTGGGTGAACCATTAGGACGGAAGTCATTTTCTTTTAATTTGCAAAGATTGCAGTGGTTTGTTCATGAAGTAGGATATTGGAATTGACCCACATAAGCATATACAAGTAACTGTTGTGGTTTACTGGGGAGTCAGCGGCAGAGCAGCAAGTTGAATTTGGGCTTTCTGAGGGAAAGTCGAGAGTCCTGCCCGTAGAAACAGCTTAGGTTTACTCAGACTAATCTGTAGAACTGGAGAAACCATCCTCCTAAGTGTTTATTTTTAATTGCCAGTAGTAGAGAAATGCTAAAATGTAGAGCACACCCCTTTAAAAGAATCTCTTCAAACATTTGGTGTCTCCATGGCATGTGTCATTTCTGACTCACCAATGTCTTTAGGAAAATGCATTATCACAAAGTAGATGAGCCTTTTTCCTGAACAGCTGAGTAAACTGTTTCTTGAGGCAAATATTGTTGTACCATGGATGGAAATCTTTATCACAGTTTAGTCTGGGGCTTAAAGATTTCTTGCCTTCCTTTCCTCTTCCCCTCACCTCATCTGCTCCAATTCAGCCTCTTACCAAAAGGCTTTAGTGTAACAAAATATGTGAGATAAGCAGTCTTTGGAAGCTGGTGTGTATATCAGAGCAAAGGTGATGTTTTTAGTTGGTCAGCATAGATCAGAACACATCTGCAAAGCTCCAATGAAAGGGCGAGGTGTTTCAAACATCCTGACACTCATATTCCTGCCAATAACCGATTTTCCTGCTTGAAAGAGGTACTAGTTAATGACCATTCTTCTTTTTTGGCACAAATCCTTATTAATTGTTTCTTCATGCAGTCCATATCTGGATTTGATGAACTCAGAAAGGAACAAGGGAGACCATAATTTACCAGCTGTTAGTATGAGAGGATACAAGTTTGCTGGAAAGGCTGGGGAATTACTTGAGATCAAGTACATTTGGCAGTCCTTGACACCCAGTGTGCTCTGAATATACCATTTAGCCTGTCTCCAGCCAGCTTACCTGTCTCAAAAACTTACCCTGCAGCCAAAGCTGGCACCTTGCACACACCAGGATCCGGTGGAAGTGAACAGAAAAGCAGCCTACTAGATTTGGTGCTTTTACTCACAGTGAACTTCACTTTCACTAGTTCAGTTTGTTCCCTTGAAGTTGAAGATGAGTCTGGGTCTTCAGAGTTGGAAATGAATATCAACTTGCTTTCCTGGAACTGTTGGAACATCATTCAATAGGATATCTCTTATCTTTCGAGAGACCCATATGCCAGAGAGCTCTATATTCTCAATTAAGCCACAACCCTTCCCTTTTTCAATTTCCTCTGATTGGTGAGAGGTGATGGTTTTTGTACTTGTTAGTATTTTTTTAGTTTAGTTTTCTTCCTTTCTTTGTATTTATCTGTATTCCTTGCTGAATTTCACTTATGTTAACTTGTTCACAGGTATCTGGATAAAGTTGGAAGGTTGATTATTTTTGAATAATTGCAAATTAGCTGTATTCTAGTTCCTTCATTGGTTGGGTTTGTAATGAAGAGGGAAAAGAAAAATCCAGAATGCAGTAGTATGAAAGGTGGGGAAGATTCCCACACCTGCTTTTTTAGTTACCGTCAAAGTAATGTTTATTAACACCTGGACCTCCTTTGTTCAGAAAAGGCACAGTACAAAATTGTGAGCAAAAGAGGGTCCATGCCTGCAACTGCTTAGAGAAAATCCCTTCTGCAAGGAAGATACTTTTGTCCCTTGCTATCACATCTCAGCAGCCTTCAATAGCACAATGTGAGTTTGTGTTCCTTCCACTATTCTTGTTAGACTTTTCCTATAGTTTAAAAAATACTAATTTATCATATTTTTGTTTAGTCTTTCCAGTTTTTTTCTGTTTTTTTTCATTCAGCAAGTTTTGGTCAGATTGATTTTTTTTCTTGAGCATATAATAATTCTTTAGCCCAAAAAGCCCAAACTGGCCACAGTGTGGAGTCCTTGTTCATCACTCATCCTAGTCCAGGCTCTTCAGGGTGGGTGGTGTCTGCTCATTTTGTTTGAAAGTCAGTCTCATATCTCCTCTGTACTCGCCCACTTGTCGGCGTTGGCGTGCCAGGGAGGAGATGTTTTATTTGGCAGGCTGTATTTGAGGGCTTTCCCTGCAGAGGTCTTCACAGCTCCCTCCCTCAGAGTCTTTTGCAAAGGTGCTGCTGATGTTCCAGTGAAACAGTTTTCCTTGTGGTCCTTCATACGGATGTAGGAGCACCGAGGAGCTGAGCAGAATTCATTTGATTGCAAATGACAGCAAATGTGTGGCCACAGAGAAAATAAGGCAGGAATGGGAATTACTCTGTGACTGCTGAAGGGACTTGTAAGGAAGGGGGAACATGATAGAACTCTGAGAACTGTTTACCACATTTCAATATTTCAGGAACCCAAATAATGATAATTGTTTCTTTCTTACTTACATTGGGTTAAATACGATCTTTAGCTTCAACTGCAGAATGAAGAACTACTCAGGCAAATAATTAAAAATGCATACCAGATTAAAGCAACTGAAAACAGCTGTCTTCCCTTTTGAGGAACTTTGAATGGGTCTCACTTGTACAGGATTACTTGCCATGAATTAGGGAATTAGGGACAGGTAATGCAGAAGAGCAAAAACATTGATGAAGTTAGTTGCTTGATGTGTTATTAGAAAAAAGCAGGTGAAATGGAGAACTAGTCACGAAATTAAAAAGGAGACCACCAAATTCTACATTATATAACCTTTTATTTAATAAAATAGCATTTGAAAACTTCTATTAGAGGAATGTAAAGCTTTTCCTTTTTACTTTCATTTCTTTATTTTGTTGTGAGGCAGGATGCAGATATTAGTTTTATAGAGTAGGAGATGAGTTGAAGTGAAAACAGGTTCCAACCAGGTAGATCAGTCTTGGGATGGGAACACACTGTACTGAACTGCCCACACAGTGCTGCCAACGTATGTGAGTCATGAGCAGCAATGCCACTTCCATTTATAGATTCCTTAGGAACATAGGCAGCTATAAATGCCATGGAGTGGCAACTTTTTAAAAGAAGGTTTGGACTCAAAATGTTGAGTTCCACAGAACTAATTAAATCAATACAAGATGTCCAAAGTAATTCCCCTTTGAGAAATTACTTAAGTTGCCAAATATAGCTCCCATCCTCTAGGGAAGTGCCAAGGATTCCGTAATTGTGTTCATCCTCAGAACATTCAAGCCATCAGAAATATTCACATAAGACATTAACAATGAAATATGAAGTTTAGAATATCAATATTTTGAAGTACAAGCTTCTTGAAACAAAATGTTTGATTCTTATTTTTTCTAAGGGAAAATTCCAAAATTTCAACAGCAAATTGTATCAGGTTCACATTCTGGAAATTCCCAGGCTAAAAGGTTTCTCAGTTAGTTGTTTCACCTATTAAGGTGATCATAGATGGAAAGAGTAGGGTACCTTGAACTACGTGCATGTTCTACATGTGGAGTATAAGCAGTGGATAACCACGTAGTTTAACACACTTTCACAGGTTGAGAACACCATACATAAAGTGCATTAACTTAATACTTATGCACTTACTTCATATAAATGTGTATGTTTTGGATAAATTAACTTACATTTCCACACACCAAGTATTTATTGAGAAACCAAGGAACTAATGGAATAGAAGTTGAAGATTCCTCTTCCATTAGCTTATGGAAAGCATGGTCTTCATGGCCTATATAATTCAAACTGCAAAATACCCACTGTAGATGAGGTCTTTGTGCCTGAAATAATTATCAGGCACTCTAATTGGGTATTTGTTGTTTCTATTGTTTCTGTTTAGACAAATGTTCTTTTTCCTTCCACAGTAAAAAAGAATTTAGGGGATGCTCCTGTTCATATACATATGTGTGTATATCCATATGTATATTTTTATAGTTACATCTAGGATTGTTTCTCAACATCAAAATTTATCACTTCTCAACAGAGGAAGTTTGGGTGTTCCAGATGGGAGCACCTACCCCGGCAGAGCACACACACAATGTCACATGTTTAAGTCCTGTGAATGCAGTTCAGACTGAGAACTTGAAATTGTCACTTGTGTCCTATATGAGTGTCTTAACCTTGAGGCAATTTTTGGGATGTTACAATTTCCGTCTCTCTGGTGGCAACAGTTCTGCTTTATGTAAGTAATTAAAATACTAATTGAATCTGGATCTTTCACAACTTGAGGTAAGTCCCATAACCAGTGGGCTTGGAAAAATAGCCTAGTTAGCTCTGTGAATGTGTAATTAGTCACACAAGATGAGGTTACTCCAGTAGAATAATTGAGAGCAGCTCACCTGAGAATAGCAGAGAAGCTGGTAATTAGCACTCACCTAGTCTATAAGAGAGCCACTCATTCCTGGTAGAACTTAGCCTGTGTTGGGATTTGAAGTATGGAATCTTGGATTTCCAGTGAGGCTGTGACTGTTAAATTGTGGGAGAATGCTTGTCTAGATTTTCACGAGAATTTTCAGATGGTTTGGGGTTTCTCTGGATGAAGAGAAAAAGAGATCCTTAATTTTTTTTGGTAGCAGGAGAGTTTCTTCTTACATATCTCTATTAAGATTAACAGCACAAGAAATTCAAGAACTTTAAAAAAGTATCAGTAATGATTCCTGAAATATTAATTTTATAATTAATATTATAACTTATGATGATGCATAATGAAAGTTACTCCTGCTGCTGATAAGAAAAGTAGACAACGGGAAACATGATGTTTGCATTGGCCTGTCTTTGTGTCTTGACTTCTGGTAGTGTTTACATGTTTTTCTTTCTCCTGAGTTATGGAAAAGCCTTAGCACTCTGTTTATAATAGATTCTGCATACAGCAGTTCCTTTGGGAAAACAAAACTCAAATACCTAGGAAATGTTGCAACCTATCTTGCTTTTCATAGGATGTGACAAACTTCCTCCTCATGCAGTATGAGGTGTCTGCCTGCAGTCAGTCCCACACACTCCTGATACGGAGTCTTCCACATGTTCTCTACCCACCAGGATGGATCAGTTAAGAGTACCAGCAAAACATCTGGAGTAGTTTGTGCTGCCCAAATTCTTAACTGTATTTGTTCCTCGGAATGAAGGGAAAACTCCTTTCCGAAATAGACTGGGGCTGTGTACAGCATATGCAGTAACAACCTGAGCTCCAAAATATCTTAGTTCCTTACAGTACTTTCACAGAAAACAACCAGAAAGTCCTTCTGCCTCTCTAAAGGTGTACTATTTGAACAAAATCTATCCTGCCTTAAAAAATAAAAGGGTAAGTGCTCCAGCAGTTAGATAATATAATACACATATAATATAATCCTACTTATGCAAAACTGTGCTTTAGTAGTCCAATACTTTAAAATGCTGAATCTGTCCATAAAGCTACTCTGTTCTATTACCTGCTTTGGTTGTCTGAAAGTACAGTAATTTCACGAATACAGGCCGCACCGTTTTGACTAAAATTTTGCTCCCACACCGGAAATGCGGCTAACACTCAGGAGCGGCTAATATGTGAATAATTTTCTGACATTTACAACCCCAGAAGTGGAAACCGAGGTGCCGAGTCGGGCAACCTGCCAGTAAAAGCCGGCATTTCGCGAATGTTACAAATTGTTACTCTGTTGTGCCGCGGGTGGAGCCTGGCTCCCTGCAGGCAGCACGGGGTGGGGAGAGGTGGGAGAGCTCCCTCCTTCCCTCCTCTCCCGCAGCCGGGGGTGGGGGGGACAGATGGGCCTTGTGCTGCCATCCCCGCGGCCCGTGGGGTAAACAGGGGACTCCTGTCCCTGCCTGCTGCGGTAGGAGCAGGCAGGCTCCATCCTCGCCTGCCGCCACGGGTGCCGGCGGGCTCTGTCCCTGCCTGCCACCACAGGGCAGCGCCAGGCCGGGGCGAGCGAGTCCAGTGGCAACGACGGCCGGCCCCGAGCAGCCCCACCGAGCTGGGCCACCTGGCGCCCGTCGGCAGCCCCAAGCGGGCCGAGCCAGTAAACCCCCAGCCATGCCGCGGTTCTGTTACTATTTGGTAACTTTGTTGCACACGGGTCCTCGCTGAGAACAACAGAGCGGCTTATACTCAGGTGCGGCTTATTTATGGACAAAGAACGAAACGTTTGCCAACACCCAGAGATGCGGCTTATAGTCCGTGCGGCTTGTATTCGTGAAACTACTGTAGTTTGGTTCCATAATTTGTATGAGGAAATGGATACATTGAGGCTGATTTTAGTTTCTGTTATAATGTGTTGCATATTAAATTGGCATAGGGTTGCTGTCCTTAACTGCAAACTCTTTTGGGTCTATAGTCTCTTCAGTTTTATTTTTTTATTGAAAATTCCATTTTTTGTCTGGTGCCAAAGAATCATCCCAAGATGTGCTGTGTTTCTCTCACCTTTGCAAAACCGTGACGCTGTGCCAGGCTTGACTGGAGCAGCCTTCTGACTACAACAAGAAATAGTAGATGGGTCCTTCTGCAATAGCACCTTAATACTTTTTGGCAGTTCTTTTTGGCACTCAGAGGCAAACATTTCTGAAGAATCCTTGTTCTGCTTAACTACTCTATCTGATGATCAGTAATGGGAAGCATTAAAGGGAAACCTAGCTCCACTATAGTGAGTAGGTAGATTGATGTTCAGTGGCAAGGTAGACTATTATTTTTATTGTAACTCTGAGCTCTCTGATGTCTACGTGCCAGTGTCCTCACTTGAGATATTTTGAAGATTTGGATGCAAGCTGTTTCTACTTTCACACCTGCGGGCAGGTTAGGAGCAAACAGTTCCTCCACGTCATGATCCCACGATTTTGTCTTTTTCAATTTACTGAAGAGGAACCTTTCCTTCTGTTATTGTTCTTGGTCTCCTTTGTACTTGTATTCATACTTCAGGCCATTGCTTGACACTCTTAAAGCATGTGCAAATGTCATCTGTCATTTCCTCCTTGTTAGGCTTTAATATTTTATGTTCATATGCTCGGCCTATGATACCTGACACTGTTTCTATCTAAGGGATTCCAGATTTTTCCCATGAGGTTAAGTTAATCTTTTATCAAATGCAGTTGTAGAGTTCTTTTGTGTTGTTCTGTTGCACAGAGTGACTTTGCATTGGCAGGGAGAACAGATCTAATAACATGACTAAATTTTTTTATTTAATATCAATTTTGTTTTATGCTTCTACTTTTATCCCCTTCCCTAAATTTTTAGAAGTTCATCAAAGCTTTTTTATGACCTTGGTTTGCATTGCTTGATTAGCAGGAGGGTTTATTCATCATCATATGGTCTACTTCCTTAAAGATAAGATGATATAAATGTAATAATATTCCTTTATCTGCTGTGTAACTGGTTTGAAATAATTAATAGACGTGGTTTTGACTTCACTCTCAATGAAGTGGATCAATATGTTTTGCTATGTCTGTTTGCTCTACTTGGGAAATGGAGTGAAAGTCACCCAAATGTGCCTTTTGTCTGTGAAACTTCTCAGTTGCTCAATTGGGCTAATTTTGTTGCACCCCAATGATGACCAGTATTAACAGGAATATTATACATTCTAGTCGTCTTCAAGTGATGGTTACAAACAACTGGACTGTCTGACATTAAAATTGGCTTTTTGAAAATCTGTACTATTTTTCATGAATGGTGCTTGTCACTTTACATTAGCTTAAGAAATGAGAACAACCACTTGACACTTGGCTTAAAATCTGCATGGTGCTTTCTGACCTGGAAATATGCCTATTTCTAAAAAAGTTGTAGATGGAAATTGCTCTTGATTTTTATTTCCCCTGCTCTTTAGTGTGAAGAATAATACAGGGTTTTGCTGGATGTTGAGGTGGACAATGCTGCCATCATGTGAAATGCCTGCTCTGAGTCTTTCTTGAGTTCCATTGGCATCTACTTTCCATATTCTTAAAAGCATGAGATGCCTAAAGGTTTATTTGCCCCTTGTTTAGCAAATGCTTCCTATTAAAATTTTCCTTTTTGTATTTACTTAGTTTTATAATTTTGGACACTTTGAAGTTCTTGAATTTGTCTGTCAGAAGATCTATATTGCCAAATCTAGTCCACCATTTAGGCTTGATCAGTTAAAGACAATGTAAGCATCTTCTGATTGTTAAATTTCATTTGAGCTTGTTATTTGTTGAGAATTTTTCTGTTCATTGTTGGACAGGAGTGCTGATTCAAAAAGCACCCATTGGCTGTTTAGTCTTTTATTTTTGGAATTGTTTACCCTTTCAATCTATATTTCTCTAGGGTTTTTGTCGCTTGCTTTTGGTTTGGTGTTTTGGGTTTTTTTCCTCTCTTATACTCTTATTGTCTAGACTTTGGTTTTCTTTTTGTTGTTGCTACTAAATTAACAACAGAAATTTATTCCTTCCTTTTCATTTGATTCTCTTTGGAAAAGTCTTTTTACTTTTCTACCTGTACTATGAATACTTGTGGTTATCACAAGAGGCATAAATCTGCAAGCAGTTTTTACCTTTCAGGCTTACAGCTATGAACTGCAAACTTGAATTAATTTTTTATATTCTCGTCTTTGATTTTCACTTTAGCCATATAGTGATTATTGTTACAGCCTGTATTTGCTTGTTCTGTGTGTAAATATTTGCTGAAGATTTGTAAAGTTTACTTTAAATGAAGTAATTTATGTATAAAGTTGTACATAAATTACAGTATTGTTTTCTATTCTCCTGTGAGAAAATAGGGATATATTTGAGAATTTTCCTTGTGGAAGCTACGCAGTTTTTTGTGAGAAAAATATTTTGATAACCAAATTAAAGGCAACTTGAACCAAGAATATCTGCACCACCATGGAAGTACCAATTCTTTTGTCATGAGGGAAGTAGAGTTCAATGTTGATGTTGCTTTAATGTATTTCAGCTATTTTGTAAAATGAATTGTTTAAGTATTCCAGTGATAAGCATTTGGCAACCAAATCTGTTTCTTCAGTGGTGTGCTGGGAAGGTTTTGCTCATGCTGCATAGCTGAATGTTAGTTTAAACTGCTGTGCAAGGGTGTGTTCATATTGAAGTTCTCAAATACCATTATAAAATCCAGCTAGTTTCTTGTTTGTTCTGGCAATATTTCTAGTTATTTAAGATGTTTAATTTTACATTAAGGCAACTGATTTCTGCTCCTCCCTTATACCTGGTATTTAATTTCTCTGCAAAGAATTTGCATATATAGACACTCCTGTTCTAACAAGAAGGCAAGGTCAAAGAATTTTTATGCTCCAGCACCAATTAAAGTCAATGTAAGGGTGCTTAGTTATTTTAGAGACCTATTTTGAAAATCAATTAACTGCAGTCACCTCAACTCACCAACCAACCAATGCTCCCTCTAGTTCACTGCCTGAGAGAAAAAAGATAAAAAAGAACACAGTATTTCTACTTGAAAATGTAGTAGTTTGACCTTTACACGTGTGCCTCTTTGTCACGCCTGAGCCTTGCTACATTGCAATTTTAAAATTTTTTATTTTTAAATATAAAAAGGTGTGCCACTGTTCCTAGAAATTCACCCACAGTGGCAGTGGCAATGCACAGACCTCCAGCTGTACAGCCACTTGCAGTGATTGAGCAGCTTAAGCCAGCTCAGAGCAGCTCACTGGATTCTGAAAACAGCTGCCAGAGCTAACAAAGCCTCAAGTGCTCACTCTGCCAGCCCGGATACACAACGTGCAGAACTGCTGGTAGCTGTGCTGAGGATGCCTTTCTATAGATAATGCTGTATGTGGGTCAGTTTCAAATACTCAAAATCCAATTAAGACTGAGGGCTTCCAATTTGCCCTTCAGCTACCATGAGGGCAAAATAATCTCATTTTTGCAAAGAAAGCTGTTATTATAAATGTTTGTCTTGGCGTGGGAAAGACATTTTTTACACCAAACTGTACCTTCCTCATTCTGCTTACAAGCAAAGATGAATGTCAGTGCAACAATGGGGTTTGCATACTTAAAGAAAACACTTACTTGGCAATATCATTTTAAAAATCATATAAAAAACAAAACAATGAAATCTGGCAGTAAATGTTTTAGTGTGGATTTTATCTATCTAGACTACCCAGGTGTTTACATATAAATTTAATGCACATGTAGATAGGAGCCATTTGAAAAACATGCAAATTCAGTATTTTATTGTTCCTTTTATTATTGCGAGCCCTAAACACATAATCCATAGCCCACTCAACTTTTGTATTTTCTAAATATATATGCATCTGCAATGTGATGAACACAAATGCTTAGTAAATGCTATAGTAATACAGTGTGCTCCAGCAGTAATGTCCCTTCTGGTTTCTTGAAAGCCTCTTGTTGCAATTGGTGCTTGTGTTACAAGAATTTCTCAACCAGAGACAAATCGGAGCATCCAAACCACATGAAAGCTTTCCCCTCATCTGTGGGTGAATACTGTTACAATTCAACAAGGTTAAGATTGAATTTCCTTTACAGGAAAGGGAATTAAATCTTGAAATCAGAGAACAAATTCCAACAAATGCTCAGGAGAGGAGATATTATCAAATTATATGCAATGGAAAAAAATCCCAGAAAATTTGGAAATGGAGTGACTATAACCAAATGGACCAAGATGAAATGAGGGGCAGTGGGAGGACAAAAAATTGCAAAATTACTCCCCAAAAAAATATGGAAATCATGGAAGAAAGATTAAAAAAGAGTGTAGAGAAGATGCTAAGGAAATTAAATTCTTTAAAAATAAAGGGAAAATTCCAAACCCAAGTGAAAAGACTTAAAGTGAATGGGATGACAAGAAGTGCAGGGAAATGGACTGAAGCTTGCCCAAATAATCCTCATTGAAATCAAAACGTTTCATTTCCTTCCTTGGAAGGAAGAATTTCCTTTAGGAAATATTGAAATCAGAGAACAAGGTCTAACCAACCCTCTGGAAAGAAGATACAAAACCAAAAAGGCAATAGAAAATTAACTAGAAAATTAAGATCTTGACTTTAATTAAAAATTAATGGATGACAACAAACTCATTCATTTCCTTAGTATTTTCTCTACACACCTTTTTTTACTTCATTGATTTCATGATTTTATTTGGAGTAATTTTGTCAAGTTATAGTCCTTTAAACTACCCCTCATTTCATCTGTCTATTTTGTTATATTCCCCCAAGTTCCTAATTTTCTAGGTTTTCTCCTATTGCATTATTTTTCATATTTCCTATCCAAAGTGTGTGTTGGTCTTTTTTCTTTTTTTCATAACAATGCTCTTTAGGACAGATGTTGAAAATCCCAGAGGCAGTAAACCTACCTGGTCTATATTGCTCAGAGTCACCTGATGGTAATTATTCCATCTACTGTTTCTTTTCACTGTGAAAATCTGGGCATAATGTTTGAAGCACAGACTAAATGGAAGTCTAGCCAAAAGAAGGGAGACTGTGAGAAAAAGGTTTTTCTAGTTCAGTCAATTCTAGCCAGTCAAATTATTGCCACAAAGTGTCTCTGAATCTGAAAGTCCTGACTGGGAGTATGTGATTGGCTGCACAGTGTTCGGGTTGTTCTCTCTAGAGACTGATGGCATATTCCTTGTGACAGATACTACCTGAAGCTGATCTCTGCTTCCAGTCAATGTTATTACTAAAAATCCCTTGTTATTGATTAAAGCAACGGATTTATCTTGGTGCACAATGGACCTTGAGCAACTTTTTCAGTGTTGTCTTTGGTAACGTTACTCTGAATTGCTGGAAGGAGAACCAAATCATGCTCAAAATACTTTTGTTCATGTGGAAACATCACAGAAATGTTCCCTGGAAAACCTTTACCTATCTTACCCATCTACAACCAGACTTGAAACTGTAAACACTGTACAATTATTTTGTGGTGTACAGTAATTTCACAACTATAAGGCACACTGGATTATAAGGTGCACTTCCGGGTGTCGGCAAATTTCCGAACTTTTGCCCATATATAAGGCACACCGGACTATAAGGCGCACTTTTTTTTTTCCGTGAGGATCCACGCGCAACAGAGTAACAAATTAGTAATGGAATCACGTGACCGTGGGGTTTACTGGTAGGTGCTCAATTTACAAACATTTTTCACAGATTGGCGTAGCCTTTAAACGCAGCCCCAAGCGCCCTCCCCTGCTCGGGGGCTCACACTTCTGGGTTGGCTCAGGGCAGCATAGGGCTCCCAAGGCATCGGGGCGGCTGCGGCTCCCACTTCCAGGTTGGCAAATTTCTGAACTTTGTCCGTATATAAGGCGCACTGGACTATAAGGCACCCTTCCAGGTTTGGACCAAAATTTTAGTCAAAAGGGTGCACCTTATAGTCATGAAATTACTAGAATTCTCTTCCATTTTTATTCCTTCCTTCCTTTTTCTGTCAATGTCGGTTTTGCTCAGGGTATTTCTAAGCCTGATCAGAGAGAGTACAGTTAGGGTGGAAATTACTTAAAATAGGGTGCTGGTATTTATTCTTTCCCCACCCTGTGCTTTACTGGTGATGCACTGCATTGCTGCTGCATTCCCTACATTTTGTGCGCAAATATCAACCCAGCCTCTGACCCATTTGTTTCTACAAAAGTAACTGTGTTGACTCAGTATCCTGGCCAGATTTCAACCTGGGTAATTACATCTCTCCACAAACTATCTTCTGACTTTCATTTCAATAGATGACTGTTCAGCCTGCTGTATTTCAAGCCCTTTTAGAATCCGTTTTTGGTGTTCAGTTGTCCTCTGTTGCTTGAAAGTGCTTTCATTTTGAATTCTGTGGAAATCTATTAAAATATTTTCTCTCTTGACACACAGTGCATACTGAAACCTTCAGGGAGGGAATGTATTTCTATGTGTCACTTTATTATTATCTCGATTACAATTATATAAAAGAAAATATATTTTCAAGTTAAAACCAAGATGAAACAGCAGAGGACAAACACCAAGAACTTTTGTAATAAAAAGTAAATACAAGGCTATAGTAATTGAATATTAAATATTTGCGGAATTTCTTAATACACATACCAAAGAATTGCAGTAGTAGTTTCCTAAACAAAAAAAATTTAGCTTGTATTCATGTTTTAATTTTTGCTTTTATATTCTTTGCCCTGAGGAAAAGAATAGATTCCACAGAGATTTTTTTCTAATTCCCAGTTAGATAATTTCCTTTTTTTCAGGAAGCCATCTCTTTCCTTTAGTTTGTACAAAGAGAAAAATAGGAAATGGCCTCTACTTCCAAAATCCTTGTCATTGTTCATCATTAAATTTGCAATTTGTTTGCTTCCAAAGTGGATACACTTCCTGTCAGGCAATGGTCATCATGGGAAGTCTACTGTGTTCAAGGGCTGTTATCTGCTATTTGGAATTAATTACTCTTATCTCTCATATTTTTAGCAGATTTTGTTGTCTCTGTGGCAAAATATCTGTCTACAATATCATGTGCATATACAAAAATACATACCTGTAAAGATGAACAGGTAACAATGCGAAATCTGTATCTATTTTTACCCTGTCTGTAATTGCCAGCCTAAGGTGCCCTAGGATATTGTGTACCTCCACTTTGTCTCAAGTGTGTTGCTCCACTTTTCCATCTCCTGTTGCCCTTTCTACTACTTCAATTTGTTCTAGTCTTACACTGGTTCACTCCTGCACCTCAGATGTTGATGGACTAGACCTATTTGTTTTGTGGTTTATAAACTTTTATTCTAGGCCTGAACAGCTGGCATCAATCTCTTTCAGGGGAAATATCACTTGTCTGCAAAAATCTTTGAGTTATCTGTCTATATCTAAAAATCACTAGATAGTTATTTCTTTCTCTACCAGGAGATCATGAAATGGGTTGAGTTGGAAGGGACCTTTAGAGATCACCTAGTTCCAGACCCTGCAAACAGCAGGGACATCTTCAACTAGATTGTGTTGCTCAGAGCCACATTCAACCTGACCTTAAATGTTCCCAGAGGTGGGGCGTCTGCCACTCTGGGCAAACCTGTTCCAGTGTTTTCCCACCCTCATTTTAAATAAACCCTTATATCTAGTCTGAATCTACCCTCTTTTGGTTTAAAACAATTACCTCTTCTCCTATTGCAACAGGCCCACATAGAAAGTTTGTCCCTATATTTCTTATGAGACTCCTTTAGGTTTTGGAAGAGTGCAGTGAGGTCTTCCCAGAGCCTTCTTTTTCCAGGCTGAACACCCCCAGATCTCCTAGCCTGTCTTCATAAGAAAAATGTTCCATCCATTTTTCTGGCCTTCCTCTGGACCTACTCCAATGGGTCCATGTTGTTCCTGTGCTGATGGCTCTGCAGTTAGTTGCAGTACACCGGGTGGAGTCTCACAAAGCCAAGTAGTGGGGGAGATTCAGTTCCCTTCAGCTGCTGGTCAAGCTTTGTTTGATGCAGGACAAGTCTTTCTGAGTTGCAAGCACACCATGCCAGCTAAAGTTGAGCTTTTCATTCACCAGTACCCAGCAGTTGTTCTCAGCAGGGCTGCTGTCAAACCAACCCTTTCTTCCTCAGGCTGTGTTGATTCTGGAAGTTCCCTGACCCAGGTACAGGACTCTGCAGTTGACCTTGCTGAACCTCAGGAGGTTCCCATGGACCCTGAGCTTGTCCAGGTCCCTCTGTCTGGCATCTGATTCCCCAGACAAGTCAGCTCCACCATGCAGCTTTATGTCCTCTGCAAACTTGCTCAGGGTGTGCTTGATGCCATTATGTGATTGATGGACATCTCAAAACAGTCCCAGTAGAGAGCCCTGAGGGAACACCACTTGTCACCATTTGTCATCTGGATATATAATTATTGTCTACTATCTTCTATGTGTGATCATCCAACAAATTCCCCATCCACTTAACAGTCTGCCCATCAAATTCATATCTCTCCAGTTCAGAGAGGAGGATGGGGGACCATGTCAAAGAGCTTACAGAAGCTGGGATAGACAACATCCATGGCTTTTCCCTTGTCCACTGATCTAGTCACACCATCATAGATTGGTCAGTCAGGACTTGCCATTGTTGAAGCTGTGCTGGCTGTCTTGTATCATCTCCTTGTCCTCCACACACCCTAGTGCAGCTTCTAGGAGGTTCTGTTCCATGATCTTCCCAGGCACAGAGGTGGGGTCAGTAGCTCCTGGGGTCCTCCTTTCTACGTTTTTTTGTTTTTTTTTTTTTTTGGTAAATAGGTGCAGTGATGCCCTTTGAAGTCTAGGTGAGATGGGTTAATATTTTATGTCTCCTTAAAATACTATGCAAGTGGTAGTAATGGGGCCCTTATTGCTATGAAATATGATACTGAGAGGGAAATGGTGGCATCTGAGGCCTTGTAGCCTGCAGAGGCAGATTTTGTGATTTAGAGCAACCACCATTGAAAGTGCATGGGGAGCATCCAGTGCTGGATGGGAAGAGAGTGGATGAGGTTCTTTGTGCTATGCAGAGTTCATGATCACCTACATGCTTCTCTACTTAGGAGCTGCTTTCAGTCAATATGATAGCTAAGCTTTAGGATTTCATGCCAGTATTCTCCAGGCTGTTCTTTAGAAGAACCAGGCATATGAATGCTGACCCTCAACCACAGCTTTTTGCTGAGTGTTGTCCTGGGACCACTCAGTCTGTCACCAAGCTTGGTGAGCATTTTATGGTTCCCCTTAGGACCTGTTAACTGCATAGAACCAAAGAGGAAGGGAATCATTTATGTCCCTTTTGGCAGGTTAATTTACATGAAATGAACATTGAATGGTACCTGCTGGGCACACATTATGTGACTTGATAGTAGTTCTAATTCACTGCCTCGAGGCACTCATCACGACCTAGCATAAGCAAGGGACTATGACTCAAGGAATGTGTTGGCTGCCATCTGTCCTGGCTGGTGCATGCTTTCAGATGTGTCCCCTAAGGCTAAGCAAAAGAATAAAGCATCTGGAAGGTTTGGCCCAGTTTTAAATGCCCTGCTATTATCTAGGCATGACTTAATCTTTTGACCATTAATTTATTATGCAAAAATAGTCGCACATCTCACTGGAAGTACTGCATTGCCTAAAAAGTTATTTGAAATTGTAGTGCCTTGAAGTTGTTATTCTTAGTAATTTTCTACGAAGATGGAATTGACCAATCCAATTCATTTACATTAGTTGCATGGATGTTAGGATATCTGTGCAGTTTCACCACCACACTCTTGAAGCAAACCATATGACAGCATGATTTACATGAGAAAACTGCTTCCCCTCCGAACTGCTCCGGTAAGGGGAGAGCAGAGCCATTGCTACAGTGAGCTTTGTGCTGCTCTCAGTGTCTGACAGCAGCTCCCAGAAACTCACTATCTGTGTAGCTGTGCATGCCTCTCGTTCATCAGAGCCTTCTCCTTAATTCCCAGTGATTTCCACTGCCTGTCTTCCCTTCCATTTACCTGTGACATGTACTCAGCCTGTAGAGAATTTTGGAGGCAAAAATAATAGTGGTGTGTATGCTGGATTGAGTGAAAACCGAGTTCCTTATTCTTTCTGGGAAGGCATATATTTAGAATTGCAGTCATTTTTCAGCTTTGACACTTAAGCAGCACTGACAGTTACAGTCTGAGGTACCAAATTATTTGATTTCTCAAAATGGGAGCAAGAGTTACATTTACAGTTTTTCTGCTTGCAGATAATTTCCCTCAGTTTGTGAGGAGAAAGGCAGCCTGTTTGAGGATTTGTAAAAAGAAATTTCACCAGCCTTAGGGTACTGAAGACCTGGTTCTTTCTGTCCCTTGGTCCTTCCATGTGTGCTTTTCTTCGAACTACTTTTTTGTTCAGGGAATAATCCATGTAGGTGTGATTAAAGGGGCTAGGCAGACCAAGCTTAGGGTGATGTTGTCTGGCCCTGAAAATTATTTAGGAGCTTTCAGGTGCTTAATTGAAATTCTGAACTGTCTCCAGAGTTATTCTTAAAATAGCTGCTCTTGTTGAATGGACATCTAGACGTCAGTAAGGACTGCTGCTGCTTCAGTGCCCTTCCTCAGATAGCTTTTTCTCACCACTGAGTATCTTTCCACTGAGTATCTTTTTTATTTTCTTCTTCACTACGTATGTGTTTCATATGCTTCCACACATTGTGTTGCAGACTCTAAGGGCAGGAAAACTGTTTTGCAAGGGGAAAATTCAACTGTTACTTTTTCTTCTTTGTAACAAGTATTGTAAAATATGTTTCTAGGTTTTACAAAAAGTTTACAAACCACTTGCATAAATATGGATGACTTTCCCAATATATTTTTAAAAGTTCTGATTTAAGTTTTGCTTTCCTGAGTGGTGAAGAGAGCGGAATGGCAGAATTAACTACAGGAAGAGCCGTGAACAAATACTGCAGGCCATGAATATTGCATTGACTCTGAGATGCAAGTTTAAGGAGTCCCTAAAGATGTTATTTTGTAAAGAGTGCTAGTGTAAACCAGGTTTAGGAAATGACTACTGTTGCTTAATGGCTTTCCAGCAACATTAAGTGCTCCTTCACCCAGAAAAAACAAATGCATAGCAACTGGAAATTTAAAGTGGCTTTTATTTATATGATTTCTACCTTTGTCAAAGCAGAATTTTTTAGACATTTAATGATCCAAACAGTTATAATTTCATGTAAAATATTCTGACCTCCTGTTATTGACATAATTGGCAACATATTTTAAAAAGTCATGCTCTTGAAAAGTCTCTTCTGATATGTCTAAGTACTCCCCATTAATTTTACCAACATTCACCAGTTGTGATGCGTTCACATGTGTTCTTCCCTAATATCTCCCTATTACCATACCAATTAGTTTTACCTTGTTTTTGTACATTTTAATTCTCTGTTAGCTATTTCTTAGTTGTTTAAATATAAAGAGAAAAGTAAAATAGAATTGCTGTCATCTCATTTAAGTATTTGTGTTAACCTTTGCTTTTGGAATAGGAAGTAAGGGCTGCCCTGGCCCAGAGAGAAGGTATGTTCAGGGACTTGCTACCCTATGCATTTCTCTGGGGACTCTTGGCAGATGTGGGGTTGTGACAGTTTTGGTGGATAACAACAGCCAGAGGATGGTCAGAAGCGAGGAGGTTTATATATTTGCCCTGAGAATTTAACCCATAGCAGCAACAGCCCATGCTTTTGTCAGATGCTTTTTCAAGGGCTTGGGAGAGGGTGATGTGTGCTCTTCTTCTCAGATGCTACCTAGAGGCTGCTTAGCTCTTTTCTCCAGCTAAAAGTCGGAGTTATTTTCCAAGATATAGTGCCCCAGCCCTCCTTAGATTGCATGATCTAACTATGTCACCAATGCATCAAAAAATGTTGCAGAAAAAGTCCTGAACTAAATTAATCTGGTACTGGGGCCTGATTTTTTTTTTTTTTTTCAGTTCACACAAGCATAGAATAATGAGTGCAGTTATAGGAAAAGAAATGTTCTACAGATGTGCCATGCTGAACCTGAATTCTGCTATCTATGCCATCATCCTTGCGTGGGGCTTCATCAGCCACCTTGCTTCCAAGGAAGCAATGATCAGGAGATAGCTGGCTCTTTATATGGTACCTCTGATACCATCCTAACTGCAGAATCTTTCCTTATTGAAAACACCCCATACCCTCCAAGACAATTGAAAAATGCATGTAGCTTGATATCTGGTAAATGCGTGTGTGTCTAGGTACCTAACATTTCTTTTGAAGAAAACAGCAACAGCAAAACCATTTTGTCTTGTTAACAGCTGAAAATTCCTTCTGCAGCTTGTGTGATAACTGTGACTTTGCACACCAAAAGAAGCAATCTGCTGCTCCTGCTAATCCTTTCAGCCTCTCCTGAGTAATTCTGGGGCTGCACAGCCTGAGTTCATCAATGTTAACATGAAATCAAATATTTTTCAGAGAGTATTAAAACCGTTGTTTATACTACAAGTCCTGTAATTCCCTTCTTAGTCTGTTTGGATGTGCTAGCAGATGGAAAGCTCTCCATGCAGGCTGTGCTGGGAGAACACCATCTGCTTAGCTGGGCCACCATCTCTGTGCCTCTCTTGCCAGTCTGGTTCTGAAGTGTGGTCTGAAAACACTTAGCTTTTGCCTCCCTTTTGTAGATCCTATTCCAACTGTTATGTTTGCGTCTTTTCCTCCTGCCATCTCTGTGATTCTGCTTCTCCTCCTGCACCTATAGATCACAGCTCTCTGTGCTCTTGCTTCATATGCCCTTAGCAGTGATGACAGTTTTACTCCCCAGTGGTTCTCAGGATGTCCTCTCCCAGGACACACTATACTCCTGGTAGAGCAAAGCAGTTTTGAGACTTTTCAAGCTAGTATAGCCTGCATAAAGTTGAAAAATTATTATATTCCTAGTCTGTCTATTTGGTTTTCTAACCTGGAAATGTGATGGAGACAGAGTGTTAACAGCAAAATCTGAAGAATAAATGCAAACAACTTACTATTTTATTTCTAAAATGCAAAACTATAAATTGAACTGGCATTATATTACCCTGCTGGTGGCACAAGAAAACATCACAATGGGTACCTGCTTAGAAGAATTCCATGCCTTAGAGATATCACGCTGTGTCCTAAGAAAATCTTTAGAGTTATACTACTTTTTTCACCACTACCAAATAGGACATGAACATTAGTTTCATTTTCCAAGACATTGATTAAACAGCATAAATATTGAAATGTATCAACAAACTGAGTCACCTAGTTACACTCATAGCATTGCATGTTTTCATTTCTCTATTCTAGAGCAAAGCAGGGCAGCAGTAAAATTGCACCAAACTGCTGAGGTTCAGTTACTGGCAAATGACCTTGCAGGGATGCATATTTATTAATCTTCCAGGATTATAACCCATATCCCTGTTCCTCTTGTGTTGATTGGGCTCACCTAATTACATCAGCTGTCACCTGACTCCTGGTGACATCACAGGTTGACCTGACCTAAGCCCTGTTCTTGAAACAGGTGAGGAAAATGAGCAGAAAAGAGCAGTAACTTGAAAAAGACAAACTGGCAGAGATCCTTCAGCTTGTCTTTTTTCTGGAGTGCAGTTTCAGAATGTTAGAGACACAGCTCAAGGAATAGCTCTGTAGGCTTTTCTTGGGCTGTTTTGGATTTTAGAAAGGCAATAGGAAAACAGCATCCACCTTCCCCAATTTAAATTGTGTTGTATCTATGTTGTCTTCCACCATCTCCAGCCTGTTCCTAGGGTCCCTGCCTAGCTTCCCTCAGTACCATCAGATTCAGTGTACACAACTTTGGCAGTGTTCTCTGGTGTAGCAAGGTGGCCTAAAGACTGCACCCTAAATCCTGGAGACTTCCATTGTGTATTCTTGTTGCTTTTCCCAGGTGTGAGGAGGGTTGCACAGGGTCTGCTGGACAGGCTGCATCCTCAGGAAAGCCTGTACTGGCTTTCTCAGATGAAGTGTTCAACAAACATGTGCCAGAGGTTAGATTGGAAAATTCTCATTTTATTCCAGGCACAGGGTAACCTGCACCTTCAGAAGCAGTCAAGGGAGTAGTAATTTTGACCTAAATTCAAAGTGTACTGTTTTCTACAGTATAGATAGACTCCTAGAAAACCTTTCTTCATTTCTGTGAAAACACAGCAATTCTTCCACTCCTATTCAGCCAGTCCTGGTCCTTTTCCTGCTCACCTATGCTGGGGCAGAATGACAACACCCACCACGAGCTTCTCTCCACCTTGAATGGACCCAACCTGTAAGAAGCACGTGCCTGAGAATAAAGAGGCGCCTGGAAAGCTCTGGTTTGTTCTGTGTCAGCTTGTAGGCAGGAGAAGCCAATGAGGTGGTATTTGTAGGGTTGGAATTTCTATTTGTCATTCTTGCAGGTTTGTTTCAATGTTCAGAAACAAATAGGTATTTATAAATGAAGCTTAAAAATTCTGATTAGAATAAAACACGTAACCAAAAATGCATGTTTATATGAAAGCAAAATTCTACTTGAAAAAAAAAAAAAAAAAAAAGGCTTGTCCATAATTCTATAGTCTGGCCTTGTTCTAGGCTATTGAATGGATTTTCGTTCCATAGCTTTGTTTGGTATCTCTTGAACTTAAATGAATAGTAGAAGCTTTAATTATTTTATTGCTAGAGTTAACTATTTGAATTATTTTTTTAGTGAAAAAGATACATAATTGAATAACAAATATTCCAGTAGGGAAATGTGTTTTAATGAGGTAGAGGGACTATAAGTACCCAAAGATTTACTGTTTCAGGATGGGATTTTTTTTCACTCTATCTTTCCTTCTTTTGAAGAAAACCACTTTCTATAAAAATTGTCTAAATTTCTGACCCCCACCCTCACCAACTTTCCAAACCTTACTCAGCTGAGAATGGGAGCTTGACTGTCTTTGCAAGACCCCTTTTCTTCCTTAATTTCGTGGCGTTTCATTCTGAAAATTATTGCTCTTGTTCTCATCTGTCTATATTAAGAGTATTAATTCTTGAAAATTAGTTTTCCAGCTAAGGTCAATGTGGACACTACTGAAGGCCCGTGGAAAAACCTAATGTAGTTTTTTCCCAAGCTATTGAGTTTTCTCAACTCCAGCTTAAATTTTTCTCAGACTAGGAATCTTTCTCAGAAACAAAACAAGGAAAAGAAAAAAGAACAACACAAATAGACACCTGGTGTTGACCACCGAACTGTGTGTCTTGTAATATTTTACAGAAAGAATGTTTTCAAAGAAGTGTTACCTTCTTTGACCAATGAGTCTTTTCTACTTTGCTTTTTGCAATCTTCCTTATATAACTACCCTAGCCTTTTCAAAATATTGCTCTTTCTTACTGCTTAAAAAAAAAATTGTGTTACTGCATCCTTTCGCCACTTCCTTGCCGTACAGTGACAGGTCAGGGAGAACTATTTAAAACATGTTCAATTCAATATCAAATACAATGGATTTTTAAGTTGATTTTGGGTACATACAGCAGGTTTAGAGAGAAGATCATTATGTATTAAGATTGCATGTATGTACATATATCTAGATTACTAGCTATGGAAGATCCATTTTACTCTGCTTAAAATTGAAAAGTAAGTCTTGGTAACAAGGATTTAATCTTTTTCAGTCTGAGAAAAAAGCAACAAAAAAACAAGCTAATAATGCCAGTATGTTCATAAGTGGTGCATATCTAGTAGAGTGCTTACTGTATGAGGCTCTGTCTTCATTTATGGTTTCATGGATAAACTAGTTGGCAGAGCAGAGTGGTCTGTAATGCAGGCACCACTTTTTTTTTTGCAATTAGCTGCATGACTGTGCATTTACTTCCAAGCTCCATGAACTGTGCTGGGCCCCTGCCAGTCAGTGGGAATTATAGGAGACTGGAGCAGAGAGCCCCTTCCATTAATGCCCATCCCAGCATCACCACAGACAGGGTCATCGCTGGCAACCATGGCAGGACCCACACAAAGTTATTCTGCACACTTTCCAAGCAGAAAATCTTCATTTTGGCTGCCTCAAGGTGTTTCGTGACCTCCAGACAGAATTTGTGTTTTATAATTCGACTCAGAGTCAGAAGAAAGAACACGGAGTAATCACTTCATGCCACAATATGCAATAGGGAAGTCACTTGAAACTCTCTCGACAGATGATTTTAAAATGCCTTTTCAGTATGTATTAAATAGTAATTCAGTATGTATTTGACTTAATTTCTTCATTGATTGATTTACATTTGACTAAGAGGTCAGAGTCCTTGAAGCAAATATTGGTTTAAGCTGTTCTTTTCATCATGTTAGAAACCATAAGGAATAGACAGGCCTAAAATTGTCAAATTGTAGCTTGTTCTCAAATTTCCTCTTGCTTTGGATAGGAGCTGATTTGATTATGTATCAAAATAAAATTTAAAGATATTGCATGCTGTCTGTTAGCTCACAGTTTTTCAATTTTGACCAGCTAAAAAGATCTTATTGTAGCTCCTGGCTGCGTGTTACATTTTAGTGTAATATATACTACAGCATTTTACAACATCCTGGTTACCTGTGTCACAGTCTACTCTTATTTTGTAGTCTCCTACCCCTGAACTTGATCATACAGATTGAAAATACTTCTAGTAACAGTGTAAGGTCAGCTGGTTAGAACTGGGGCTGTGCTGGGTTTGCTGAACAAACTGAATCCCACAGTGAGAAGAAGTTACATAAAACAAGTAATATCAGGTCTCTGATTCCCTGTTACACACTGTAGTTAGTCCTATCATGAGCAAGGTTGTGGAGTCCTGAGGAGCCTGTAAAATATTCTTGGAGCTCTGCCAGATAGGTAATAGGTGCTGTCTGGACTTTGACCATAGGCAGATTTTTTTACAAGTTATTAGGTCATATATAGTGCCTGACCCAGGCATGTTCTGCAATAGCAGTTTCTAACAGTAGAAGCTTTTATGTTTCAAAGTTAGGAAGGTATTTTTCTCTTTGAGTTGCATTGAGGAGAAAAGGGGATGGTAAGCAAAGGGAAGCAGTTTCTCCAGTTTCAGGTTCTGCCTCCTGATTTGCAGAGAGGATCACTGCTGTCACCCTTGTGAGGTCATAAGTGTTTCCCAGCTTCTGACCATTACTTCTGTGGGGGTCATCAAAAACTCCTTCCTTCTCCTCCTCATCCAGTACCTCTGCTGTGCTGCTACTGCCAATTTAATTCACTGCTCCATTTTTTAGACTGACAAAATATGCAAACTACTGTACTTTTCTTTAACTGACTGGTACTAAAGAAACATATCTGAGTTGGAGTACAAATGACAAATTTGAAATTAGCATATTGTATACCACATGTTGATGGGTGTTAATCCTAGCCTTGTCACCTCTGATTCATTCATTAAATGACAAAGTTCCAAAACACAAAATAAATCCAGAGTACCAGCAATTTGTTTTCTGCCATCAGAGAGGATTAATCTCTATCCATCTTTGGAAGAGAATCAACTCAAATTAAATTTTATGTTTGTCTTATAGGGGATGAAATTACAGCAGGTGGTGGTATTTGCAGGACAAGGAGGTGGAGATCCTCTTCCCTGGAGCTGATGTGTGGGAATAGAGCTTGTGTGGGACCCAGTGCTCTCTGGGGGTCCATGGCCATTGTGGCACTCCCCTTGTCCTGTGAATTTGCTGCTTCCTGCCCTTGTAGCCCTTCAGAGCAGGGAGTAGGCTGTATGGTTTGCTCTTTGAAGTTGAGGTGATACAGATAGGTCATGCTAATGGCTGCAGTGATCCAAGCCTATTTTCTTTGTCTTGTGCGCTCCGAGTCTATCTCTGCTTCAACAAATTTTGCTGGAGTTCCTTGTGACCAAAGACAGAACCTGGAAGCAGAAGTTGGCAGTGGGGGCATGTCTGTCAGCAGCCCGGGCAGCTGTGAGTGTGGTTTAAAAAGAGAGAAGCCCCTTCCTTGCCCTGGTGCCCCTGTTGGGGACTGGCCTTTATATCTCATCATCGGCAACAACATAGGCAAACACGTGCAGAGTCAAACACAGACACTATCCCGCTAAACTTTTTGTTTTTCAGTCACTCTTGACCTTATACTGAAGTCTTAGATGAGACCAAGGCTTTTTGTGCATTGCCTTATCCCAAAACTCAGTGTTTTCTGGAAAGCTTTAGCTCAGTCACACAGCTGGCCAAAGTAATATTTTTCTCTCTTTAGTTTGATTTTGCCTGTGAGTCAGTTTGAATACAACTGCATTATTAGCAGCTCATATTAATGCTATTTGTGACTAATATATTATTTAAGATGAAGATGAGACTAAATGATCATGCATTCCCTATACAAATTATAATTTAAGTGTATTAGGTTATTTCCTTTTTTAAAGAGTTTTGATTACTGTGAGATAATAATGTCTTAACACTATGAATAAAACCCTAAGTATGATGCAAAATAAGTTAAATTTTATCTTATAGCCCTCTGATAGATACTTGGCATAATGTAGAACATAGCCCAAAGTAACTATTCTAATTCAGTGGTAGGAATTTATTTTCACATAATTTTTCAAGGTCATACTAGCTTTTTCACTTGGGATTTAAAAAAAATAATTGAGGGTGAGCTCATAAAATCTTATTGAATTCAGATATAGAGGTTTTATGCATATGTTAGATGACTATATGAAGTAATTGCAGTGTTTTAGAGATTCTATCATTCTTTACTAGTATTCATAATCAAAATGGGGGGGTATCTTCAAAATGTTGTGTTCAAATTCAAAACGCAGCCTTTATAGTGCACGTGTTTTGGATTTGAATCAATTGATGCACAGTATCCACATCTCTTTACTTTGCTGCATATCAGCGACTATTCAATAACTTAAAATCTGTCTCTGTTGCATTTTTTATACTTCCTCTCTGATAGAATGAAACTTTTGAGAAACACATTACGCAGTCTCTCATACTCCTTAGAAAGGCTTTTCCACTGTATTTCTGAATGATTAGGAAAGATATTAAGACACTTTTTTCAAAGACAAATTCTCTCTTACAGTTGAGAACCATTGCTGTGGCTACTGAGCAGTTCCTGCATTTCAAAGCAGGGTGTGCTCACGTACGCGAGTGTCTCCGATAAAGACACGGGCATTTTCAAAGGCACAGATGGCAGCTAAGCTGTTCAGTCTTTCTTGGACCAGCCTAGGACCAAACGTTCTGTCACAGCTGTGGGTATTGATAATGTAGCAGGAAAATTGATCAAATGTTATAAATGAGTCAATTTTTATTTCTAGGAGTCAAATAGAAAAGAGAAATTTCTTTGTGAGCACTGGGAGCTTCATCTATTTTAGTTGGCTTTTTACCTTCGGGTGACTAGGAGGAGGTATAGGTTGGTGCAAACTGAAGTTCCATCCACTTTTAGGTATCTTTCTGCTGATGGGGTAGGTCAAGGGAGGTTTTAGTTAAAGGGTAATGGTTCTGTTAATTGTAATGTTCTGCCCTGTGTTATTTTAATGAAGAGAAATTTCATATGGGAGTGTGAATTTGCTTGGCTGTAGGGGATGTCATCTATATTACCCTTTCTTGAAGAATAACCCTGGCTAATGCATGTAAAGTGCTTTGATTAGAGAAGGGGCTAAACTCGGAAGGTGCTAAAAAGCACTCTGTGATGGATGTGCAAGTGAGTTTTATGAAGGCACTTACAGACCAACTTCCCTGAACATCACACACCTCATTGCCTTTGCATGCGAATTTCTTCTGCGGGGAAAATTGAGGTGCAGGGGAGAGTAAGTGCAATTCATAGGATCACATCCTAAACCTGCAAGCAGGGAAGCACAGAAATCCTTGAGATCTGGTGATAAGGGACTGAGTACTAATCCTGTTTTGTTTCTGAACATCTCTATAATTGCATAGCTGTCTTTTCAGATGATGTGTGTCTAATTCTGCTGTGTCATCTGCATAGTAGTTTGGGGAATTAGAAGTAGATTACAGTATTACAGGACTCAGTCCTGCGAAGATTTATGTGGAACATTTTGCTTTCTTTCATTATGGGGTCATCTATGTCATTCTGCAGGAACAAAATTTACAATTGTTTTCCTTACTAAGAGACTATTGCAGGAGCAATGGTCAAGAGTATCATAAGAAGGATACTTAGTAACTGGCCATCAAGTTGTTTCCTTTTCCCAAGAAAAAAAGGCTTAAGTACTATATTCTGAAATGAAGTTTTGTATCCTGATATTTTCTGTAAATGTATTTATACTCCTCACTCTCTTTAAAATTTGTTTTAATTTTTTTTTTTCCATTTTACTTAAATGAAAAGAAAAATAGGCAATTTCATTCTGGAGCAGAAATAAGTAATCCAAAATTTTAATAACCTAGAAGTTATCCACCCATCCAGTTAATTCTTATCTGCAACCTTTTCTAATCTTCACTGTTCTCCTGCTCCCTCTCTGACTTACCTGGACAAAAAATAAAAAGCAATACTTTCTCAGGAACTAATAGAAAATCTGCTTTCCTGACTGTATCTTCGGCAGGAAGTCCAAGTGAATTTGCTGCTGGGTAGCTTCTGAAAGCTGTGGTATTGAGAAGAAATCAATCTGACCTCCTGAGTGGGTTCTAATACTTCTTTGGTTTACCAATCTAATAAAATGAAACTAATATTTGAAGATGCCTGAATTTCTTATAATTACATCAGTGACAAGAAGTATATGTAAATCACATGGGAAATCCTGAAGCTATCTTCTTTCTGTGACCTGTTTTGATTTTTTGTTATTTTCATGAAAATGCTTAAAACTGTAAGGAAGTTTCAACCTTCACATAGAGACTTGCTGATTGCATTGGCTTCCAGGAGGATTCTTCGGCTTCTGAACACAAGCATAATTTACCCTGCATGCCATACATTTTCTGACCTTGCAGGTTTATACCCTGTTTTCTGAGCTGGGAATGTGCCTTCCCCCATGACTGTCTGTCAGTTAAATCCAGTGATTAGCATGTGCCAAACTTCTGTGGCTTATAAGGGAGAGGGGAAAATGCTGCAAATGTGAATTGTCATTCCAATGGAGGAAATTTTTTGAAGACATTGCCTTTGGTACACAATTAAAGCATTGCTCTAACTGAAAGTCAAATTAAACTTGAGAACAATGAAATGCTGAAGCAGAAGTGACATTGCTTTTACTCACTTTGACTGCAGCAGACCTTTGGAGATTGCAGGGGAAAGAGGTGTTTTTGTGCATGGTTTTCCATGCAGTGACAATAACATGAAATTAATTTCAGTTGGTCATTCAGAAACCAAACGAGTGACATTACTGCTCCCCTTGCTGGTATGTTGGTTCATGTTCTGTGAACGTGAGCAGTGCCCTCCACTGCACTAGCTGACTTTGATTTCAAGTGGACAGCTCACAAAGTTCTATACTTGGTATAAGTCTGCCCAGTGGGCAGTGTACTCAGAGTGAAGAAAATAAAGCTAATTCTTCTTGTGCATGCTTTTGAGTCATTCAGCCTAATAGATTCCAGTAGTGTTCCGAGCTCTTTATAGAGCCAATTACTGTTTGTGAAAAGTGAAAGCTGCAAAACCTAGGAATTTGTCTTTGAAAAACTGTTGACATTATGGGAATGTGTAGCAGTATCACCCAAGTAGGAAGTGTGACAGCTGTACACTGGTCTAATTGAGTTTTTCAGGACAGGTGTGCAAAAACAAAATATCAAAAGCTCATCTATTTTAATGAGTCAATCATCTTCTAATCTTGTGTTTACCAGTCGTGTGGGTTGAAATTAAAGGGTTACCTTTCTTTATTCTGGACTCTGTTGGATCCCTCCTCATTTAATTTGGACATGCCTATTTTACACATTCAGCTGTTCCTACTGGACCACATGTGGCTGTACATACTCAGTGTCTGTCATATCTATATCACTGGGCAGAAATTCCTATTAAAGAAGAGCCCTTAATTCATGGATCCTTCACAATAAAACAGGGACTTCTGCGGGGACAGTAGCAGTAAAGTCTTTGATATTACAGAGAATGAGGACTCCAATCAAATATCCAGATTTCCCTTTGGAAAAATACAGTTATACAAGGGCAAAGGATGATGGTGATGGTTTTGAAAAATTGTGTTTAGAGACAAAGCAAGTAGTGACTGGTAAATGTGTGTGTGTGTGTCATGCTATCTGTTGTTTAATTATTGCTGTGGAAAGACTCATTACAAAGTAAATGTGTAGTATATTACCTAGATCCAGGAAAGAGTATGGAACAGATAATATGGACAAAAGTAAAACAGAGTTTCTCCAAAAGGCATTTTAAACAAAAGGCTAATCAAAATAAGTTTTAAAATTCCATCTAATTTTCTAGGTATGAGAGATAGTATTTCTCACTTAGGGTATTTTGTCTTTCTGACCATCTTCAAATCTAAATCCTGAGCATCGAATCTTTAGTGCTTGGATTATTAAGAAAGTCCCACAGGAGCTGTCATGAGCTGAATGCTGTGATAACCTGAGTCTGGTACGGCAGCTGTAGAGTGACTCTGCATCTGTTCAGACACAGTGGAGGTCACATATATGTGTCTTGCTATATGAGGAGGTCATATGCTAAAAGCACAAGAAAATAACAGTCCTGCAAATGCTGATTCTTTCAGGAATTTGTTAGAGTCTTTTTAGCATGTCCTGACAAACCTCTGTGAGCTGACAGAAGCAGTGACATAAGAAATCTTAAATAATATGTCAAACAATAGAAGTGTACATAATAATTATTTCTCGTGGTAGACAACAAAGTTACAGTGATAAATGAAAAATACAATGATGATTGTGCTGGTTATTGAGCATTAGATGTGGTTGAAAGATGAGTATAGCTTACACTTGAGTGTACTTTCATTATCTTAGACTTCCCTGAATTATATTTTGTTGGCTGTTAACTTAGGTTAAAGAGAGATTTTTCTTTGAGATCTGATAAAACTCAGACCAATGAATAAGACAAAAAGCATTTGAAAGCATCATCAACCACTATTCTAGTGAGTGAAAAAAAAAAAAAGATAAGCTCAGGTTGTTAAATAGAACGTGTTATTATTAGATATACAGTGAAACCAGCTATATGAAATTCAAATTGTTGAAACATGCAGTTATTAAATAATCTGAAACTGTTTTCCCATATTTGAAATTATTAAAGGTTCTGATTTCTTTATCTGTGCTTTTCCACATTAGTCATAATCTTTGATTAATTGTTTCTATATTTTATGAAATGTTGTAGTTTCTCAAATTGAGTTGCAGTAATTATTGGGTTTTGAGCTGTTATTTGTGTGTTACTTAAGCATCTGATACATGCTTAATGCTTATATAGAGAACACGTGTCCTCTCTGAAAAGCTGACTGTAAAAAGGCCTTGATCCTGGGAATACTGAATGATGCAGGTAGCTTTGGGCGGATGAGTAATCCCTTCCTGACCAAAGTTCTTCTTGCTTATATTTCACTCTGTTGAATTGAAAAAATGACACTGTGTCTTACCATGAGTCCTAAATGAGAAGTAAAAAGTCTAAATATTTGCATTTATATTGTGTAATTTTTTCTGTTCACTCAATTTAATCCGAGATTTAAATCTGCATGTATTTTGGGAGGAGGGGAGGCGGTGGTGTTGGTTGGTTTAGTTTGAGTTTTTTTGTTTGGTTGGTTGGCTTTTTCTGCATACACTACTGGATGAGGAGACTGAGAGGGATTGTGTTTGGAGGTTTAATTGTTTGAGTTTTTCATCAATTAGTGCATTTATTTTCCCTCAATAATTCACAATATTGAATCCTGCAAATCTATATAATGATAAGAAATCTTAGGGAATTTTGTGATGAACTTTCAGAAGGTAAAATGCCATTGCTGGTTCAAGTTCTCATTCTCTGTTCCTTCTTTTCTAAAGAGGAATAGAGGTGTTGTGTCATTGCCTGTACCAATTGGTAAATTACAGTAATTTCACGAATACAAGCCGCAGCAATTTGACAAATATTTTGGTGGAAACTCGAAGTGCGGCTAATAGTCAGGGGCGGCTAATATGTGAATAATTTTCTGACGTTTACAACCCCAGACGTGCCAGCCAGGGCGCCGAGCCAAGCACCTGCCAGTAAAAGCCGGCATTTCGCAATTGTTACAGTGTTACTGTGTTGCCCTGGCTGCCTGCAGGCAGCACGGGGGGCGGGGAGAGAGGCGAGAGAGCTCTCTTCTTCCCTCCTCTGCCCCAGCCCAGGGGAGGAGGGGGGGGCCCCGCGCCGCCATTGCCGCGGCTCGGGGAGGAGGCGGGGTGCTTTGTCTGTGCCCGCCGCCGGCGCCACGGGCGCGGGAAAGCTCCGTCCCCGCCCGCCGCCGCTGCCGTAGGAGCGGGGGAAGCTCCGTCCCTGCCTGCCACCGCGGGGCAGCGCCGACCCGAGGTGACCGAGCCCAGTGGCAGCGGTGGGTGGCCCCGAGCGGCAGCGCCGGGCTGGGCCACCTGGCCCCGTCAGCGGCCCCTAGCAGGCCGAGCCTGCACAGCCTTAGCTCAGCCAGTAAACCCCGCCCTCCCGCGGTTCTGTTACTAATTGCACGCGGGTCCTCACTGCGAACGACAGAGCGGCTTATATCAGGTGCGGCTTATTTATGGACAAAAACCGAAATATTTGCCAACACCTAGGGATGCGGCTTATACTCAGTGCGGCTTGTATTCGTGAATTTACTGTAATAGCTTCTCATCAAGTGTTTTGAATGCAGTAGTCAATGTCACTTCAGGTCATGTTTCACAGCCTGGAAACCCTGCAGCTCAATGATGTTTTGCAGCTGCCTGGGGTCATAGGAAGAGCCATGGTGACAGACTGGATAGAAGAGGTTGCTGTCGGTCCTGGTCTGTGTGACTGCATGCTCTGGATCCCCACTGTGCATAACCAGGGTGTGCCCACAGCAAATTGTGTGACTGCTGTGAGCTCCTGTGTGCACGCACTGTGCATAGGCACATGTGTGTATTTGGCATGGGAAATCCTGGAAAGAGGTGTGGTAGCCCCAGCATTCCTGCCCTGAGTCAGCACTGGAATCACCAGGGCCATGGGACTACTGACAACTGCTGGCACTATCCATGCAGCTCTCCTGTGTGCTGCTGGCTGCACAGGCTGCCCTGCCTCGCCTAAGGAAAACTTGGCATATACTCTGACAGATCTGAAACACCATGTTTTTGTCGGTGATGAGAATAATTATTTTCACTTCAGTTTAAAGAAGGTTTCAAGTAAAATATATGCTGAAAAAGTGAGGTTCTGTTTAGCAGTGCAGTTAAGCCCACCCCAGGGGTAGCTGTTCTGGAAGGGCAGAGTACTTGCCATTCTACTCCTGCATGCTCCCAGCATCTCCTTTTGCTCAGGTACTGAAGCTCATCCAGATCCTTGGGGGTCAATTCAGGGGACCTAAACCAGCAGAAAATATGTGTATGTGGAGTATATCTGTTCCTTGGACCAAATCATTGTAAGCTCCCCAGCAAAAGGCAAGAGAAGATGTTAGGGGAAATGAGGGAAAGTGATAGAGCATGGCAATCCCTTTAGCAGTAGCAATGGGTCATTAGAATGTCAAACTGTACCACTGTAATGATCATAACTAAAGCAGAGAATGCCCGTCGGTGTGGCAGATGGTGCTCTGTGATGAGGCATGGAGATGTAAGGGGATAATCCTGTATTTAAAATGAACCTAGTTCTGTTCATAACTCTATCACAGACTTGCTGAGAGGCCTTGAGCAAGCAGCTTCTCACCTCGTGTGCTTCTCCAATTAAAGAGACAATCAAATTCCTTCTTATCGACAGCTGCTATTCAGGTGCTTAGTTGTCCTCTGGTAGGGAACATTATGAAAGCAAAATTATAAAGTGCAGCATTCTAAATATGGAAAATTAGTAAAATAAGCTAATTTTCTGTACTTTAGTATTGCTTGGACCTACAGGCTTAAAAAAAAAGCCTTTCTTTTAATTAAAATTAAAGCTTCATTACTCCTGAGTACATAAGAGCTCAATATGAAAATATCATTGCTATTCAGAACTACCATAATCTATTGCAAGTCATCTGTGAATCATCTCTAATTAACAAGGTGCTCTATTACAGGGCTTTCTGAATAATGGCAGGCTATTCTTTGCAACCCTCTAAGCTAAAGCCTATTAGCTTTTCATTATCTCAATTGGTTTTAATATTCTGGAAAAACTGTTTGTGGGCTTTGCCTGATGAAAAACTCCAAAAAGATAAGTTGCCACTGGAAAATAAGAGCATGAAGTTTGCTTCCCAACTCTCCAAGAAGGATATGCAGATTCCCTTAAATATCTAGAAATCAAAGTTCACGTGAAGTTTTTGGGAAGTCTTGTTGTGGGAGCCATAGACCCACTATTTATTTTCAGAATGTCAGGTATCATCAGAAGGTGGATTTTAGTCACTGAAGGTTTAAGGCAGCTGCATAACCACTGTGACCCACTTGATAGGAGTCAGATGTACTTACATATGTTGTTCTTGTGTTTTCCAAACTATGTTTGTCCAATCCTCATGCTGTTGTTCACAGATGTTCTCAGAGCTTTTCTGACACTTTACAGGAAATTTTGCAAATGTCTCTTTTCACTGCCATGTCGTGCATATTTTTTTAAAAATACCATTTTAACCACCTCTGACTGAGAGTGTTCTACTGAGCCACTGGTTTTGAAACTTCAAAGTTTTAACAGTGATTTAAGAATTGTATATTTATCTAAGAAATATTAGATGGTATTATTTATACTGTAATTGCTTGGTTTAATTCTATTTCAAATAAAAATCCCCAGGAAGTATCCAAACAAAACTCAGATCAGGGTTAGGGGAAAATTCAGATTATGCATTAGTGGTTGAGCAAGGGAATTTTCTTACAGCTGTGTTGGAGTTGTCACCAAAACAAGCACTACTATGCTTCAAGTTAATAGTATGATGAACAGATATGGTTATTTATCAAGGAAGGAGAATGGAATAATAGAATGGGTTGAAAGGCACCTTAAAAATCATGTAATTCCAGCCCTCTGCCATGGGCAGAGGTGCCACCCACTAGATCAGGTGCCCAGGGACCCATCCAACTTGGGACTGGATGCTTGCAGGGATGAGGGACCCACAGCTCTGGGCAAGCTCTTCCTGTGTCTCATCACCCTCTGAGTAAAGAATTTCCTCCTATCATTTAATCTAAGTAGTCCTTCTTTTGATTTTAAACCATTTAGCTTTGTCCTATCACTATCCGCTTATAAAAAGTCCCACTCCATCTTTTTTTACCAGCTGTCTTCAGGTACTGGAGGGTTTCTGTAAGGTCTCCCCAGAGCCTTCTCTTGTCCAGGCTGAACAATCCCAGCTCTCTCAGCCTTTGGAGGAGAGGTTCTTCAGACCTCTATCTGCTTAGTGGCACTCCTCTGGACTTATTCCAAGAAGTCCATTTCCTTCTTATGTTGGAGGATCGGGGAGGAGATCAGAGAACTTTGTCTTATTCCATTGAGTTTACAACAGATTTAGGAGTCCCAGTTATAGTATACCTCCAAGAAAGACTGGCTAAGTTTCCTGATTAATTTACAAGGCAATAGTGAACCACAAATTTGAAATAGTAATGGAAAAAATGAAGAAAATCCTAAAGTATTTCTTCTGTTGAAGAATTACTAATTATTGATACTGCTGAGGCTCCAATAAAAACCCTTCTGTTCATGACATCTACAAATAAGATAAACATAGTCAAGCCTAGGACAGGGCTGTGTATTGGGACACAAGTAGGGAGAGATGGTTGAGTGACAGGAGGTTAAAATCTCACTCTCATTTAGCATAGCCAAGTCACAGCTGTGAGGAGATATGATTACCCTTTGAAAAGCAATCTGCCTAGAAAGGTGCTAGTATAAAAGATTTTAACTGTGGTGCATCTAAGTGTGCCTAGAGTGAACAGGAAGGTGAGTTTCAAGACAGCCTCCCAATGAAACCAGTAAGCACTGAAAACTTAAATTATGATTTTGTGATGGCATTTAAACAACTTCATAAGAGTTCAAGAATGCTGTGTGTTGACTGGCTGCCTGTGGTTACATCAGTGTAGCATTTGGTGGTGGTTCTCAAATTCACTGAGAAACATGGATCAAAAACATCCAAACTGTACAGTTCAGCTCATGCTGTTTGCATTCCCACAGGGATCTCAGACCTGTAGCATCCAATTTGTACTCAAGTTCTGCATATATGCTGGCTAAATACTGCATACCTACAGAGATTTGTAAGAGGTGCATACTTGTGTGTGCAGTTATACGGTTCTGGGAGAACATGGATTTGCCTGACAGGGAAAGCATTAGCACCCACAGAAGATTAAATCAGATAAGGGCCAGAAAATCAATTTAAGTGGTGCCAGTTAACACCACTGGAACTTGCAGCCTTAGTTCTAGGAATCTTACTACACTGCCAGTGGTTGGGCTTCAGCACTAAAGGGGAGTCCAGTCAGTTCTAGTAGAGTTCTTGGCTTTTCAGCCCTCTGAATTTCTACAGTGCAGCTAGAGGTTACTCTCTCACCCATTTTGGGATCTTTTTCCTTTTAAAAAAATCCAAGAACCCATTATAGATTCAACTTTTTGAAAAACACATTATCTCAAAGCATAATTCCAAGATTTGCATGTTTCTAGCCAGTTCACTTTGGCTAGTTTTATAATAAAGCAAAATATTTTAGGACATTTTGAAATGTCCTTTCTATACCAGAGCTGTTATTTTAACCTTCACTGTGATTGAAAGGATATTTTGATGTGGCCTGCTCAGTGATTCCAGTTCTGCCAGGCCAGGCAGCTGCAGTGTGCCAGTTCTGTATCTGGGAAGCCAGCAGTCAGTGTTGGCATTACCCATCCCTGCCAAGGGAGGAGGCAGAGCCACCTCACAAGCACACACGTTCCTGCCCCCACCACTGCAAAAAATATTGAGTGGACTCAGATATTTGTTTAGTGATTCAGATGAGGGAACTGAACTGGTTTAATATTAGCATTCTGGGGTGGTATTTGACCAGTTCTCCAGTTTGGTTTATTCTGTGGCTGTGGGAATATTTGTGCCAATAGAAAAGAAGAAGAAAATGATGGCCTGGAGATGGCAGAGTGAGGCCACAAGTGAAGGCTTATGCCAGGACTAATGAAATTCCTCTAATGAGCCAACATCTTTTTGTCTGAAATAGAACAAACCTCTACACAGCCTCCAAACCCATGTTTATCTCTGTGAGAAGCAGGTGGCTTTAGCTCCACTCTTCTTTCCCATGAAAAACTGGTTTCTGCTCCTGTTTTCCAGCATCTCTTATAACTGCACTCATCTTCCAGCAGGCTAACTGGGTCAGGGCTATTGTATTTTCTTCTTCAGTTAAGTCATAGAACCATTTAGATTGGAAAATACCTCTAAGATCCTTGAGCCTAATCCTTAGCCTGGTACTGCCAAGTCCACGACTAAACCATGTCCCTAAGTGCCACACACATCATCTAAATACTTTCAGGGATGGTGACTTAACCACTTCTCTTGGCAACATGTTCCCATGCTTGACGACAATTTTTGTGAAGAAATTTTTCCTAATAACCAATCTGAAATCTCCCCTGGCAGAGCTTGAGGCCATTTCCTATTGTCCTATTGCTAGTTGCCTGGGACAAGAGACCACACAACCTCATTTCTTCAGGTACTTGTAGAGAGCAGTAAAGTCTCCCCTGAACCTCCTTTTCTCCCGGCTGAACATCCCCAGCTCCCTCAGCCAATCCTCGCAGGAGTTGTGCTCCGAACCCTTCTCCACCTCTGTTGCCCTTCTTTGGACTCACTCCAGCACCTCAATGTCCTTCTTGCCCAAAACTTGAACACAGAATTTGAGGTGCAGCCTCACCAGGGCTGAGTACAAAGCACTGTCCTCATCCTGCTGGTCACACTAGTCTTGATACAGGCCAGGATGCCATTGCCCTTCTTGGCCACCTGGACACACTGACTCATGTCCAACTGGCTGTCCATCAGCCCCCCCAGGTCCTTTTCCACCAGGTAGCTTTCCAACCACTTGTCCCAAAGCCTGTAGCACTGCAACAGCTCAACACTCCCCCCTGACTTGGTGTCATTTGATGTAAACTTGATGGGGGTGCACTCAATCCCCTCATTCAGATCATCAATAAAGATATTAAATGTGAAGGAAGGGACTAAACGTGTAACTGTTAAGAACATAGTAAAATCACAGTGGAAAAAAAAATTAAGCATTTTTCAGTCTCCAAGGCATACAATAGCAAGGCTCTGCTGCGCCTTTTTGAAATGTTTCTTGATGTACTTGCTTGCAGTTCCCAAGCAGCCCAGCTAGATGCCCTTGAAAAGCTTTTAGGAAGCTGTAAAAATTCTCTTTTGTCTGTGACGCTGGAAGGGAGAACTCTGTTTCAAGTCTGTGTAGTAGTTGCTTTATTTGTTCCTCCTATCTGATGTATGCATCTGTTTTCTCCTTTGGGAGTTGTAGCAAAAGAACAACCTCAGTCTCCTAACTGGTAGATGTTCTGCCCCACATCACTGTGCATGGTAGGTTTTCATATGTTTCAGATGTTAAAAGAAGTATCAGAATATGAAATCAGATCCCAGTAGTGTATTAGGGCAAAGGTGTCACATTCCAGTGAATGCATGCAATGTGAATCACACACTGTACACTGTAAACTTTATGAATTTGACATTCACAGAAGTTTATGGTTTAAAGGTAAGTGGTTCTTACAGGATTTTGTTTGTTTAAAAAAAAATTGGAGTCAAACATCAGCATTGCTAGTGAAGTAACAAATTTAATATTTTAGTTGTATGTTAAAAGATGTTTCTTTTTGTTTGAAGAATGTCACTGTATTTAGGTAGACAATATTGCTTTGGAAGCACTTTATAACATCCTGGCCACAACTGTACATCTTCCCTGCATTTGAAGCATATCAAGCATATTTGAACCTTTACTAAGTAGCATCCTTACTTTATGATAGGATTAATTGCACACTTTAATCTCTAGTTGATGAAAAACAGATAAAATTTCCACTTTTGTGTTGTGCATACAGGGAGTTAGATTCTTGTTCTGTTTGTGTTATACATGTGTTGGTTATTTCTCTGTATATCTTATGTTAGGGTTGTTACAGGATTTGAAAAGATGCATGAAATTCACAGAAAGATGTCAAAGGATTAAATTGACTTAATATGATGAGTTGCCCTTTTTTTTTGTCCATTAAGTTAATAAAAATTTTTGATATTTAATATTGCACCTGTGCTCTTTATAACTAATTTTGCACACTTGCTAGATGAGTAGGAAGACATATAAAAGATGTTGAAATTTCTTGCAGATATTTGTTGATGTATCAGCCAGGAAAACCCACTTCTGGTGTGGGCAGGCTCGGTTATGCAGGAAGAGCCTCATGCACTTCTTGCTGCCTGGTGACTTCAGTGAGAGAGGAGACACCACACTTAAGAGAACGTGATACTTTGTGTATCTGAAATTAAATAAGGCAAAGGTCATCTAACATACTAAAGATATCCAAATAATAGTGCAGTGTTGTGACAGCAATTTTACGGTTTGTCTTTCTTGCCTTTACTTGTCAGCAGTAAAATAGGACCTTGGTCTATATTGTTCTGGTGAATGAAGAAATCATTGTGCTTGGTGAATATCAAATAGAACCTAACTAACTTTTTGAGGGTTAAAATGATATTGTATTTTTTACCAGTTTCACATTCCTATATTGCTGTATTAGACACATTAGATACAGAATTTTATACTTTTTTTTTCTTTGATTGTTTCTTTAGCTTCTATTTCAAAAAGAGGCAGGGATAGATGTGCCTGTGATCTGGAGTTAAGTACTGTCACTACATTAATTTAAAGCAGTCCTTCAAAATTTGTCTAAAAAGCCATACAAATCCAACAAGAGGGAAATTAGTGCTAAGGATTTCCAGAGAGATTAATGATTCTTTTATTTACAAATCTCATTTTTGTTGTGTTGAATGTAGGGTAGGAATTCATACAATCTTAAGCCAAATTTTTAGTGTGTTAGGTGTGTAATATATTTTGAAAATATTCCATATGTCATTTGTCCTGCTAGATGTAATGCCTACCAAGGTAAATTTGCATGTCCCATTGGTTTATTCTTTGACATTACTCGCAGTTAATCTGTTTCTGTAAATAAAACTAGCAAATATGTGACAGCCTTCAACTAAAATTTCAGCTGTGAAACACATAATATCAATCATTGTGTTTTCTCTGAAAGAGCTGTCATGCAGTGACAGAATACTCCAGCCCCGTTTTATGGAAGGAGATTTGAAGCAGTTTTTTCTCTGCATTGCAGAGCAGGTGCAAACCTTTAGGGTCCTGAGTTTACATACCCACTTGTCAGAGTGCACTCTGTCTCCTTTCTGGCTGAAAATACCAGGAGACATTTTCCTCACTGGGGACAGGAGGTGCCAGTTAGGAAGAATAAGAGGAAAATTGTGCAATCTGTGCCCCCATTCTCATAGAGGATCCAAGATGTGGCTGGATTTTGTATAAGCCCTGGAGCTAGGCATAGCTAGAGAGTTTAAGGTTCTTCAAGGTCATACAAATAGTTTCAGATATAAAAGACGGATATTAATTCAGGTCACTCAGTTCAACTAAATACGATGCCTTTGTATACCTGTTAGCTTTTGTACCTTGTGTGTGTGGTTTCATTAAATAATTAAAGGGAATAATTTTACCTAAAATTTTCCTGAATAAATTTTGCAAGCCCCATTATATGCTTTTCTGTTTCTCAGGGTTTCAATGGCAAACAGTGATCTTGTTTTTTTGCTCACTGCGATGTCAGCTTGCTCTGTCAGTGATTATTAGAAATAGAAATGGATGCTCCAGTAAATGTGCCATGTACTATTTCTCCTGTTAGGTGTAGGATATCTTTCAGAGCCTATTAAGGGAAAATTGCCTATTAGCAGATTTTTAATAAATGCCTCTCTTTTTAAATATTGTTCACAGCTAGTCTGAACAAACAGTAAACATATGCTGTGCATAATGAAATTTTCCATCCAATTTTCTATTGTATAATGTTCACTCAAAGTGATATTCATAAATATTCATGTGCTAAGACTGTTCATATTTCAGTTACTAAGTAGCATCCTTCCTTCCAGAAAACTTCCAGTCTTTTATAGGAGAAAAATCTGACTTTCTGATTGTCCAGAGGAAAGAAAGCAGAATTTTATCTTTGACAATCTCCTTCATGTTGGAGTAGAAGCTTACATAATATGAAGGAAATTGGATTTTTGGGTTCTTTGTCTTATATTTCTATCTAAGCCACCAAAATCCAGCAAGTATTGCAGATTGCTAGGCATGGTAATCTCCATCCTAAAAGTAGTCCACAGCTGACTGATGTGTGTGTGGCCAGTGAAGCTGTCGCACATTCAAGCAAAGCACATATGGGAGCAGTCAATACAGCAGCTGTGACACTTGCCAATCTGATGTGCCAGCACTGACACAAGATGCTTTTGTGAGAGTTAAAATGTCTGTCATCTGGTCAAAAATCAATCAAATATTGTTTTCTTATTTCTGAAGCTATTGTTTCTGCAGGACTCCTGGGTCTCCCTGCACAAATAAGAGCAAACTACATGTCCTCACAGTGTGGCTCATTTGATAGTCCGAAAGTAACACTGCAGTCATGCGGCTGGTGGGTGCTTAGGAGGGATTGAGGAAGATTTTTAGGCAACTGAACTAAGGAGACCTCAATGGTATGAAGTTGTGTCAGGAAATATTTAACTTGTATATTAATAAAATGTTTGTCACCCCAGAGGGTGTTTGGGCACTGGAACAGCTCCCCAAGGAAGGGGTCACAGCACCAGCCTGATGGAGCTCAAGAAGTGTTTGGACAATTCTTGGGCTGTCACATGCAGGGCCAGGAGTTGGACTTAATAATCTTTGTGGGTCCCTTCCAACTCAGGATATTATGTGATTGTTCTGCTCCAGCGTGGCTCAGAGATGGTTCACCCTCTTAGTGCAACTGTGTAATTTTTTTTAAACCTTACTGTTGATGTAGTCTATTGAGAACTCTTCAGGACTTTTGTCTCCATCTAAGCTACTTGCACCTCTGCAAAATACCGATTTCAAATCTATCAAGCACTTATTTTGATGCCCATTTTTAAGAATGTTTAAAGGTGTTGAATGGAATCCACAAAGTGGAATATAACCATACCAAGCAAAACAGGTCTTTTTAAAGTCAATCTTCTGCGGTTGATGCACTTCTATTTACACTAATTACTCTTCGTATAGCAGCCAGTATGCTGGATCACGCTTGTAGCAACAAGGGAATTACATAGATGTGGATATAAGAGGTACTTTGCTTTTGCCTTGAGGTTACAAGTGCAAGATTAAACAGGCATTGTAGGGCTGTTATGTTTCTCTTGGGATTAGAGAAGACTGTGCCCAAGGAGCCTGTGTCCTGCCAGTTCATCAGACCCAATTAGGCAAGATGTATGACTTTGCTTTCTCCTTCCTTCTGAGCAGTGATTTTAATTTGCAACATGGCTGAAGGGGCCTGTACCTTCACTGGAATAATACATATACAGAAAAATATCAAAATTACTGAAGCTTGTGACACACAGCTGAGAGAAAGGGGAAGAAGCACTTTCCTGCCTATTTCCTTGCATCCCCATCCAGCCAACATGGGTGATCACTCATCAATGCTGGTGAGAGATGGCAAGTCACTGCCTGTATTCTGCAGTGCTGGCAGGGCACTGTGCCTTTTTGAGAGAGAAAACTCCAGTTAAGTGAGCATGTGCTAAATAGGACAAGGTACTTAACTATGTGCAGCAGCTGGAAAGGCTGAGACCCACACTGGTACACTGGTGTAATGAGAGCAAAGCCCAAGCACTTCTATGGGCAAAGCCCATCATGTATTATTGAAAGAAACATCAATAAGAAAAATACCAAACTTAGGTATTCATTGAGGAAACAAAAGCCATGTGGCAATTTGTCCAGCATTCAGGATGAGGAAACAGCAGTCACTGAAAGAGTCATATACAATATAACCACCGGGGGGAAGATGTTGTTCCTTTTTCAGCTGATTGGTGTCTCTTGGAAACATCTGCTCTTGCTCCTGAGTTTCTTTGATGAGAACATAAATGGCACTGTCTAATTCACCTTTTCTCTAGCATTGTCTCTTGGGCCTCTGTTGTGGGAGTCTCATTTTCCTTTTCTCTGCATGTTGTGTTCTGATAATCTTATTTGTTCTATCTGTGGTGTCTGCTTCTGATGCTCTCTTATTTCTCACTGGATTTTTTTCTGGCTCTCTGATGGACTTGCTGAGGAAGGATTGGTAATACTGATTGCATTTGCAAGGAAGATACTATCAATTCATAGTTTTTTTACTTTCACAGTGATCAATAAATTTACTCAAGTAGCAGAGTCATTCTGTGTTTGCTCATAAATTTTTGATTCACATAAAAAAAATAGAAAGCCTAACTTCAACATAGGGCCTGATGTTCTGTGTAATACAAAATTTCTCTGGGTAATTATATCATCCAGTTTATGGTAGATATCTTGGACTTGCATGTTCTATCATTTGGAAATTGATGATTCATCTGGCATTGGCTACTGGCATCCTTACTTGGGTCTTGTTCAGGCTGTTCTGCTGCCCCCTGTTAATTTTCTAAGCCTGGGTCCTTCAGTCTTACTGCTTTTGCAACGGTCCATCTGTACACATGAAGAAAGGACCTTTGGCTTTCATTAGACATTAATTGGGAATTCTCCATTTATCTTTTAAAAATTCAGACCTGGGCTATGTAATGTCTAATTTTGGTGATTCCTATTGGAGAGTTTTTCTTGAAGCCTAGTTATGAGCTTTGTTGTTTTGGGGTTTTTTTAAGCCTTTTTCCAGCTGAAGTAAAATTTATTTTGCTATTAAGCTCACTGGGAGTAGGGGCAGCCATGATATTGTATGCATTTATTTTGTGCTACAGCATATATGGTTCTAGTTTTTTAAAGCATATTTCAGAACACAGATGAGTATTACTGGTTGATGCCAATGTGTCGTATGTCCCTCCAGCATGTTTGATGTTTATTGTTGTGTTAAACAGAGACATTTGAAGATTTTTTTCTTTGTCAAATTCCTCAGCAGTTAAAATTGCTCAGAGAAGGTCAATAATTTAAAGACATGAATTTCTAAGTGCAGTGAATATTTCACGTTGTAGATTGATCTGGAAGTAGTATTTTTACAAATGTTATACTGAATGTTCCAGTTTAATCAAATTTTTTTTTCAGCTTGCACCTTTTTATTAGAATTACTGTGAAAAGTGGTTATTGTCTTAGTTATGTGAAAGTTTGAGCTAATGTTTTTGATGCCTCATTTGTTTTTCTAAAGAAAAATTCAATTAAATCTTGAAGCGTGTCACATGGAACTGTAGTAGAATTTGCTTTTCACTTTTCATATCTATCCCTATGCTTTAATTTTGCATGCACACGTATTTTGTTTAATTTCTGCATTTGTAATTTTAATGCACATTTTTAACATAAATTTTGCATCTCAGCTGCTTTTGTTTTGTTGCAAAAGTTCCAATATATTCTGCAATATCTCTACTGCTTTGCTTGCCCGATAGAGCAAAAGTGATTGGTTGTCCTTCTGTATTTAAACCCTAATCACCTGTCTGAAAGCAGAGTAAGAAAACAAGAAGAGCATACCTATTTCCTATTTCCATGCCTGTGCCATGTCAGGGTTGTAAGAGAGTTACTTCCTATCCCTGGGCATGGAGCTCATGTTATAGTCTAATCTTTAGCATACAAGGCTAGTTTTTTGCTCTGATGTGCACAACAAATTGCAATACATTATGATGGTTTGTGGGTTTTTTTTAAAAAACCACATTCAGAACAAAATTCTGAATGTAATAAGCATACCTGATAGGTATTAAGTCATGGCCTGTGTAATTTTACTGGAAGTTTATTACAGTGCAGGCACATTTAATGGTGAATGCATGTCCCTGTATGTGAAATCACCACTGATGTAATGAGAAGGGAAGGTTGTGATAAATCTACCAGTGTAATAGTAACAGGCATTCATATACTTCATATGATTGCACACAGCCTGTGTATTCAAAGCTGGGAAATTATCACCTCCTCTGTATTAATAAAGATGTCAGTGACCGGGGATGGATCTGTGATGGGAAGGGTTCTGGGACCTTAGCCTGGACTTGTCTGGTTGCTGTTTAAGGCTTAAGTGGCTTACACAGGTGGGAATGTGTGAGGCTGCCAAAAGCCTTGTCCAGCTTGTGCCAGGACACCTCTTTGCCAGGGAAAAGGCAGGACTGAAGTAGAAGCAGCTGTGTGGTGTGTCAGGACAGGTGAGGGGGAGGTCAAGTAATCAGCTGAGTGCCCAAGGCCGCTGTGAAGCTGCAGATTTTACTGCAGCAAGGTTGTGAGGAGACACAAAGTTTGACTAGAGAGGCTGCATCAGCAAGTAATTTTGGCATTGACCAACTAAATTACCTTTTAGCCTATCCACTGTTTCACGTGTGTATAGCTGTACCTATACCTACCTGACTGAGGTTTTCTTGTTGGACACTTGCTTCTGCTCCAGGATCTTTACTTGGGGAAACAAGTGAACTGTGATGGCAAAGGGCTCCTGGGCTTGACATGGATTGCACTGGGACAGCACAGTGAAAGCAGCTCCCAAAGGTATTTTTGTTGCAAGCCAAGAGAATTAGAGAAGCAATCAGAGGGTGTGCTGAGAAGGGATAAGGAAAAAGCAGACTGTCCAGACTGTCACTATGAAACAGTTATCTTAGTTTGGGGTAACACCAGGTTCCAGGCATAGCACGGTCAGGCGCTATAAGATTATAGAGCCCAGCACTAATGGCAGCCTTTCCAATCTAGCCTCCTTTTTAATTAAACAATAAACGCCAAAATATTTTTTTTTCTTTCTTTTCTCTTGTTTATACTTCTCTGGGTGCATAGAGACCCTGGTGAGCTTTAGGCAGAAAAATGCGATGGAGAAGCTGAGAAAAAAGCAGACATTAACAGGCATTGCTAGCCAAGGTAGTTCACAGCAGAGCCCGGATACACAACTAAAGCAAAATGCGCCTCTCTTTTATGGCAGATGGACTTGAGAGGTGCTGTCATTTAGCCTCCAAGTCTTGTCAGGCTGTATTGATGTCTGGTCTCCCTGGGCTTATTTATCTCAGTCATTAATAAGTCATCAGAGTAATTCTCTTTTCATGTGAGGTTACGGGAGAGAGGCATGTCTGGGTGCTCCTTAGTAGTCAGAAAGGAAAGGCTGCCATGGAAAAGGAGCCTGAACTGTGTGCAATAGGCAGGGAAGCTCTTTGGTCTCTGGAACACGCTAAGATTCATTTGTTTTTGAAGAAAAGCTGAAAAATGTGATTTTGTTGCAGGGAGGTGGAGGTGCAGCTGTAAGTCTGCATGCTTGCCATGCAGCTCAAAATTACAGCCTGTAAATAGATGTACATACTTAACCTCCTAGAAAGGCTGTAGCTCCCTGCTGTAGTACAATAACAATAGTAATACTTACCATTTAGATTGTGCTTTCTATTTTCAGAGCTGTGCCAGTGCTAGGTATTTCAATGTAAAGCGGGCGGGTGATTGTGAGCAGGATGGTGAGCTTTTCAATTTCGGGGGCGGGGTGGGGGGGACGACTGCTATTTTGCATACTCCCAGGAATAAAAGGAGATTCAAACCCTTCTATTCTGGCAGTGGGGGCACGACATCTTTCAGCTTTCTTCCAGGAGCGACTCTCACAGGGGAGCCGATTTCTTCTCGAGTCTGACCACCACAGCCCTCAGTAATTATAGCAGCGTCTGAATTCTGAGCTAAAAACAGAAGTGCAGCATGTGCCTATTCCCCATGTGATTCAGAAAGCAGGAAATTGAAAGAGCCTGACTGAGAGGAGAGGGAGTGCAGAGCAGTAGGCACATCCAGTGTCTGTCGGAGAGCTGGATCTGCCGGGACGCAGGAGCTGTCATCCATCCTCCGGCGCTGGCTGTGCGCGCAGCCCGGGCAGAGCCGAGCCGGGCAGAGCCGAGCCGGGCTGGGCGCGCCGGGACCGGGGCGAGCGCGGCGGGGCGGGCTGGGCTCGCCGCACCGAGATGTGAGCGCTGCCAGCCCAGAGCCTGCCCAGAGCCTTCATGCTCCGGACCTGCGGCAGGTCCAGCCGTGGCCGGCTCCATGAGCAGCGCCGGGCAGTCCGGAGGCTCTCCTGCCCGTGGATATAAATAGGGACATCGGGATGCGCTAGCTTTCTGCGCAGCTCCTCCGTGCTCCGCGCCGCAGCCGGGACAGGGCGATGGACATGAACATGAAGAAGTTCACAGTGCGTCGCTTCTTCTCGGTGTATCTCCGCAAGAAGTCTCGGTCCAAGAGCTCGAGCCTAAGTAGATTTGAGGTAAAATTCGTCTTAACTTTGTTAAACGTAGCAAATGCTATTAGGCGCAGGTAGCAGGGGTACAAGAGAATGCCTCCATTTACTGATGTGATAAGTAGTTAAAGGTGCTCTTTCCCTCGAGGTGGTGATACTCGCACCTAATGTTCTTTGTTTCAGTGTAATTCAGTGCTTTTTCTCGGTAGTGTTCAATACATTGCATAATATATTTAGTGTGTTGCCAGGAGTCCTTTTATCAGCCTTGCAGGGGAGGAGGAAGCTGGTTCAGGACATCATGAAGTTGTAGGAAATAATTACAGATCCACTTAAATTAGCACAAATGACACCATAGTTTGAAATAGCCTCATCTTTTAGTCTTCCCCTGCATGCATAGAGTGAGTTCTTAGTGCTCGGTTTCCAAATAATTAATCAATTTTCTAGTGCCTTTCATATATATGTGCTATGTTAGAGATTCTCTTGATAATTTCTCCATAGGTTCTCATGTTTGCAAATATTTTGCATTTATCTTCTCCCCCTATGCATCTCTCCTGGTATTTTTTCATTTACTTTGTTTTAGGAGAAGTTGTTCTTTAGCTGGGGGGACAATGTCAAACCTTTCATGATTTAGCAGTGTGGGGAGATGAAGACAGTTCAAGTAGGAGGTATTGGCAAATTCGAATGTGTGAATGGGTTAGAACCCGGATTTCTGCCTGCCTTCCTCAAACCATTGTTCTTCAGCTCTGTATTTGGAGCTGTGAATAGCCGGCAGGATGTGAGATCAATTGAATGGATGTCAGTTATATTTATGTTGTTCAATTTACCATTGCAGATGATCTGCAACCTCTGCATTAAAACAGGTAGATGGGGCCTGATTCCCTTCTGTCTCACATTTATTTTGTGCTGGTGTACTTCAATTGACCTCTGAGGAGTTACCCTGATTTGCACTGGTACTCCCAGGAGGAGGATTAGTCTTATGCTGTGTGAATACATTTTGAAATGTTATTCCCTTAGTGTCCTATTTAAAGCACCAGGTAATTGTTTGAACATAAAGTTCTTCAAGTGTCATTGCTTAAACAGGACATGCCGAAAAGCCAGGTTTTTGACCTGTGTGTTTTGTTGATTTTTCTTTTCTTTCCTAACTATTTAAAATCAACTTTCTTGGAAAATGAGCATGTAAACTTTTATTTTCATCATCAGACAATCATGCTATGCATTTAAAACAAACTAATAACTTCTTCCTTGGAACAGTCACATCCCTGTAGAACTGTGGGGAGGGATGGGGATACCTTTCCTTTCCTAATTGTGTAGTCAGAATCACAGAGTTTAAGTTAGAATAAATGTTCCTTGTAAAACATTGTAAATTCTCTAACCTCATGCTCCAACAGAAAAACAGAAAGTAGATCTGGAGTTACATGAAGGAGTTCTGAGACAAATGAGTGTCTTCTCAGGCCACCAGTGTCAGGATGGGATGTTAGGAAGGGAGTTGATCTGGAGAGAGCAGAGCCCCACCAGACCTCATAACTATTCATTTGACAGTGTGATAGTTTGGGAGCAACAGATTTCACCATACTAATTATTTAACTTACTGGATAATCAAGTGTGAATGACCAGTACAACTTAGCAGTTGTATCTGGCTAGATTCTTGCTTCACTTACAAAAAAACCCCCAAAAAACGGAAGAAAAAGTCTTTGTAATCCCTTTGACCACCAGTGTTAGATTTACTGGAGTTTCTCAATAATTATGAAATAGTTTTCCCCTATGTGAGTTGTATTGTAATGATTTTTTTCTCATTTTAAATAATTTCCCGATACATATCCCGTCTCACATGTAGCTTCAGAGAATTTCATCCACTTCTCTCCTTTCTTCCTGGTTTGTCAGTAATGACCAATTTGATGCAAAATGACTCAGTATTATAATGGAGTGGAGAATAGAGTCTGTTCCAGCTATGAAGAAAAAAATATTCATAAAATCTGTTCTGCTATTTAAGTGTGAAAATAATCAGAAATGTTTCTTCTTTGGGCGGGGAGTGACGACCAAACATGAACATCAAGTCTCCTCTGTGGTTTTCATCCCTGAGTACTTCTGTGTATAAATTTGTAATTGCAGACTAACAAGTGCTTATCAGACAAACAGAAAGTGTGAGGAAGCCTGTTGGTAGATATTTTTTTTAGAAGTGAGAATATTCTTCATCCCAGTAGGTAGGTATTTTTAAAGATGCAGTAAAAAGGTACAGGTTGTTACATCATGGAATGAGTAAAAGTAAAATAAAGAAAAGAAATTTGGAAAAAAACCATCGGGCATTACTTTGCTTAGAGTGCATTAGCTAATGTACCTGGCAGAAATTGTGTTGCACGATGTCATTTGAAATTTGGAAGGGAACTGTTTTTACTAGGTTGTGTGGGATTTTTGTTATGTTGTTTGGCGAGTTGGGAAGAAGGGTTGAAGGCTTTGAGGTAGATACTCCTAGGCTCAGGCATTTAATATGTTTAAAATACCACTATTAGAGTAGATTCAAAAATAATACAATATTAGTTAGTAATATGATTAATTATTTTTTCTACTGTGGTATTCTACATTTCAAATTCACTTGTAATGAGAGTCATAGCTTACAGAATAGAGCTGCAGAAAAGGACTTAGCAGATCCCTGCTTGTAACCTGACCTTTACTTGATTGTTTCAGATGCCAATGTCATTGCTATACCTGAAACAACAAGATCATCACCTTGTGTAAATAGCTGGGTTTCACACTTTGTCCTGCTAAAAGAGACAGAATGCACTCTGGTAAATGAGATGCATTAGGGTTTCATTTCATCTTGCCTAGAATGCACACCCTTTTTATTATTCTGGAAAAACCTGGCTGCAATTTGAATTTATTTGGCTACAGTTTAGGGGTTTCAGTTTATATTATTTTTCAGTATGGCCTGCATTGCCCTTCATTTAAAAAGTATCTAGTGATGTAATTTTATTGAATGTGCAGAGCCAAGTTCTGCCCTTCTGCATGCGCAGAGTTCTGATTGAAGTCAGCTGAAAATCCAGCAAAGTCAATGGGAACTGCATGTGTGCATCTGAGAAAGGGCTTTGTTTATGGTTCTTGCTGAGTGTTGATGAACATGAATGTGAAACCATCAGGATAAAGTACACAGAGTGGGCATCTGCTAAAGACTTTGAGACCCAGTGGAATGCATCTTATAGCAGTGAGCAATATCCCTTGATTTATAAATCAAAACTTAAATATGCCATTGGAATAACTAGGAAATACCTAAGCACATAAAGAATTTGATAATATTTATTCCAATGACGCAGGAGAGTATTTTTTTTTTCTTTTGAGAAAACAACCAATTAAAACATTGCCTTTTCTTTTTTTTTTCCCTGACTTTTTTATTCCTGACATATTTTAAATTCATTCTTCTTACACTTTAATTCTTCTAATTAGTTTTTAGTCTTACTGGTAATGATGAATCCAAATTATGTTTAATCTGTGTATGGGGCTTGCAGCCTAGCAGAGTTCTTGGAAATTAATTCAGAACTAATTTGGAGCCTGGTGTGCCCCAGCATGGTCAGTCTGAGGGGCATGATCTCCTGTGGGTGATTCAAACTTGGGTCCTCCTTTGGCTCCAGCACTGGCACATGGGAAATGGAAGTGAGTCTATGCTTGTTGTGCAGAAGGACTGGCACTGGCTTTGTAACACTTTATTACAAGAGATTTTTGGTTCTAATCTTAGGCTCTGATTCTGATTTCCTACAAACTAAAGTTACAGCAGCCTTAGGAAAGAGCCCAGAAAATGCTGAGCCAGACTGGTCCATTTCTACCGTGGGCTGGAGCAACAGTGCTTTACTCCCAAACTCTTGTGAATTCTTCTGCACTTGTATGAAGAGCAGTTCTGTGCCTTATCAGCAGTATGGCCTTCATTCTGTCTTTCTTTTTTTTTTTTTTTTTTTTTTTTTTTAATTTTTATGGTTTCTTGCTTGGTAGAAGAGAGTTTTTCTGTAAAATGTTAGCCAGAATGAAGGCAAGTTGAAGAAATGAGATGCTGCTTATCAGCCTAAGAGCATCTCTGCAGGGTGGGAGTCCTGAGGCAGCTTTAGTTTTTATTATTTTTTCCCCCGTGGTAATGATCATCTTTGTGATGTGTGTTCTTGTAACAGCAGAAGGTACCAACACTGTTGTAGTGTCTAACTTTCCCCAGCTGCAGGCAAGACTTTTATGAGGAAGTGCTACAGTTCTTGTAGTCCTGCTGGGGGGAAGGGAGGCAGGGAGGGGAGAGAGCAAGAGTAGGAGGAGTGTGTAGTCCCTCAGGTCACTTGAGGAGCCAGGAAATCCATTTCTCAGGCTCATTTTGACAACTTGCTGTGTCATTACAGGTGGTTCAGACCTTTGTGCTTTGCATTTCCCATTTTAAAAAAGGGAAAATTATGATAAATATTAAAGACCTTTGATACTCTTGTATGTATTTACACTGGCTTTGGGGGCAATACTAATATGTGTACACTTTCATAATAAAGGAATTGCTCTCAATTCCCCAACTGCTTCTGACTTTATCCCAAATAAAGTCTCATGTGCCTCAGGCTTGATATGTGCTCCTTGCAACAAGCCTCAAATTAACTGCCGAGGTACAGAAAGGGAAAATTAAGCAGCTACGTGTAGGGATAATTTGTACACAGGAAAATCACAGAAAATTGGGACTGGAAGGCATCTAAAAACCCTTAAGCTGGACTGCTCTTCCTCCTTAGGCAGCATCAACTATATCTAAATTCTTCCAACAAAGACATTTTTCTAAGCTCTTATTGATGACTTCCAGTGGTAAATGCCCATAACTTCTATATATGGTATATTTTGCATTATTATCCTTAGCATCGGAGGGTTTTCCTAATATCTAACAAGTTTTGTTAAGGCAGGTTAAGCCTGTGTCTTCTTGTTCTTCCCATTGTAACTGTAAAAAGGAGTTTCCTTTTCTTTCCTGTAGGATTTTTATGCAAAAGCTGCTCAGGTCCCTTTCCTCAACCTTTCTGGTAGGGTGAGAAAAAAGGCTTCTCCTTTCTGAAAGTTAGGGACTTCCAGGAACAAGACCCTGGGCCAGTTACAGCAACACTGTTAGGGAGTATCTCTTCCTTTTTTGGATGCTAATTGTCCTCTGTAAAAATCAATTCTATCTCAAAGGCCCCTACTGTGCCAAAGACCAATCCAAATTGTAATTTTGTGCTTCATTTCCACCATCTCAGTGTCTGCATAATTCCTTGATCTGATGGCATTTGGCATCCAAGCCAGTGCTGACAGAGTTGATCCATGGACTCTAGTGTCAGATGAATTCTGACACAGATCACACAACTAAACACAGGCTCTGTTCACATAGTCAGGGTACACAAATGTCCAGGCATAGAGCAGAGACATGGGATCTTCATATAACAGAATAGGTCTTCATTTGGTTTGGGATGACTCCTGTCTGATCCACTGATGGGACACACACGAGCCTAAAAATCAGTGATGGAATGCCTAAAAGGGAGAGGGCAGTGCCCTTCCACTCTGAGCCAGGTTCCCTGTGCCTGGAGCATCTGTGTGTGGGTGTGCAGGAGATGAAGAGCTGAACCTCAGGGACTGGTTTGAACCTGTGGGCAGCCCCTGCCTGACATTTAATTGGAGTAATGTAGCTTTATGCAAGTGAAAAGTGTGTGATTTAATTTTAAGTTTTAGCTCATAGTATGATGACCCGTCTGATCCTGTGGCACAAGAAGTCTGTTCTCAGAGGGTTTAGCTCTCCTGCATCTATTTTTATTATTAGTATCATTTGCTTCATGCATTTTTCTGCTAGTCTCCAGAGAAGACTCCTTTGGTGTGTGCTTTCTGCATTTGTGTCCTCACAGGTAACTGGATGTATTTCTAAAGTAATACAGAAATCAGAACAAAAACCTTCCTTGTGTTGATTTACCAGTTACTCAAGTACAAATAATTTTCACTAAATATTTACTAGTAATTTCCTTTCGTTCACTTAACAAGACTTACTGTCCCAGTTCAGCAAAGATTCCGTAAAAGTATTTGCTGTTAACAAAGACTCCAAGTACGGCAGAGAAGCAGCAGTTGGTTCTGCACACAGGACACACTCCGTGTGTGTTTGTTACCATCGGTTCTTACAAAGTATAGTTTTGCTTCCTGGAGAACAAATTTTCAGGAAATGGAAAAAAATCTATCAGATCACTAAATCTGCCTTGAAAATAACTTTCTGACTGAGGATGTGTGAGGAAGCGAGTGATCCATCCATTCAAGGTCCTTGCACGACAGCTACAATTCACATGCAGGGAATTGCCTTCCAGGCAAACAGTTTGGGGTGCACATTCCTTCAGTGAGTGCATGGATGGTGATGGGCTGCCCACAGCATGGCTCTGGAAGACTTTGAAGGGACCAGTCATCCTTTACTATTCAGTCTCTCTCACTACTTTGAAGTGTACTGTATTTGAAATGTATCAATATTTCAGCAGAGCTGCTTTTACTGGGAGACATGGGAGAACTTACAGCTCTCTTCTAGCTGAGAGCCAGGAGTTCAAGGGTACTGGAAATGCAAACCTCTTAGAGCACAGAAGACAAAACCACAAAATATCTACTGAAGAAAACCTTTTCCTCAGATTGCAGTATATAACTAGGCATTGTGTGGCAGTGTACAGGCAAGAAGGGAAGATGCATTTTGCCAGTGTGCCTTCAGGTGATAAGTAATGATACTAACTGGCAAAATGACACTTAACTCATTAAACCTTAGCACGTGAACTCATGTGAAGTCTAGATGTAATTTAAGGGTTTTACACCCCTTTCTTGCAGGGCCAAATCTGAGCCTGTGCATGACTGCAGAAAGCAGTAAACAGTTTGGATTTCAAGAATTGCCATGAATGAACTGAAGGCTTTGCAAGGAGGCGAGCTGAATGTGTGGGTTTATCTATAATATTCACGTTTCTTTTATTTTAGTAGGACTCTCTGTTGTTTTTTGGTTTTTTTCTAGTGAGTAAAAAAGAAAATCCTGCATCAGTTCAACTTTGTTTTCTCTACCTTCAAGTTGCCAGCATCTAGTGGACTGGTTCTGTGACTGAAAGATATCTTAGCCTTAACCTTCTCCATCAGCAAACCTCCATGCCAGTCTTTCCTGTATCATACAACCTCTGTGACTAGACTGTGTCTGGGACAGCAATTAAACACTGTAATTGCATTAATTGAAAAACCACCTGTCTAAAGATCTGAAACACTTCTGGATCTGCTGCTAACCTGCACAGTTCCTACTTTATCCCTGTATGGTTATGCATTGCAATTATTACTAAAGAGAAAATATGAAAGCAAGCCTTTATGTTAGATTATTTCTATGACATAGTTCAAGGCCACTTCATATCACTAGATTTGAATTTTTTTTATCACTTAGTGTGTGCAGATGTTAAATAAAACATACTTCAGAAGGTTTTTTTTATAACATTTCATTATGTCGTAAAAATTTGAAGCCCTTCTCTGGCAAGTAAAGGCTCTAATTTTTATTCCAAAACCAACTCCTTTAATATTCCGTTAAATCAACACTATTAAGATAGCTAAACCAAGACGTTTTCAAAATGTGAATGATTTTTATGTGTTGGCATTGTATGGTTGATTTCAAACACATTGTATTCCCTGAATTTGAAAGAATGGAGAAGATGATGTATCTGCTGTTGTTTTTCAGATTCTTGTACCTTCGAGAGTTGGCTTATTTGTAGTGGCAACCAGTGAAATAGGCATAAAAGGAGAGGAGGGAAGGAAAGTGCATTAGTTAATCTTAGCTCTCAGTTCTACATTCTGTCAAATTCTCTTCAAATTCTGCTTTCAAAGGAGGACCACTTGGTTGGGTTTACTCAAGAAATGGGTGAAAGTATTTTATATGAATGCACTCAGAAAGGTACTGTGTGTTGTAAATACAAAAAGTTCCCACTGAAGTAGGCATCAATTAATCCCTCTCAATCTCTCCAGCACTGTGAAGTTGTCCAAGTTTATGATGCCTGCCAGTCAGAAGTAATAATACTGTTCTATTTTAGTTATTTAATCCTCTTTTGTTCATGGGGAAGTTTTAGCAATTGTAAGGCAGAAAATACATAACGCTAACAAAGTAGGAGTTGGGTCAAATTAAAGTGAGAGGAATTGAGGGGAGGATTTGCTTTCTCCATTAAAAAGTTTGAATGTGCATTATCCTTAGCTTTGTGGCTAAATTAAGCCATTATGTCATAAGGATGAAAACTTTGTAGGCATTTGCTCTGGTCTGAAAACAGAGAGTTGTGTCTACCATGTTAACTGCAAACTGATCCAAAACAAAACACAAATCACCCATGTTAGCAGAGCTGGAGACAAACCAGTTTCTCAAAATTAGTTGCTGAGATTTGGTGGTTTTCCCCCCATGATTTCAAGTTTTTGTGCATTTGCAGAATTGAAGAATCCACACTAAAAGCATACGTCAAGTGCTCCTACTTTTTTTTTCATGATTTTGTGGAAAAATTAATGCCACAACATAATATGCCAAGTGGCAATACTGATAAGGATGGTGGGCCACAGAACTTACAGTAATTTCACGAATACAAGCCGCACCAATTTGACTAAGATTTTGCTCCTAAACCGGAAATGCGGCTAATAATCAGGAGCGGCTAATACAACCTCAGAAGTGCCTGCCAGAGTGCTGAGCCGAGCAGCTGCAAAGTCGGCATTTTGCGATTGTTACAAATCGCTACTCTGTTGCACTGAGGGTGGAGCCTGGCTGCCTGCAGGCAGCACGGGGGGCGGGGAGAGAGGCGGGAGAGCTCTCTTTCCTCCTCTGCCACAGCCCAGGGGAGAAACGGGGGAAGCCGGCGCCGCCATTGCCGCGGCCCGGGGAGGAGAGGGGGGACCCGGGCCGCCCCTACCGCGGCCCGGGGAGGAGAGGGGGGACCCGGGCCGCCCCTACCGCGGCCCGGGGAGGAGAGGGGGGACCCGGGCCGCCCCTACCGCGGCCCGGGGAGGGGGGGGGAAGCCCGCGCCGCCATTGCTGTGGCCCGGGGAGCCGACGGGAGCCCCGCACTGCCATTGCTGCGGCCCGGGGAGGGGGGGGGAAGCCCGCGCCGCCATTGCTGTGGCCCGGGGAGCCGACGGGAGCCCCGCGCAGCCATTGCCGCGGCTCGGGGAGCCGACGGGGTGCTTTGTCCCCGCCCGCCGCCGCCGCGGCAGGAGCGGGGAAACTCCGTCCCTGCCCGCCGCCGGCGCCACGGGCGCGGGAAAGCTCCGTCCCCGCCCGCCGCCGCTGCCGTAGGAGCAGGGGAAGCTCCGTCCCTGCCTGCCACCGCGGGGCAGCGCCGACCCGGGGTGACCGAGCCCAGTGGCAGCGGCGGCCGGCCCCGAGCGGCAGCACCGGGCTGGGCCACCTGGCCCCGTCAGCGGCCCCTAGCGGGCCGAGCCTGCACAGCCTTAGCTCAGCCAGTAAACCCCGCCCTCCCGCGGTTCTGTTAGTAATTGCACGCGGGTCCTCGCTGCGAACGACAAAGCGGCTTATATTCGGGTGCGGCTTATCTATGGACAAAAACCAAAATATTTGCCAACACCCAGAGATGCGGCTTATAGTCAGTGCGGCTTGTATTCGTGAATTTACTGTACTCTGCAAAGTGGATAATGTTTATTCACCCACTTTCCCATGTTCCACCAGTACAATTATGGCAGCATCCAGATGGTTTCCTTTCCTATGGCTGTTAATGTCATCAATGCTACAGCATCCCTTCTCACACACCAGAGGAATTCCATCTGTATTTGCTTTTCTCTGAAAGAAAAAAAAAACTGAAAAAAAAACCTAATAGCATCTTTTGCCTGATGGTATGAAATGAATTTCTGAAAGCCTTCTCTAAAACAGGGATTTTGTATTCTAGCAAACAAATTTTTCATTTTTCCCAGACGTTAGAAGAAGAACCCATATGGGACATTAGAAGAAATGCCGCTAATGATTCTGAGGATTGTCACTTCCAAAGCACAGACTACCTCTTGTCATTATCTGCCAAAAGATACATGTTTTATCCCAACTGCCTTTTTGAAAATCTCTCCACACATCAGGATAAAGCTTACATAGCATTTTACTCTTGGAGATGGGTATTCCACTATGAAAGAGTGTAAGTTACCCATAACAAAGATAATTATGTGAATGGGTGCCAATTGCAGTTTTCCCTTGCTTGGTTTAATAACATTTTCTATCTCTGTAAGAAGTTGTAAAAGAAGTCATAAAATTAATCTGAGTAATGTTTGTATTGAAAGAAATGCTATAATAGCCAGACATTTGTGATGTTATGGGAGGAGTTGTTTCCCTGGAGTTAAAAGGAAAGCTTTAAGGTTTTGACTTAGTATTTCTATCGTTCTCATAATGTGTCAAATAAGTGAATTAAAACTGTAATCTTTTCCAATGCAGATGATCTGGCTCGTTTTGAAAACATAACTTTTTTGAAGGGCCTTATTTATGAAAAACAGATCATCTGTTTTGCTTCTTTGCTTCTGCTCTTGACCACTTATTCTTCTATTGATCAGTTTAGGGTTTGCTTTTTGCCTCATCTTTTGTGTTTGTGTCTTCCTTCTTGTTGTTAACCACAGGCACAACTATGGTAATTATAACCAATCCCCAGGGAAGTGGAGACTTACAAAACATTTCACGGGCTCTATGCACCACAGCCAAGAGAAAGTTTGCCCTTTTACCCTACCTTTTAAAATCCTTCTTCTGGTGTGAAATTCGTGGGACTGAGAGAGAAATAAGAATAGAGCTCTCTCCATGGAGTACAGCTATGGTCTACAAGCTCTGATTTATCTTTCTGTGGTCAGAGAGCTGTTGTTGTCTGGGATTTTGTATTGTCTCTTCAGGGAGGCACATCAACTCCCCATTTTTCAGTCACTGAAGAGAAGAAATTAAGTTGTTTTTCCCTCCTGGGAATGTGATTCTTTACTCTTGTCTGCAGGCCTTTCTTCCCTCTTGTAAATAAAGGTTGAAGATTTGAATGTGCCGTGTGCTGGTGTAGAATGGCGCAGCTGGACTGCGGAAATGCTGAGCTCCACACTCATGGAAACTGTGCCCTTGAGACCAGGCTCTTGCCTCCTGGTGTCTACTGAAACTCACTTTGCCTTCTCAGATGTTTTCCTTGTAAGGTTACAGTTCTGCTTTTTCCTTTTCCCTCACCCTATCATTCATCTGATTCAGCTTTTTTGTTTCATGCTTTAGCCTCAAACAATGCAATCACATGTTTTTACTTTTCTTGCACTGCCTCTGTTTTGGAACTTTCCACCCTCACTTTACTGAGGTAACTGGGCAGTCATCAGTGAAAACAAAGCTTTGTTTGAGGAAGTGCTGATTCAGAGATGATACTCACCTCTGAGGCTGAGCAGTGGTCAGATGGCTCTGAAGCAAATCCCAGATGCAGTTCTTACTACACATCTCAGAAATGTCCCCAACTCACATACTACAGTCCTTCCCTATTTCTCTTCAAACGTCTCTGCATTCTGGCTTTCTGTAGTTTCTTGTGATCATTTCTCCTTCAGGGAGAGCAGCAGAAAAAGCACTTAGGGAGTCTCCTTGCCTCACAGCTCCAGAGCGAGCTGCTGAGGGTTTCATACCTATGACTCAGCTCTGCTCCCAGTTGAGCACGAGCGTCTGTCTGTCTGGGATTTCAGCTTTATATAGTGCCATTTTTGCAGCACCTCTACTCTGACTTTAAAGCAATGTTACTATGGCATCTACAATATCTTAGAAAATAGTGAAATAAAGAGATCGATGTTGACATTTTGTGTTGCATGACAGCTTTTTTGTCTGTTTTGCCTCTATGTTTTCACCCTCTAAGTTTTCTTTTAAGCCTTAATGAAAAAACCTCACAGTGCAAATGAGATGATGATTTGGTCCCTTGTCATTCTAGATATGTGAAATCTTGTAAAGTTTAATGGTTTCTGCTCAGTCATCATCCATTTCATCTCCTGAAAGAAGTAAACCCGTGTAATAGTTCATCTTTGGATTTCCATGACAAAGTTAAAACTATCCTGCATTAATCTAGTAATTTATGATAAAAATATCTTCCATTGGAAGTGCCTTTGTAATTAAGAGCTAACTATGTTATATACAATGCCACAAAGCCTAAAGCAGTGCAAACCTACATGACCCAAATGAAAAGCAGATCAAATTGCTCTTTTTCCCTCCCTGGAACTGTAATGAGATCTGAATCAGAAGAAAACTTCTAATGCTTTTGTTGGGACACTTAACACCACAGCAGACTGGCGTTGTTGATAGAGCAGCAGTTCCTTCCTTATTTCCAAAACTTGAGATATGGCAGAATGCTTTAACAACCTGCTCTAGGTGAACTTCCTTGGCTTCTCTGTCTTCTGGCTGGTGGCCTCAAGTTGCCAACTATACCAACAAGGACAATAACAAAGAAACAAACAAACAAAATGAAAGAAAAACAAAAAACAACCCAAAAGAACTTGTAGTTTAATGTTTAAGCACGTCTTGTATTATTTCCAGCTTTTGGTCTAGCAAAAAGTGTCCTCTTAACTGAATGTGTAAAAAGGGTTATCCCCTGGCCAAGCCTGTGAACCTAGAAGGCTAAATTTGATAGTGTTGGAGGGTAAAGTGCCCATGGCAATACACCTGGATCTGAAATCACAATAGTTACCCAAATAATAGCCTCCAAAATACATTGAGATTGTCAAATCAGGAACCTCTCTTTTTCTCAGTGTAATTCAAACTCTTGTCTTGGACCTTAGAGTGTCTTGCTCTTTCCTCCTAAACTAAAAACTCTCCGAGGCATATTTATTAAATAAAACCAGCAGAGTGAATCTTGCACTGCTGATGTTCCCAGTTAGTAGTGGGTGAATGAGGCGTTCTGTTACCCCTGCAGGGGTGCAAGCCAAAATATTAGAGTATTACACTGGTTTTCCTTTACTTTTTTGAAAAGGTGCATTGTCAGTGTGTGTGTCTGTCATCTGTGTGAACATAGGAAATTTACTGAAAAACTGAATTGTTCAGTTGGATTTATTTTTAGCCTAGGTTCCTAAAAAATTGAGGCTTTGTACATGCCCCCACACTCCTTTCTGGCCCTTTGCTTTGAAAGCATTGTCAAATTTAACAGAGAAAGGGTGAAAAAATAGTGTTCTTGAAGACATAAGAATCCTGTAAGATTCTTGAAAATAGGGCCCTAGAGGAAGGACAACACTGCTGCCCCAAAATGAAGGAATAGGGAGTGGGTTTCTTTGCCACTAAAGCAACCAAACAGAGGGCAATGGTGAGAGAGAAGGGGACAGCTTGATAAGAAATGGGGATTTCTCACTCCACTCTTTTCAGAATATCACTAGAATTTGCCAGGAAACAAAACAGGATTTTTTTTTTAATTTTTTTTTTTTTTTTGTGAGAAGTGTATTTGGATTTGCTGCAGAAACAAATGGATTAGTCTTTTTTACCTGTGTAAATATTTGGCCTTTGAAATACTATAGTCCCCAACAATTATGTCATTTATCATAACAGTGTTGTCTTTTACTAAAGTTTTTTTCCTTACCATGAAGTAAGCAAGCTCTTTTGCTTTAGCAATTCCTGCTTCTAATGTAATGAGTGAGGCAGAACAAGTCACTAGCAGCGCTATTTTATCAAGAGATAAAGATCAAGAGATGCTTTTGCTATAAGGAGCAGGCAATGTAGCATAATACTGGGGTTTTTTTCCCCTTTGGACAGCAGTGATCATCTTTGTGTGAGAATGTGTTAAAGATACTTGTTTGAAGTCACTTAAAATGTGATGTACCAAGGGGGAAAATAAAAAGAGGCATTTAGCTATAATTTATGGAGTAAAAAACTCACATAACTTAAAAAACCAGACTAATTTATCAGTAGAATTATTTTTAAAATCCTATATTATTTAGTAGAAAGTATAGGCTGACCAAGAATTAATCAGAAAAAAATATCATGATATTATAACTTGCAAGGTTTTAGAATCCTTGTTACAGAATTATAATACAATATCAGTGTTTGCTTGAAATATCCCATCTTGCTAGATGATTGTTGCTTTGATGACATGAATAATTAATTTCTTTGAATAAAAGTGGATATTTAGACTGGCAAGAGAGACTTTGCAGGTGCAATAAGGAGTCCTCAGGCAGGAATATTTGGAGTAAGGAAGTCTGGGGAGAATCTTGGTGTTTACTGATGCTGTAATTGAAATAGTACATTATAATAATTGCTTTTAAATTTTGCTACATGTAACTAAACACTATCACATTACTTGGTTTGGTGTCTCATATCTGCTGAACAGTCAAGTGGGTCAATCTGCAAAATTTTGACATTTTTGGACGTTTGAAGGATGCGTAAATAGCAAATCAAGATTTCTGCTTAGTGACACTTGACTTGGTGAAGATGCTAAACTTCTTAGCCAGGAGAGAAGGGGACTTTTGTGGGCACCTATAACAAATGTTTTACACTAACTAGATTATGCATATCTCTTTTAACAGACAGTCTGTTCTGTAGTTTGCAATAAAGGGAACATAAACAATGTCTAGTGGTCTTTGCTCTTTTTCAGGATAGTTTCTGAACAGGATTCAGATAATACAATTTCTAAGGAATACGTTGTAATTACAGCCATATTTCGTGTGTGTATATATATGGCTTTACATAAATAATGCATTTAATGGTGTAAATACATATAGTAGGGCAGTTTTTCCATGGAAAATGCTACTAAGAGGATTAGAGTTTGATCTCATAATACCGTAAACAGCCTCTCATTGACTCAGAGTGGAGGATTGTTTAGTTCTGGTGGTCACCAAACAGATCAGCAGCTCACATTCTTGTTGACATTCTCTTTGAATTGAAATTGCTAAAGAGATAGCTTCTTTTTTTTTTTTTTAAACTCATGAAAATATCTCCCCAAAGTAATATTGTGCAACTTATTTATAAAATATCTTCTCCATTTCAGGATTTAAATTCTTAAAATGATTTTCAGGGCATAAACGAACAATTTCTGACCTTGTTCCTTCCCTTTTGTTCTCAGGATTGAGCCATTTTTCTATATTGTCTCCTGTTCCCCCGGGTGTAGATTTTTCCCTTTCGGTCTATAAGAGGCTCTTCCTGTCCCTGAAAAGTGCTTCTAATTAAATCATCTTTTTTCCCAGCTGCTTCAGATGCAACTTCTGTCCCACTGCTGAACCCATCCTGTAGACTAAGCCATTTACCTCTCCTTGTTCAAATATCTTATAAACCATTCTTGCCACTAACTGAAGCAAACAAGCTCAGCAGATCATCTCATGCTGCTAAGGTACTTTCCTTGAAACTTTTCAGGTTTTTCTGCTGCCCTCACTTCCACCCTGTAGCCCTTCCCTTTCTCATAGAATGGCAGAATGGCTTGGCTTGAAAGGGTCCCTAAACATCATCTTGTTCCAAGTTCCCTGCCATGGCCAGAAGACCTTTCATTAGACAAGGTTGCTCAAAGCTGTATCCAACCTTATCTTTAATGTGTCCAGGGATGGGGCAATCCTAACTTCTCTGGGCAGACTTCTCCAGAGCCTCACCACCCTCATAATAAAGAATTTCTTCCTAATATCTTACCTAAATCTAGCCTCTTTCAGTTTAAAGGCATTATCCCCAGTTCTATCACCACATATTCTCCCTTCTAGTGTTGTACCAAAGGCTGAGGACCTCCTTTGACCAAGGAATGTCTGCAGGTCATGAAGGACAGCTCATCATTCATGTTTAAGTCCTAAACACTGAGAGATGTTTCTGCCTTTGCACTGACATTTTTCTAATACACACTGCACCATCTACTAGTGACACACATGGCTTAAATATGAAACCACCAGTTGCATACCTCTTTGGTTTTCAAATATCTGTGCTGCTTTACAAAGCTTTCTAGCTTTTCTTTTCATAGTTCATCGTGCTAGGGAAGTAAATGTCTTGCACTCAAAACTCTCTGGGCTGAGAATGCATTTATTAGCATAAAGTTAAGGACGATGAGAGTTTTTGATTCTGTATGATAATCAAAACTATCTGCATGATTATAATGGTAAAACTCCAAAGCAAAATTCAGACATTTCTTTTGATTCAAATAATAGATGTATATGTTCTCCACTGGGCTCCATTTCTTACTGATAAATAGCTCTCACTTACAGAGAATACCCACACTATCAAGCTCCCCCAGTGTTAGTACACTTGTGTTTTATTTCACAACCACCCATTCACACGCTACTTACTTTTCTTAGGAACTTGAAGATGGGAAACACTCCATTTATTTGTTGTGTAAGGGTGCCTTAGACCAGATAGACACTCCCTGGTCACTGCACTGGAATTCTTTACTGTGCCAACATGGTGAGCTCTGGTGCTCTTGTCTGTCTTGATTTCAGTGGTACTGCAGACACCTCCTAGAGAACCAGGTTTATGCTTACTTCTCCTACACTTAAACCACTTTGGTTCTGGACCAACCAACACTGAACTCCCCAGCAGTCTCTAAGTACACTTTTCCTAGAGCTTACTTCATGTATGCACTCTGGATTCATATTCAGGGCTTCCTGGTAGTTTGAGCAGAGACACAAATACTGTGAGATTTCCAAACCCAAAGAGTTTTATCGCATGGAGAGAAGAAAAAAGATGCAGTGTCAGAATAAAATTTTCATGTGTTTCCTTGCCTTTGTTCCTTCCCCTGCTTAGGTATTGTTGAGTTTTGATCAGGGTCCTCTAAATGGATTTATGGATTTATATTCAGATCTCTGCATCTGATTAATCTTAAGAAGTTTTTTATCCTACCAAGTCCTGCACAGCTTCCTATCCCAGATATTCCTCTGAAAGGATTTGTGCTCTAACCACATTGTTTCTCTTCCTGACTAGTCACATTCAACAATACCCCTCTCTGGAGGGGTGTGTAAACAGGAAAACAACTAAATATAGATCACAGAGAGAGAAGGAATAGAATGCAACAGTGTGAATAAAGAGAAGGACTGCTTGCACAGATGGTGTAGGGCCTAGAGGAAATGTGGTGGGGAGGAAGCGAGAGGTTTGAGAATGAACAGAGATGGGGAAAAAATTACCTGTGGCATAAACTGCTTATGAGAGAAAGGAGGCAGACAGAACATCCCTCTGTTGCCTGTAGCAATCTGTAATGAACTGGGCTAGCATGATCAGAGAACAGAGGCCAAACTAGACTTGAAATCTTGTTTCTTTCATGATTATCTGCTGCCTTGATTAGAAGCTGATCAGCAGAACAATCTTGAATACTGCAGCCATCTCCTTGTGGGCAGCATGCTTTGGTAGAGCAGAAGGCAGAGGAGGTCAGCCTTCATATTAAACAGGACATAAATATAATCTCAGGGAATGGCACACCATGAGAAATTTAAGGAGGTGCTATTTCAGGCATCTCCCTGCCTTGGTCTATTACATTTTTTACTTTTGTTCTCCTACCTATTAGCAAAAGTTGCTGACCCAGAGCAGTCTAACAGCCTCTGGTTAACAGACCGGCTTACAGGAGAAAAAGGAACCTTACATCTCTCCTTCTCCTTCCTGCAGCCCTTACCCAGCTCTTACCCTTCCTGCCCCAGCAGGTGGGATGTGACTGTGGCACATTGCTGTGCCCTTACACAAATGCAGCAGGACCCATCTGTATCCCCAATTTCCACTTCCTCAGCAGGCAAGCACTGCTTTGAGCACCTCTGTAAATTGGGAAGATGAAGTGTTTCTGTGGTCAATTACCCACTTTGCAACAGTGGCAGCAGCAGGGAATGGGTGGCTGTGCTTTGGCAGCCTTCAGACAATGCCTTGGTGTCTTGGCTCAAATCAGGGATGAAGCAGGGCTGACATGGATACCCCACGCTGTGGACTAGGGCAGAGATGGGCAGCTATCTGTACTGCTGCCTCTGATAATTTTCAAGGGAGATGGAGAGACATATTTGATTGGGAAGTAGAAATATATGAGATTGCCATTGCTAAATCTGCCAAACCCTGATGGTTGGAGCCTTGGTTCGTTTTTGGAAGGATACACAGGAATCTGTGTAAATTAAGGCTGGATTCAAAACTTTCTGCTACTTCTTTCTGTGCACAAATAGCTTCTCTACAAATAATATGTTGTCTGTCTTTCTCTTTCCCAGCATCCTTCCAACAGATCCGCACAGGCTAGACTGTTAGATGCCGATGGCCTCTTTTGGAATTGATGGCTATGTGGGGTTTTTTATATTGGCAAGCAATTTTATACTGTTTTGTTTTCTGTTCTATGTATAAGTCTGCAATTACTCATATTTTTTGTTTAGAAATACATTTGGAAAAAAATTACAGTGACAGAAAATTGCCATCCAATATCCCATTTAAGTGTTAAGACCATTATTCAGTCTACCTTTTATTTTTGAAATGAGAACACATGTTCATTTGAGGAAATTTTTTCTTGTTTGAGCAAGAATGAGGAAAAAAAAGACTATTGTAGAAAAACTCTAAGAGGTCAGTTTTTCTGGAAGTTAAACAAACAGCACATTTTATAGTGTTCCAAAATGGGTAATAATTCCGTTTGTTTTTTGCTTGGTTTTTTTTTTATTATTTATTTAACCAACTTGTTTAGAAGAATATTGTTTGACAGTTAATTTATTTTTACAAATCAAATATATCTGTATTAGTAATGCTGGATTTAAAGCACCAGAGAGCTAAGTCTGATATTCATATGTTTCTGGAAAAATCATCTTTAAAAAGATTATACTGCTAGTATTTTGATGAGAAATGCTACTTATTATTGATAAAGAGTCAGTAATTGCATTTATATTAAAGCAGAGAGAATTATGGGGAACAAAATCAATGTATACCAGTTCAGTTGTCTTCAAAATACTGCAGGCTGACTCCATCCTGTATTCTCCTACATAGTAAAATCTATTGTGTGTACCTGCACTGTTTTGTTTTTATTTTGTTTCTTTTTCCGACTGTCAGGAAAGGCGCTTTACTGTTTGAAAAGGTTAGACTGATTATAGCACAGTAATGAAAGATGACACATCTCACCCCTTCTGTCCCCAGCAAGACCAAGGTGGCCCAGCAGTAGAAGCAGAGCAAAGAAGGTGGTGCAGAGTGTGCTGTACCCCTCCAGTGTCCAGTAGAAATGTGCTCTTGGTCCTTTAGAGATGGGGGTCTGCTGCAGACTCCAAATTGTTCTGTGAGTTTTGTTCTTTTTCTTTTAACAAAGAGGCTCTATAAGGTAGAATTTGGATTGTTTTTTCATGTGGTATTAGCTGTCATTACTTCTCAGGTTGAAACTATTTAACAGCAACACTTGCTACATCTAACCTAATGTTGGTTAGGCAAGTAACTGTGAATTAACAATAAGGTTAATGGTTAATAATCTGGTTTGTATCTGCCAAATAAAGGCTATTGTTAGTTATTGTTAATGGAGATCTGCATTTTTGTTGCTCTACATATTATCTGTTATTCTAAAGTATATAATGTCTTATGCATCTTTAAATGTTCTATATTTATGAGAAATGGACAATTGGGTGGTAATAAGTTGAAGCCTTCAGTTTCTTTATTCAGCATGTACAGAGAGCTGTAGATTCTCCTGGCCCCTGCCTCCTTTCCCCAGTTCTGGTCTCTGATGCCATCAGCAGTCCTGCTGCAGTCCCTGGGCGTACACACGCATGTGCACGCAAACCAACACACACATATACACACACATGTGCCTGTCCTACCTTGTCCATGCTCCAGACAGCTCATTTCACGGATTTCACGCTTGTCCCCACCTGGGGATCATGGCCACCACAGCCTGACACCATACACTGAGCCTTGGGTGTGTCTGAGAAGAGGCTGCGATGCCTTTCTTTTTGGGATGTTTAACCACACCAGAGATGTGGCCTTTCAGTCCAGTTAAGGAGCTGTCGCTGTGACTGTGGCTGCTCTGTATTGGTACCCACCAACGGGACATGGCTGTGCCAGATGCTTTGATTGTGAAGATAGAAAATGCCCTGTGGACTTTGCAAGTAAGGGATGTGATGGTGGGGCTGGCAGTGAGGGACTATAGCAGAAAGGGGGGGAAGTTCAGCAAAACTCAGACTAAAGATGCAGTGCTTCAGAAGGGAGGAAGGCTCCCTTTGTGCTCTATTTAAAATGAGAGAAGGGAGGAGAGGAATGTGGCAGAGGGAGGAAAGGAGACACACTGAAATAGAAGACAGAGAAACAAGGGTGTGGAGATGATTGGAGTGAACACTCAACACAAGGCTGAGAAACTTGTCAGAAGCTTACAGAATGCTGGACGTCTGGAAAAAGCAAAAACCTGTTTTGACTGTTTCTGCAGCTGTTCCTGCCAGCTGGTTTTGTGCTCTGCAAGTCTTGCTCCCCTCCCCCTATGCCTTCCCCAAAGTGCACTGTGGTGATTCACAGCTGGTAACTCCTCCAGCTGTTCATGCAGTTTGAAGAGAGGAAAGCAAATATCCTCTGGCCGTTCCAGTTTTTGGCTGGAAATCCTGTGAATGATAGACAATCTACAGGCTCCTGGTTTTTCCAGCATAGCAAGGTCCAGCAAAGAACATGCAGATTGCACCTGCAATATTACAGAGGAGTGCAACAAAAATCTCCCTGAAGAGGGAAGCAAACCCAACAGGAGGACTGTGCTCGGTCAAAGTTACATCTCTGTACCAGACAACATTTCTTCTTCATGCTCACAAATAACAAAGCTAGGCCAGCAAAAGCTTGATGTTGCAGATCAGACCTTAAATAATAGTGACATAAGCCCGGCAAACTCAATTTCCCCTTTTCAATGACATCTTTTCCAAGTTAGGTACTGCAGTTCTGTAATGCCTTCAGTAGAGCATCACAGGTAACCTGCCATTTCAATTTTTGTTTGAGGGCTTTGCTGAAAGAATAACCTGTCTTTACAGCATCCAGTGCACATGTATGGGACCACAGTCGCAATCTGGAAAATATCACTATCATGACATTACTAGGTTATAATCCACCCGTGTTTTTCTAGATTATGTTGTTATCCTTCTGTAATACAAAAATGCTAATAATTCTTACAATCTCACTTGCACTATTCTTTTTGTGTGGTTCATGTACTTTGCATTCCCCAAAACTTGGGTAATGAACCTAAGCCGACAGATCTGGGGTTGGTTTTGTTCAGTTTTGTTTTGTTTTTCTTCAGAGTCAAAAGTTCCCTGACTTAATTTTCTGGGGAAAGAATAGGCCCACAGACTGAATGGCTTATTTCTCAAGATATGGTCTCTGCCAGTTTTGAAAAGGATGCTGGGTAATTTTTGTAGACTATATGGGATTAGATCGAAAAAATATTTATGTACCTCCATTGCTGCAAAGTGTTTAAGATACACACACATACAAAAATGTCCCTTATTTAACGCTTCAATAATTATTTCATTTATTAAAATTGCCACCAAAACTCTGAAAAGCAATGCTACTCTTTTCAAAGCCACTTGTGCTGACTTTAAAAATCCATTTTAATATATCTTCAATTTATATATGTTTAAGAAAGGCCTTCAACATATAATTTTAAATTCAAGTTGTAAATTTCAACATGCATTTTCAAGACCTAAGCCAAAATTACTTGCAGAGATCAGGCTGTATTTAACATGGAATATTAAAGTAGTACTTTTGAATACAATGAAAGCTGAAGCTCAAGCTCACCTATTACAAATTCACACTGAGGCCTTGACCTTGGACCTTGGACTGATATGATGGCTTTTGGAATCAAGTTTTCATCTGAAGGGTACTTTTTTCCTACTTTTGTGTACTACTGCAAGCTGTGTAAAACAGCAATAGTAAATTACAAATGCATGCTCCCAGTCCTGCATTTCCAGTGGCATGGAAGGCAATAAGCAGCTGATAGCAAATTGGACTGTCTACCAAGAAATGTTTGCAGTTTTAAGTCCAAAGAATGAGTTATTTTCAGTATGCATGAGGTGCATGTAGATGGTCAATTTTCTCTTGGGATGGCAGCTTAAGGTGCAGTTGTTCACTGGGCTGCTCAGGGAAGCTCAGTTCAGGGCTGCTGATGTGCGAGTTCACTGCCATAGGCAGCATGGGCTGGGTTTATCTAAACCTTCCCCAGTACTTCTAGCAAAATATTATTCTCTTCCTTTGAGCTCTATGTCTGTAAGGTCATGGGATCTATAGTGTCGTGTGAACTAAGAATTAATGTGGAAAAACAAATCAGCAACACACAGCACTCCTGTGTAAGCAAACAGCTGCCTAGTTCTTAGGCTGTTCTGTGCAATGGTTTTACCAGCAGTTAATGTAAAAGCCTAATGCATCCTCTTCCTGGTGGTTTTCTCCCTTCATTGTTGACAGGATGTGCTAAAAATAGTCTCCAGTCTATAGATATCTAAACAATGAAACTACAAATACAATTTTGGGAGTGGAGATGTTTCCACAAACTATTTATTTACACTAAGCAGCAACAGGAGGCAAAACTAGTTTCTGTAGATGTAGCTTAGCAGTCATGTCTCCTGAGGTTAGAATATAATTCCTTCCTCATTTTGTTTTCAGAGTATAGTTGAGATAGGGTAGAAATATATGTTCTCCCTGGGGAGTGGAACAATTTGTTTTAAATTTCCTTGGTAGCCTGTACACAGATCAGAAATTTATCTAGAAGACCTGAAGGATAACTCAGCTCCAGCATGCAGAAATTAATGGAGTTTCAAGTTATGCTTTGGACAATTATGGCTTTTCCTGTTATGGTGCCTGATTAAAAGGCTGTAAGTCTTAAGGGGTATGAATAAGTTTACCCTAGAATTAGGTGAGCTGTTCCTGGTTCATATTCTAAAATTAAGTAAGATATGGATGAATACCTGTGCTCACCTTGACACAGAGAGTGAGATTCTGCCTTCATAAATATGTTTCATGTACCAGTCTCTGTTGAAGGAGTTTATACTCATTCCTCTTGTTGTATTCCTACTACTTGCAGTGAGCATGATTAAGGCTTGCAACCTCTATGCCAATGCCCCAAAAATGGCTACAACTGAAATCTTTGGCCATTTCCCACCACGGCAGGTCAGTGCTATGGTATGTCAAGCTATTATTAAAAAGTATTCATGGAGGTGGGGGGGCACATGGGAATGGAAACTGCTACCTGCTAGATCTGCTGGAAGGATGTCAGGGGCCCAGGCAGGACAGTAAAGTTACCAAGCTGTGGCCATGGGACAAACACAACCCACATGAGCAGTTTATAGGAGAGGCAAATTGGTTTCTTTCCCCATCATATTATAAAAGTGGATGCAATGTGTGTTGGAATGTATAATATGAACTGTATTTATGATGGTGAATGGGAGATAGCAAAATGTTTTACTGTGAAAAGCAGTCTGTGATCGTGTAATGCTATTTTCATGCTTATTATTAATGACATAGCCTGTTGCATACTAGGAAAAGAATGCAGATTTTATACCGCTGCATTTGTCATAAAAATCATAATCCCTAGACAAGTCCAGGCAAAGACTGCTAATATTTTTATGAATAATGCAGAACTATGTCTTAGTTGTGTCTGTCTCTACAAAAATTTTCACAAGTTCAGGAAAGTGAACGAGCTCCCTCTTGAAGCAACACTTGCTGACTCTCAGAAAGAAAAGAATTTGTTGGTCTGCACATCCTGAAGCTCTTCTTGCTGCCACCCTCTACTTAGTCCAAGGGTTGTTTTGTTTTATTGTTGGTGGGGTGGGGGTTTTTTGTTTTGGCATTTTTTGGTTGGTTTTGGTTTTGTTTCTCTGGTTTTTGTTGAACTCAGGCTGTCTTTGTTTTCTTCCTCTGTCACCTTCTGAATGGTCTCCTGTGCATTTACCTCTGCTGATTTGTCTTTATTTGCAGTAAGTCAAAAATATTTTCCTTCTTGCATGGAGACACAGGTGTTAAAGCAAGCAGACTGCCTAGATGGCATGCAAGCTCTTACTGTCTATACCCATGAATAGCAGTGTTAGACATGAGAAGAAGAAAGATATCTGGGAATTTGTTTTAGACACACAGGCAGTTGCAAACCAGGAGCCTCCTCTCATCAGTTCTGCTCCCAAATTCATTTATGTCACGGGGCTGAAGAGATGCGGTGTCACCCTGTGCCCCAAAGCCTACCTCTAGCCATGACTGTGCACAGCTTGATGCCATGTCCCCAGACAGAGGCAGGAAATTTCAGGAACACGCCTTGCCCAATGCCATAGGCATACAGGCTTACCCTCAAACATTCTGAGCTTTCTTTTCAGGCAAGATAGTCAAAAACTAAAATTGTATAAATTATTTTATTTTAGCAATAAAACAGTAATCTGGATGCAAATGAGACTGAATTTTGGAAGCAGCCTAAAAAAGGGAATTTTCCAAGAAGGGATTTACATCTTGATGCTGAATCCCGGTGTTCTCTCTCTCCTCCTTCTGCAGTTGTTTAAGGGATTTCCTGCAGCATGTCAATTGTTCCTTCATGATGAAATGTGTCTGGAGTGTTTTACTCTTCTGCTATCCTTTGGTAGAATGATGTTTCTGGGGAGTGGGTACAAATTGTGGTGAAAAACTGATTTGAGAGCGTCTTATAGTGTGTCTTAGAGATGGTCTTGTTCCACTTGACCTCATTGCCTCTGGCAATGCCTTTTACAGCTCAGGCTTTTCATTCAGGAATACTTTTCCTCTGATTCTCACGTGCTTTGCTGTGGTCTCTGTGTGGATTCTGTATGCTGTGGTGGAGTTCCCCTAAGGGATTGTGAGGAAGGAAGCCAAGTCATGGGCTACTTCATGCCTTCCACCCTGAGGAAACATACTCAATTCCTAGATCAAGTGACAAAAATTGCCATGAAAAGAAGGACAGTAATTCCTATTGACAGGTTCCTGGGGTAGATGAAATGATTTGCCACTTTATCTATAGTTGTATACAGAACTGCGACTGTTAAAACATCAGATAAACTAACTTTAAAAGTATGTTTGGGAACATCGTAATTCTGAAATGGTCAGATATTACTTGCAAGCCTCAACTTTTTTTCTGTATTACTAAAACCAGAACTTTTCTCAGTAATAATTGTCATGAATCACTGAATACAGGGATTTGCCTGACAAATAAGTATTTATAATATTTTCGTCAATAATAAGGCCCATTGTTTTCTACTGCATGTTTTTTCTTTTTTTCCACTTGTCCTTTGTGGAGGACTGCAAGCAAGAAGAAACACTTTAATTGAATTTTTTAAGTGCTGTGTCACATCTGTCTGACTTGCAGCATGTTGGTTGCAATAGATATATGAGTAGTAGCACAGACCAAAACTGCCATAACAGAATGACACATTTTGATACATCATTGGGGAAGTGTGAAAAGGGCAGCAGTCTGTAGAGCAGACAATCAAACAGCTTGGGATTTCAAAAAAAGAATGACTTTTAGCCAACTATGCCTATTGTTCTTGGAAGGAGTTGGAGTGGGGAATGTAGCTATTCAAATAAGTTGGAAAGTCCAGGAGATTTTTACTCTTGCAGTTTCTTTTCCATTCTTCATCCCTTTCTTGGCATTTTCATTCACTCCCATATTTATGATGCCTTTTACTATTGGAATTACCATCTGTTTAGAAAAAAAAACAAGCTAAAATGGTGACCTCAAACAAAAAATTGCTGTGTGCATAGATATGGGGTGCACAAAAGCAGCAACTTCAGTAAGTCTAAGGCACAGAAGACCAAGTGCAAATGTGCAAACTGACTTGCATGTTCCTGGATTAGCAGGCTGAATCTTGTGTGCTGACCAAAAAATCAGCATGGCCAAGTGACAAATGGAGAGGAGGCAGCTTGTGTGTCATTGTGTCATTGTTAAAGCTCACACAAGTCAGCGGAAGTTGCCTGCATGGGGGCTGTTGTATTACATGGGTAAATATGTAGTTTAGAAAGCAAACTGGTGATGCTGGGGACTTTTTCTCTGCCTTACAAAATATCTGGCATGCAAAAGGCACCGAAGAACTTTGCCATCTACAACAGTGAGGCGGAATTGCCACTCAGGCTGTCCCACATTTCTGGAAGTGATGGAAGAACATCAGGACATTTTGAATTGACTTGAATGTCCAGCAGAAGGAGGACAAGGAGGATGTTGAGGTGCTTTAAGTTGCTTTAGCTCACATCACTTCCCAGAGGTTTACCCAAGCCTTAGGAATAGTGACTGTTTCCTTGTAGGAATTTAGTATGGGGAGGAAAATTCATGGGTTCACAGCTTTGGAAACCAACAAATCATTTTGTTTATGAAGAGCAGAAACAAATATTTGCTAGGTTACCACTGCCTTCTAATAGAAACAAGGTAAGATAGTAATTCAGTTTTTATACCCAGTCATATAGCTGCTGATAGTATGCCATGTGGTAGTAGTGTTTAACAAACAAATTTACAGGGAATTCATTGCAGAGCATAAAAGTCATCTCCACAGATCAGTTTGTGTCTGATAACTACAATCTGTCAGCATTTTAATGAGTGATACAATTAATATCACCAGTGAGTTTTGTAGGCTTGGTCACTTAAGGTAGCAGTCTTGCTTTATATGTTATATTTTTATATTCAGAAAGGGGGAGCTTGTTTTGAGTCTCAAAAATAGTCAGTGGCTGCAGCAGAAAAAAAAATAGTATTAAAGAAGTATTAAAACTGTTTCAGAGGTTTTGTTCTCAATTTTCTTTTCTACTGTTTCCCTTCTTGCACGTTGTTACTGTCCCCCCTTACCATGGTCCAGGGATAAACCAGCTGCTTATGGTAAGCTGTGTGCAAACTGAAACAGGACCTGGAGGCAGCTGCCCATAAACATCTGGGGGATTTTGTTTTTTAATTTTCCTTCTTTTTTTTTTTTTTTTTAAATCTTCCTGACAGCTCAAATGTACCACCATTTTATTTCAGAGGGTCCAGGATAGATAGCAGCTCATTAACAGTCTTCTTTTGAAGGCAAGTCATATGCTGCTGGTGACCTCTGTCACAACACTTTTGTTCTTTGTGACTACTGTCTGAGCTTGTTAATGAAATAAGGCCTTTGAAGGTTTATACTGCACTGCTAACAGTGCTTCTAAGATGGTAGCAATTACAATCACAGAGCTACAGCAGCCAGAGTACAAAATTTGGGTTTGTTTTTCATCCTTTGTTGGTGCCTCTTTAATGAAGTAGTCAAGAGAGATTCCTAATTATGAATAAAATCATTGTATTTGGCATCAGGAGCCAAATTACAAAAAAAAAAAAAAAAAAAGTGGAAATACCAATCTTTCACGTGGGCAAGAACAGTATGAAGGAATAACAGAAGCCAATTGTGAGCCATTGGACAAGCACAGTCATAAAACTGGAGAGAGAAGGGCCCTCAGTTTCCTCTTGCGTCACTGGAATTCTTTATCTGCTTCATGGCACTGAAAAATAGTAAAAGGTCACGGAAAACACGTATCTCTGCTCTCTTTCTCTGTTCCATAGATGAGAAGGATGAATGGGAGGTGCCCCCTCGGAACTGATGACTGAATTTGACTCATTGTATTTACTTAATTTTTTTCAAATGTTGGTTTAGTGGTGATTTTAATAGTTGACTTGAAGCATGCAGGAACTAGGGATATTCTGTCAGAATTGCTGAGCTGTGCCTCACCCTCTTGGTTCCCATGAGATTTTGGTGTGCTGAACATTTCTGCAAATATACCAAATTAGGCAGAATTGTGGAACTGTTTCTCAGTACATTTTATTTCTATTTATCAAATTTATATTTTAAAGTCTTGCTGTATCTGCCATTTCCTTTTATGGGACAATATACTATTGCACTCTTTTCCACCAATTGATTTGCAATTGATTGCTTTCTTTCTGTGAGGCTGGAAAATTAACTTGGATACACATGAGAGTACATTTAAAAAATAATACATTTGTATTTCAGTGGATGGAAAAAAAGGCTTTTGGTGAAATTAGAGTACTCTCTGAATATGGCTTTTACTAAGGCCTTTGTTTTGTTGCAACAAAGATGCAAATTTTACAATTTTTTTTGCTCTCTTATTGAGGCTGCGGATGAGGAGGTGGGAGTTAGGCATTCTATTGCAAGACTACGATAAATATTTTCAGGCATATACAGCAGAAGGCACAGTGTGTTACCGTGTTCTTGTGGTGGCTGGAGTCTCAAGAACACTATAAATCATCAGCATAGCCCTGCTCAGTCCGGTATAGAGACAGGATTAATGACTCCGGCAAAGCGTTGGCAATAATGTGATCCGTGCTTTTCAGGTCCCAAGCTGGAGTCTCTGGTTTTAGCTCCGTGTTATGTGGGGTACTCGTGTCCCTGACTGCCATGTAATTGTTCACAGAGTGATTTGGCACTCTGGTGTACTGTGAGTGACTGGAGTTACTTATTTTTGTTCCAAAGTATGGATGTGAAATATGAGTGAATTGAAAGGAGACTGGGAATTAGGCCCGTATCATGCAGATATTTCTGCAGATGTAGCAGATGAGTAGGCATGCTTGTATTTAATCATGTACATTAATATTTACATGAATAGTGCTTCAGTTTCTATTTTTAAAGAAAGGAGGAACTTTTAAATTGTTACCTTTTCTTAGTTCAATACATATATTACAAACAGTTAATACCTTTATAGCTTCTTGAAAAATCTGCTTGTAGCACAAAAAGTCAATTCATTTTTATTACACTATCGAAGGAACTAGAATAGGGCAATGAATATTGCACTAAATATGTAGTGGAGATACCAAAATTACCCATATAGTAATTTTGGTCAAATCAAAGTCAGAATTCAGATGCATTTCAAGTAAGAAGAGTGTACAGCACATACCTCCTGACTTCCCAAATGAAAGCCCTAAATACTTGCAAATACAGACACACAAGATAGAGGTAAGGCACTCCCTTGAACTTCAAACTACTCTAAATTGCTTTAGAAGAGTCAGTTTGGAACATCACAGATATGTGAATGTGGTGTCTGACCCTGGCTGGATGCCAGGTGCCCACCAAAGTCACTTCATCGCTCCCTCCTCTGCTGCACAATAAAGAGAAAATACACCGAAAAAACATCATGGGTCAAAGTATAGGCAGTTTAACAAAAGCAAAAGCTGCTTGTTGAAGCAAAGGAAAACAGAAGTTGTAGACTCTATTTTCCATCAGTAAGCAATGTCCAACCACTTGCTTCCCTGGAAGCAGCACTGCAGTACACGTAGTGGTTGGTCTGGAAGACAAATGTTGTGATAATGCATATCCTGGGACCAAAGTCATAGTTTCTGCTCTTCTGTGACTGCCTTTGCTTTGTAGGTAGGATTGTACAAAGTAGCTAGTTCCATGCCTTCTTCCAATTGAAGTGATCCTAAACATCTGTCATTACTTGGATGAAAAAGGTCAACAGATATGTTATTAAACAAACATACCAGTTTTCCATCATACTGCATAAACTGAGAAAGTTGATGTTGTTTAAGCCTTTATATCACAACTGATCATGGGGATTCACTTACTCTGCTGGCTTGAATCAAATATGTATGTATGAAACAGTCTCTAAACTTCATTTGTGGGTTAGTGGGGGCAAATATCTATGGAATTTATTTGGTTTTAAATAGAAGAAGTTGACAGCATGATTTATTTTCCTACAAATCGTTTTTCAAAGTTTTGAAAGATAAGGGAAACCAACAGATTTGAAGCAGTAAAAATATGAGTTACGATAAGTAGAAACATTGTCTGGAATTTATAGGGGACCCCCAGGAATTAGCTAACTCCATTGAAAATCCTGGCCATTGTATTTATATAAACTGTTCTATATGATATCAGCTTTTTATTGTGTGTGTCTTCTATGACACATCACTCTTAAAATAGTTCATCTTGTAATTCAGCAAAGACAATACATCATAGAAATTTTTTTCCTGCAGGTCTGCAGGATGATAATGACAACATGGGGTTGGTTTGGGGGAAATAAACAAACTTACAGATCTGTCTGCACAAGAGAGGAGGGCTGAGGCTGGCTGCAGGGAACGGTAAAAGTTATGTCTCCTGGATAAAACATGCATTAAAAAAAAATGTCTGTTTCAGTATTCAAAAGAAGAAAATTGAATATTTAGCCAATGGGAGACTGCCAGACAAATCAATATTTACTTCTGGTATCAGTCCATCTAAAGGAAGACTGTGTGGCCAGAAAAAAGAAAGAGGCCTTGGAGTGTTTTGTGATTTTAATTATCAAAATACCACTGAAGAACATGCCCAAATCCTGCTGTACTCTAATGAACTGCAGAAGACAGCAGAAACAGTAGGCGAGAGAAAGCAAACAAGGGCAGAGAAGCAAGTTACAGGAATGAAAACTATTTTCAGAATCACATATCCAGTGAATGAGTTCAACTCATACAGGGACAGGGGAAAACCAGAGGATTAAAAAACCTCTGGTTTTTTTGTTGCTGGGACTGTGCAGGATATTTAAGTTGCTAGCAAGTGATAGGACCACAGTCTTGATGTTCAAAGCACACAATATGACACATATGTATATCAGGGTGTCTAACATTTGTATATCAGGGTGTATAACATTTACACTTTGTTCTCTGACTTTATTTGGAAGGACGTTTTTAAATGAAATCTTTATGAAGAAGTAAAATCCGGATTAGAAATTACTGTCAGCCAAAGGCAGGGAGTTAACCAGATGTCCAGCTACTGCAAGAGGCTTAGAGAAAACTACCTAGTGTGCCAGCTTGGAGTCGAGGGGTTGGCCTTTTGTTTGTCCGCTAGTTTAAAAGCTCAGGAATGTAATTGAAGTTACCTACTATAAATTAAAATAGTTCTGTTCCTGCTGTGAAACTACTGTTAAGTGCTCTTTCCAATGTCAAATTAAGATTACTACAGCCTGTAAATCATAAAATATATTAAATAGCACAATTGCCACTCTTTTCTTCCTTTCCCTAAGAGCTAGAATCTGTCAAAAAAATCTTTGCTTGGAACTGAAATGCATGGAGGTATTTAAAGTATGGTCTACTGTTTCCTATATTTTTGGAGGGTTTTTAAACAGTGTTATTTCTGTTGGGTTAAAGTATGTACCGTCTTCTGAAAATCTTCAGGGTAGCAGAAATCTAGGTAGTAGTTAGTTTCAACATCACTTCTGCAACCACAGTTCTAAAACCTATTCCCCCCATACTTTTTTTCTAGCTGCAGGTTTCCACCTGGCCTCATTTTGAGATACAGTGAGTAATTTTAACATCACAGAAGGCACATGTTATTTGAAAACAATTGAACTGTGGAAGTCATGACATTCAAGGCTTGAACTGCCCTAGTCTACACTGTCTGTTGGACCTATTGAAAAAGACTATGAGAATGTGTTAGTGTGTCATCCACACTTTGCTGTGATTTGCATTTCTCTGGGAAACTGCTGATGCAGTGAGCAGGTGTGTATTAAGGACCAGCTTACAGTGGTGTGTTGTCACTGGTGTAGTGTACCTGCTTCTAGTTCTGTGAGCTTGAGTGCCCCCAGCAGCTAACAATACAGAATCCTAGGGATTTCAGCAAGCACTCGAATCAGTCTCTAAATCCCTTTTATTTAGGCATATGTTTAAAGATAGATTTGACAGTAGCAGCAGTTATCTCCATGTAGTTAGTTGTCAAATATATTTTATATTTGCTTGGCTACAAGCATTGCACTACATCTTGCTTCCTCCTTCCCCACCTCCCCACACTCATGAGAAGTGGCAAGCTAAGTTATCTGTCAGACTGCAAACAGTTATGACATTTTTGTGAAAAGAGCTTGCTTAGAGGATAAAGCTGCTACCTCACCAAACAAAGTATTTGAGTTCTTTATCATCAAAATACTGGATCATTTTGCAGATTGAGTTGCCAAATGCATTTGCAAGTATGTATCTCACTAATAATTCAAGCCAGCCTGTTGCTTCCAAGTGCACAGGACAGGAAGTACATCCATATCTCTGCTGAGGAAGTGTAGGTCTGAGTCATGTGATTGTCTTTTCTTTGACTCTGTAGAAATGTTTTGGTGGATAGCATCACCTAAGTGGTTTGTTCACTCTAATGGTGTGTGTGCATATACACAGGGTGTAAATGAAAGTTGCCTAGTAACATTGTATGATTCTATAATTTCCCAGTCCAAGGTGGAAACTTTGGAACTAAGTCAGAGATGGAGTTTGTGAATTCAGGAGATTAGGTTTTGCTTGTATACTATGGGATTTCTTTACAACAGAGGGCTAAAACAGAATTTATGAGGTCAGCCGCATGCGTCTTCCATGGAAGCCAAAAGGAGTACACAGTGGAGACTTCCAATGTCTGATATGTTGGGAGTGTTTGGGGGTTTTTTTACCTCACTGTGAAATGCATTGCTTTACTTAGGTGTGAGTTTTTACAAGTCACAGGGCTTGTTTGGCTTCCAGATCCTTTGTTGCCACGTTTTTGTATATGCAAAGTGGTTCATGTGTTGACTTCTTTATCATCATTCAGAAGTAAAAATAAAACTCATGTTTTGTCGACTGATTGTATTGTCCTGGATTACCTTGGAGTAATATAATGCACTGAGGTGTTACTATATAAATAAATAAACATACATATATATATATTATTAAGGAGAAGGATTTAGAAACTGACAGATGCAGAGTCCAATGGCAAAAGTTAGGAAGTGTTTTGCATGTGGTATTTTAATTGCTTAGGTGGATTCCAGGAGCACCTAGTGAAGTACCTTGGTTAGGCTGTATAGCCAAAGGAAAGAAGATTGCCAAATACAGCCCACATTTTTAATGCTTTTCAGATAAAAATTACCCCAGCAGAAAGAACACTTTAAGAAGATTAAAGAAGACTATTCTAAGTTTTAAATCACTGGAAAAAAATTTAGTGTTTTAACCTCTGAGAACTACTTTCATCTTTTAAACATTGAAGCAGATGCAGAATTACTCTGGTTTTCTACTTAAATATTGATATTTTGTCTCATTTAATCAGGACCAAGAGCAGTGCTTGGATCTTGATTTAAATCTATATGCAGGTTTGGGAGAAAACAAACTAAATAAAAGATATTTAAGTAAGGTAAAGTTTGATGATTGCCATTCGGGTTTTGGGCCATGGGGTCTTTATTTGAGAAAGGAGATGCATTTGGGAGGATGAATAAATAGTAGTTGACCCAGCAATGACTGAAAGTAAGCTTCATGGTGTCAGGTTAACTAAGTATATTAGTAACAGCTGCTTTTCTTGTATGCCAAACAGGATCCCTGACTATCAGCTATCGACTTTTCTAACAGGCATCTGGACTTCCAAACATGATATGCAACAGCCCATTAGTATTTTGAACAAGACCTCATATTTCTTCTTCTGGTGATATATGAGAAACTGCAGTTCTGGTGACCTCTAGGAGACCTGTATGACTTAAGCACCCAGGATCTCATTTCTTCCTTGATAATTGTTTTTCTGCTCCATATCTCCCTTGAAAATTGAAGGTATTAGCTTGTTTCAATCATGTGTGACAGTGGTACTCTCTATGCTCTGCATTAGAAATCAGTGATGTGAAGCCATCCTGGTCTGCCACATAGGAGGGGGTTCTAGGGGATGGAAAGTGGAGGGGTTTTTGCTCAAAATCCCTCCTTGGTAATCCCAATTAGTAATGAAGAACTTGCTGAAGTGGAATTTGTGTATAAATTAGTTCAGTTTTTAGCACAGAACATGTACAGCAGAGTAATAACAGAATACTTAAAACAAGTAACTTACTGCAACTACTTGTATAAATACCTTTCTTATTCTGTGCTGAAGTAATGAGAGAAGATGAGGGAGTTGCAGCAAAACAGGGAAACATGAGTTGCTTTCCAATGGTTGACTCTCTTGAGGCAGCCAGTGAGCTCTCTTCTTGGGCCCAGACCCTACTCAGAAAAAAAATTATGTTGACTCTGGCACAGATGTGTCTCTCTAGCTCTGGGAATAACTTGTCCCTGAGTGGCATAGAGGATTTGCATTCAATTTTTATGACCCCTCATAAGGCCATTGTTCTCCAGTTTCTGATTGATTGTCTTTATGTAATAAGGACAACTAATATAGAATTGTCAGAGTGACTGAGGAAGGTCAGCTGCCACTGGTTCAGTTTAACACAAGCTGTTAAGGTTCCAGGTGAATTATGTTCTGTTGCACACTGCAAAAAGCACATTATTTGTTTGTTTTTTTCACCGATGCCTGATGACTTTTGTTTTCTCCCTCTAAATCTTATTCTATTATACAATAGTCCTAATCACAGTTTAACTTAGGTTGATGGATGTCCTCTGGCCACAGTCTCTCTGTCAGTTATGGAAGTCTGATGTGGAGTAAATGTTTTCAAAAGTCCCTGATTAGGGGTTCTCATGAGGAGAGGTGTCATTTTTCAGAGCAGGTAGTCAGTGCTCAGTCATTCAGCTTTGCACAAACAGGATCTATGAGTATTTAGCATCTCAGAAATCTGAGCCCAAGTTTTTTCTTGTGGGCACCTGATGTTATTCATTATTTGTTCTGGCAGGGTGTAGGGGTAGGAAGGTTGGGAGACCATAGACTCTGCAGCAAAGTTGGGGTAAGGCCAGCAACTGAACTTTGTACAATCCTCAGCTCAGCTGCATTATATTAATTAGAGGGTAAGGACAAAGGGTGTTTTGATGTGGGTGTGACAATACTGTCTGAATCACCTGTCTGGACATCCACAATAAAAAAATTCCTCACTTCTGCCAGACTACCTTGGTCACTGACCCAGAGCCCATTGCATCAGCCCTCCACAAAACCCAAACAAAAGGTAAACAGTTCTGCAGGAAGTAAAATAGCCCTGAGTGCACCCTTGTTCCCAGGCTGGAGTAGCAGGAGGTGGCACTGGCTGCAGTTAAGCTCTGATGAGATTCCCAAATGTCTTTTCATGGAGTTCTTTCTGTTCCTTCCCCTGCACAGTTCAGTGAAGCCTCCCACACCAGCCCCAGAGCCTCCCAAAACTTCCACCTGCTTTCAACTTCCCCACTGATCCCAGCATAAATCTCTTCATAGTCCTTGAGCCACCAACCTCAGCTGTTGTAGGTCCCTCCCAGCTATTTCCACCCACTATTTCCTCTTCCACTGCCAAATCCCTGACCACCTACACCACCTTCCCAATGCCAGCCTTCCTCTTGCATTCCTCTCCATCCTCATCTCTATGTCCCTAGGGTGCTATAACCATCTTACCCCTCTGCTTCTTTGTTGCTGCTACTATTATATTTTTGGTGGCCACTGCTGCACTGCTGTGGCCACTGTGAACTCCCTCTTGGCCACCTCCATTCTGGGCTTCTCTTTCAGAAGAAAACTGTCTCCTGCTGCGAAGCTGTGGAAAGCCCAAATGCAACCCACCAAAATTGTACAAGAGAGAAGGCAGATTACATGGAGGTTTGCTTTTCGTTCCATTTGCTTTGCTTCTTTTCGTTATCCACCTCAGAGAAGTTTGTTTGGTGGGCCAGCTGTGACTGTGGAATAGGTCTTTCAATCCCACAGGTCTCCCCAGTTTGTGAGTGTTCTTTATAGCCCAAGCCCTTCCACTTCAGCCTTAGTCTGCCTGTCCAATGGCAAAGCCACCCCTTGGACAGGATAAAAGCCACACAGACCTAATATCTTTAAGGGAAGGGACCTTTCCTCACTGAAACACTTTTTTTTTTTTCCTTGAGGAAAGGCCTCTTGGAGACAACTTTGCCAAGCTGTTCTTCACACCAGCAGTGAAAACAGCAGCTGTTATGACTGGAGCACAGACAGAAAATGGTTTGCTTTTGTTTTTGGTTTTTTTTTCTTTTTTTTTTTTTTCCGATAATGACTATAAATGTCATAGTTTTGTGGGCACCACTCAGCTGTTTTTAGCAGGAAATTACTCTAGATGTGGCAAAAAATACTGCCCGTTGCAAGCAGTTCCTGTTTTTCGAGAGTGGCCAGATAAATTTGCCTCTCCCAGTGCATAGGAATGGATCGCATTGCCTTCTCTGGTGATATGCTGCTAGGCTTGTGAAAAGCATAAAACTTTGTCTTTCCACACTTAAATTTATAGTTCTGAGACTATTTCTGGTGATCTGATTGAGTTTCCAACCCTCACAGCAGAGAAACTGGAAAACCATTCATGGAAATCTTATCAGGGAACGAGGCTTTTCTATGTGGATGAAGAGAGAATTCCTTATGAAAGGCATGTTATTGTCTCATTTTTATAGCTGACTGGATCTTAATTCTGTTGTAATGTGAATTACTCTAAAATCTAAATTCTGCCGTTAGAGGTGAGTGTGTATTTTGGAGTAAGGTGGCACTCAAGTTGGCTTTTTCTCTAGGTCAGTTGCAGGAAAGATTTAGATTTATTGGTGGGTAGATTTATTTATTGATGGGTAGTGTCTGGGGTTTGGTGAGAAAATATTTGAGAACCTTCTTGGACACTTGCCTGTATAGCGTGGCTGCACCTCTTTTTTTTTTTTTTTTTTTGACACCTAGTGACCACAGCATTTCTGTCTGGACTATTTCTCTGCCACTATAGAAACCATTGTTTGTAGACCTGTTCACACCGGTAAATAAGAAGTTTAACTGCATAAAAAAGAACCATGAAATAGGTAGTGCCTGTAAATGAAACCTCTGTTAAAATAATGGCATTGATAACACCATGGATTGCTGTTTGCCAACAAAACTCTGAAAAAAACTGCCTGGATTAAAGTACTGTTGCATAATCCATGGGTGTGTTTGTGATAATTTTAGAATGAGAGGTGAGGTGTTCTGTACTGTCCTTTACTCTGTAAATAATGTATGAAGTTTGTGAAGATAGATGTTAAGAACAAAACATCTCTAACAGTAGGGAAGAGGTTATTGTATGGAAATTGTTGCAGTTTAGATGGTGGGTCTGGATTCCTGTGCTTGTTGCTGGGACACCTACTCAGAAAAAAAGTGTGTATTACATATAGATATATATGTGTGTATCTTCCTGTTACAAGACCTTTTTATATTTCCAGATGAACATGAAAAAACAGTGTATTAGGATTAAGTTTGAAGTAAAAACTTTCTCATATACATTAATTTTCATTTATATCCATAACCCCAAAGAAATAAAACCAAAAAAATACTATAAAAATGCAATTGAATGTAGTAGGGGAGTTAAGAAGCTGAGACTGGGAAAGGGAGAATTTATTTTACAAAATCCCTTTGCCTCTCAACACCGCTGTCAGCATCATGTCCATTCCAGACTGTGACCCTGTCTGGTCACAGAGGCTGCTTCAGTAGAAACACTGTATTTTCAGCAGTATTTCACACCAGGCAGCTTTTTGTTTTATGCTATTTTGTATTTCTCCTGCCTAACAGGAAATATAATTCTGTTGATAATTTTTTTTTTTAAGTTTTCTTTGAAAGTGAATGTTCCTATTTGATATTGTTGCACTCTTCTGTTCTGCCATCTGCAGCTTTTCTGTGCTGGCAGGATAGAGGCTGGCTAGAAAATCTGATTTAGGATTAGGGTCAGTTTCTAGCTAAATTTGACCTGGATGGCACTAAACACTTTAGGATTCATGGTTAATTAAAAAAATTAACAATTTTCTTTGCAGAATCAGGATGAACATGGTCCATCAGAGGATTAATTAATTATTTTAGCTAAAGGACTTTGTAATGGAAACTTTGAAACAAAAATTCAAGTATGTTTTATGCATTCTCCATTTCTGCAGAAATATATGAATTCTGCTAACCAGTAATTTTATCATTCAAAAAGGAACAAAAAAGATTATTGATAAGTTGATATGAAGTGATTATTTTTACAGCTTTGCAAACGTATCTATGAAAATATTTAAAAGGTAGAAAACACTGTAGATGCAAAGCATATCAAGTATCCTGCCTAGTTTTGTGTTGTTTCATTAAATAAAATCCATGCATTTCAGAAAAATGTTTTGTTGTTTGATGCGGCTGTTGCTTCGTGGCCAGAAATGCAGTTTCTGCGGCACAGGGCCTGTTCTGCACATGAGACTGGATAGTGTTTGTGGGTGTATGTTCTCAGTTTTACCTCTAATAGAGTTAAGTGCCTTTGAAGCACAAGAGGAGGTTTTTAATCAGTCTTAAATCTCATTATTTGCCTTTATCTGATCCTATCATTGCTTGTTGCCTACATAGTAGGAAAAGAAAAGCTCCCTGGAAATCTTGTTCTCAAGTGTGGAATTGGTGTGAAATCAGTCTTTCTTTTTAACAGGAGGTTGGCAGGGAGGGAAGGCGGTGGATAACAGATCAGAAGCAGAGTGCACCAACATTTGGCTTTGGTTTGGGGTTTGTTTGTTTACTTTGTTTGCTTTTCCCTAAGCTGCATGGGTAAAGGATTTCAGTTTTGCTATAATTCTCATTAATTGTGTTGTTAATCTCGCCCATGTAATTTAAAGCTCTGGTTCCTCTAAAGTTCCAAACCAATTTTTGATGTATCCATCATGCCTGCTAAGGATCTAACTATAGCAATTTTTGTGTGTTATTACTTGCTCTAGTTGTACTGAAGCCTGCAGTGGAACAGAGATATTACTCAGCAAATTTCTGTAGCAACAGTGGGTTGTAATTGCCTAATTAGGCAAATGTATAGCAATTTAGGCAGTGAAATATTTTAGCCATCCTTGATTTAATTCTGTGCTGTATGAGTTTGAATAGCGCATGAAGAACTAAGGGGGAAAGCGCATCACAAATTCATCAGAATGCTTCGTTAAACCGAGTTTAGATTTTCCTGAGGATACAGCTGTAATAAAACAGTTTAAGTAGACTATTTCCTCTAGGAATTGGAGCATAAGTCACTGTCAAAAAAAGTCATTAATTATTCACAGCAGGTCTCAGTCATTGCTGCACTTTAGTCCCTGCTTAACAGGGCACTCTCTTTCCATGTGTTTGTATTGCTAGAATTCTTGCATTTTTTTTCTGTAGGCAGGGAGCCCTGCAAATTTGCTGAATTTGTATATTGTTATTTCCTCCTTACATGTATAACCTGTGAAATACTTATAATCCATTTAAGTAGTGGGTGTATTCTTTTCTTCCAAAATATATTCATGGTGTGTGGGGGGACAGGAGGAGGAAGAAGAGAAAAGTATCATGATCCATTTTAATTTAGCAACATTTTTTAATACAGTGAGCCGGATACTCCAAGAAGTTTCTTTGCACAATGCAGTATGGTTTGTAATGAATGTGGAAGACAAGTGGAAATCCTCATGGAAAACTTCCCTATTTGGGAATTCATCTATGTAGGGTCTCTTCTACAGAACATCTTCTTTCCCCCTCTTGCAATAGGCAAGACAGAACATATGATGGATATGGTTTCTCTAGTGGTGCTGCTCTCATATTTTGCCAAAAATGGTGTTTAGAGCTCAGGAACCTGAAAGCAAACCTTTCTGCTTCTGAGTCTGCTGCTTGCTGGGTTGGAGCACAGCTTGGGCAAAGGAGAATTGAGTGTGCTGTTAACTACAAGGTATTGTAGAAGGTTTGAATGTTTTCTAGTTGTGAGGTGGCATGCAGAGATGATGGAGCTGCACCTGCCAACACAGCTGTGTTAGGGCTTCTCACATCACAGCAAAGTCCTATTCTCCTGCAGCATAGTATTGCTGCCTGGATCTAGTGGATAAAACATGACATTTTAATCTCTGTCACTTCTGCAGGGAAGTCACAGCAGAACTGAGCTCAATGCCTCACACTCAGTGCCCCACTCTTTGGGTGCCCTTTAAGAAGGTCCAAAGCCCTGGGTTATGCATGGAGTCTGAACTCAGGGCAGGAGAGAGGAAATTGAGAACAGATTTTTGGTCTTAATTTCCCAGAAGGTAACAGTATTTTGTGCTACTGGTTTTATGTCCCATTAAATGTATGTCCTTTAAAAATTTGTTATAAATCATTTATTGCAGAAATCTGTTATCCCAGAGTTGTATTCTCTTCCCCTTTCAGAGGGTTTCCACCTTCCTCTGCCTGATGCTTCATCCTTATTCATGAGCAGCATAAATGAAGCAAGTGTATAATGTAATTTTACTTGCATAAGAAATACCTGCCTATAGTATTCATAGTTCATTCCACTGGGGGAGAGGCATTGAGGTGGACTGTTGAAAATTAAACCTGTTCTCTCTTCTTCTGGAAGGTGTAAATAGCTTTCAGCATTAAACAGAAGATTTCATCAAGTTGTAGCAATAAATAGTGGCAGCAATCAACCCTAAGAAGTAATTAATTTATGCAATAATTAGGAATCACTTCCCCTTATATGGAAACCAAACATGGAAATCAAAGGTTAACAGCCTTTCTCAAATTCAAGGATATGAACCTTGGTTTCAAAGACAGCATCCATGTCCCAGCTTCAGCTGTAGCAGGTTTGCTGCCAGACACTGAGGCTGAGTGTCAGCTCCTTACTGGCAGCAGGGCTGCAGATCTGAATCTTCTCTTTCTCAATGTTTTCAGTCATACTTTTGTTTATGCTTCAACTTTCTGCCATCTGTTTACTCCTGCCTGACAGCATATGTTTGTCCTGCTGGCAGGTCACAGGTAGATGGCTGGGGTTAGTTAAGTGCATAGGCAGGTCACTTGAGTGGTACAATTTTAGTATTTTGAAAGGTGTTTCAGTACTTGGAGCATAGGAACTGAACTTTTTCAAATATCAATGCACATCTGTGGAGCATGACACATAAAATCCTGTTTAATGATTCATAATTGCCAGGAGGTTGTGATATTAAGATATAGACAGCTGTTAAGATGTGTGCAATTTTTGTAGGGAAAAAAGCCCCAACTAGGTGCCTAATAACAAGGCTTCTTTCAACCTGTACTGGATAAATTCAGGTCATCTTTATTTTAGATTGACTTCCAGAATGATGTCTCTTGGACTGTTTCCAAAAGCTAATCAATACACATGATGAGATAGACTGTTTTTAAAATGTGCGGGACCATTTTCCAGTTCCAGATTGGTTGTGATAGGCAGATTATCAGCTCTCAGTGAACTCCTAAGCAAACTAAATAATGTAGCACAACAATGGGGGCAAATTCCTACACAAAACACAAAGGGGTTGCCCAGGACATTTGATGGGAATAAGCAAGAGGTTGTCCAACCTGCCAGGCTCCTTGTAGGGACCTTCTCCCTTCCTGCTCCTCTCAGCTGTACTCTGAATGGGAGTTTGGGCAGGATTTTGCCGGGGGACAGGAGACAAATATAAACACAGAAGAGTAATAGGCACTGGCTACATTGGATGGAATGGAATTTTCCATCATTGTTATTGCTTACTGCACATGTTCCAGAGTGAGCAGCATCCCTGGCCAGCAGCCATGGTCCTCCACTCTGCTGCTCCCAGGGGACACAATATTATCCTCCCCAGGGAACTTGTCAGGCACCCACAGGACACTGGAAAACAAGACAAGGCAGACAGACACAGTGGCAGATGAGAGAAGAAGGAAAGAATTAGAGAAAATTGAGCAAACTGAAAAGCAGCCTGCTCAGCTGCCAATAGCTCTAATGATGTAATGATGGACGGTTTTGATTTCCTTTCTTCATCTCTTTTTGCTGTCTTCTTTTTTTTTTTTTTTTTTACCATCAAGTAGGTGTTTGATATGCTTCTTACTTTTCACTAGTGAAATGTTAATCCTGTCAGTAAATCTTCCTCCGTGTCAGTTCCTACTAAGTAATTTTGACACTTTTCCAGAACACAATGCGCATGATGGAAAAATGAAAATATTAGTCCGGATGTGGGGAAAACTTGCATACTTGACCTTAAGAAAATGAATGAGAAGATGAAAACCTCAGTGAAAAATTGACATCTGGCATGTTTTGGTAATTTTCTCAGGAAAGGGTAGATGGTCAAGAATAGGGAAACAAATGTTTTCACCCTCTGCATGCTAATATTTTCTCATCAGTGGCTTGCTTGAATATTTCTCAGCATGTGTGTGATGCTGTTAAGGGCTGCCACGGTTGCAGAAGAGCTTGAGGGATGTTCTGTTTTGCAAGTGATCTTTCAGTTTTGACAACTTTTGAAAGTCACACAGAATTTATGACAGCATGTAAGGAATGTCAATAGTAAATATTAAGAACAAATTTTGGGATATTTGAGGAATTGCCTCTGGGAAGGGTAGCTGCCTGCTCTGGAATGTTTGATGCCAACATCTGTGGGTGAAAAAATTAGTCCAAGGACAGTTAAATGGTTAAGAGGCATCATACAGTTCTAAAAGGCAAAGAGTTCCTGTTCTCTTAATTTGATCCTTGATGAAAATTGCAGATTCAAATATTAAAATATTTATTCTTAAACCATGGGGATTCTCATAGATCTTTAAATTTCTTTAAAATATTTCTGTAATGTGCAGCATAAATTTTCAATGCTGAATTTTTATTTCATGTTAAAAATGATAGTGACCCATATGAATGATCCACAGATGTAACACTGTGAATCTTTTATATCAGTTTCTATTTCAGTTTCAATTAGAAATTCTTATTTGAGTATATGTATTATTAAATAAAAAGAGACTTTCCAAGATGCTAAGGGTGCTTAATAGTGAACTAATAGATATTGTTAGGAAAAGCATAACCCCCAGTTCTAAAGTCTGAGGGAGTGATCTGAATATATTATCATTTTCTAAAAATGAAAAATAAAACTTGCTCATAGCTTTCAGCTACTAACACTGGTGGGTACTCAGTGTGTAGGGGTGATTATCAACATAATAAAAGTCCATTTCTATGTAAAATGAAAAAGAAAGTTACTTTGCCCTTGATGATAACACTGATAGACATGAGTAAAACTCTTTAGAGTTTTATTGAATTTATGAGCAATCATTTAAAGTAGCTGCACAGAGTTTTTTAAAATTCAGTAAAAGTTTTTAATTAGCAATTTATTTTTTTTTTTAATTTTGGTCTTAAATTCAGTTTCCTGTAGAGAAAGCTAATACAAAATTGGCATTTGTGTGTTATTGAAATGTTACTTTACCGAGAAGTTACCAAAATATTTAATTCTGCTAGGAGCAAAGATAGAACTGTTTGATACTGATAGAGCCAAAGCATTACAGAATGGTGAATGTTGTACAACTGCACCTGTAGTAAAATCTAGACAACAGTATTTTTCAGATGTGTGTTATGCTTTACTCTCTGCTTGTTTATTATTTTCTGCATTCTAGATTGCTCATAGGAAAAATTCAAAGTTTGATTCTTCAGGAGCTCTACTGCATAGAAACCAGTGCTGTGCCAGATTCTTTCCTATAACTTCAATTCAGATCTTTATTCTCTGACAGTGCTGGACTTTTCGTATTGTGGTGAGCTCTGCTGGGAGCTGCACCATGGAGAACCTGCGTCTTGAGGGCTGGCTGGAGGGGCTGGGGCTGGGAGGGCTGTGTGTGTATGACACAGGCTGGGGCTCCTGCAGCCAAGGCAGCCCCTGCTCATCTCCCACCCATCCGTTTGCCAGGGCAGGGAGGAGGAGCTCAGGGGGGTTGGTTCATGCTGCTGTCAAAGTGCATGTCCTGACTTTATTTACTTTGGCCCTAATATGAGGCATTGCATAACTTTAATTTTGTTCTTTTTGCAGTGGCACTTCAGGCTGGGCGAGACAGTGTCCTTAGCTGCCTTTATATGTAGGTTTTAGGGCACTGGTTTATGTAACCCACTTAATGTTTTTTTTCCTTATATTGTTGCCAGATGGCACCCCTTGTACCTTTTGCCCTTTACAGCTCATTTAGCTTCCATTGACTGGGGCTCTGCCTCTCTGCTGTGCTAGCAGGGCTTGCCCCCACCCAATATAGGGCAAACAGCTCAGAAAGGGATGGTCTGCTGGACTGGAGAAAGAGAAGTGAAACATAGTCCCACCAGTCCTGGCAGCCATTCCAGCTCCAGCCAGTTCATTCAGCTGGGAATGAGCAGGCTCTGAATCTTCTCTACGCTGTAATGTGCAGATCTGAGCAGGAAAGAGCTCTGTGCTTCCTGCAGTGGCTACCAACCCACATCAGTTTGGTGGGAAAACCTCTGTATATGAGTTTCTGAGTGCAATGACTCTTGAAAAAGATCAGTGCATTTCATTGTCCAAGTGTGTTGTCATGTCCAAGATACTGTCACAAAATTTTCCAAGAATTTGAACTTCGCAGAGGGCTTTAAGACTGTCCCTTTTAAAGCCCATGCCAGGTGCCTGTCTCCCTGTCCTCAGCTGGTAGGTGGTTGTGCGCAGGGTTGCCAATGAACATCCACTTTCCTGGGACAAGTGTTCAAAAACAGGCACCAGTCAAGTGACTCCATCAGACCTCAGGTGTCTCCAGCAGCAGTCTGGTCTCCACCAGGGAAAGTGGCTTGGTCAGTCTTATTTTTCTAATTTGGGAGTGAATTGGTCTCTACTGTGCTGTTTCTCATGTACAGAGAGGTGCTGTGAAGTTGTTTGAGATAACAGCAGGCCTGGTAGATTTGTGTATGTGTGATTTCCATTTCAGCTGTAGCCAAGTCACCTTATCTTTACTGCTATGATACCAAATTTGAATTGCAACTACCTAACCAACATAATTTTCCATTCAGACATTTTTCCTTTAACTAGGAGAGTCATCAAGTTAAAGTTTTTAAAGTCACCAAGTCAAAGTATTTCCAACAGTTTTAAAGTTACTTTAATTTTACAAGCACCTCCTCAGAATGTTTGCTTCAAAACTTATGCTTTTTGTACATGGTTCTTCAATTTTTGTTTTAGGACGTTCTTTAAAAACCACATCCTAATTTTTTGAACTTACCTTCAAACCAAGATGAAAATAGAATTTTAAAACAGGAATAAAAACAATTTTTACAGCATCTTTAAAAGATTTTTCATAAAATTGCAGCTCAAAAACTGTTCTCAAAACATACTTGATAAAAAAAATCTAGTTCTACTTTTATATGTCTGTATCTATAGATCTCAAGTAACTTTTCTAATGAAATCCAGATAGTTAAATAAAATTTCCATCAGATTCTTAGTTGAATACAATATTCTTTCCAGTGAGTAGATGCTTCCAATTAAAAATGAAAGAGGATGAAGTCTAGTAGCTATTGAAGAATGATCTAACATTAAAGTTGAGCTGGAGTTCCTTAAGGAAGGAACTTTAATTCAGCATTATCCAAGTAACCAGGATAACTGGATGCCTCTGGCTCCAGTATTAAACATATGCACACTGTTGTACATGCAGGTACTCCCAGACATTCATGGAGAGGTGATTGCCATTGAGCATCAGCTGGTATGGTCTAGATGATTTTGGTTTTCTTTCACTCAAACTAAGTAGTCCTTTGTTCTAGAACTGGTTAATCCCTAGAAATATGACATAATTTATATTTAGTGGCATTGCATGTACTAATTTCACTGTTTATTTCCTAAAATACTGGAGTTGACATTTTTGGAGCTAGAGAAACGAGTTTCACTGTGTGTTCTACTTATAAGATTAAAATACTTTTTCTATGCAAATATTGCCTTCCTGTAGGATTACTGTAATTGATGACTCTGTCCACTGGATTTGTGGAGATGGCTATTTTCAGAATGTCTGCAGGTAATGACTGTTCTCTGACTTGTTAATCTCTTCTCTTCTGATTATCTGAGCAGATGTTGCTTAACCCTCAAAATGGCTAGGACCACTAAGAGCAACAAACCATGGAAGTCAGGGAAAAATTAAAATGTGGAGAAGTTGCAGTCAGTTAGCAAGAGAAATTAAGGCACAATGAAGAAAGGGAAGGTAAAAAGAAATTTTGAAATTGCATTTTTCATATGAGAAACTTTTTGGAATTATAAAATTTTTTTTTGAGTGAGTACTGGAGGTAGTTTCTGGACACAAGAAGGGATTGTCTACTTGTATGGTGGTCTGAGGCATGTGTGCTTCTCTGTGCTTCTTCTGGGAGCAGTGTAAATGATGAGTTTCCAAAGAATGGGTACCTGCAGCTTGTCTTAGCTCTCCACATCTGGATGCTCTTGCCACCACTGGAAAGAAACAATTTGGAGTTCTTCCAGAGAGATGTGTTGGGCACACAGCTGGGTCAGCAGAAATGGGAGTGGGAATTGGGGCAGTTGAGCCTTCTAACAGTTCTAATGAGCCACTGTTTGATCTTTTGGAGCCACAGTATCCTATGCCTGCAGGTAGCCCCTGCCAAACACACTGGAGACCCTCCCACCTGGCAAGAGTATGCTGAATACATTGGGAGTGACCTCTCAGTGGCATTTCAGGCTGGGCTAGCAAGGGTTGGGTCAAGGTTGCACAGAGAGAAGCAGTATAGAATTGTCCCAGGGCACCCAGTGCTGGCCTGGGCACTGCATTGCCAGCTCTGATGATGGGTGATGGAACCCAGGAGCTGCATCCCAGCATTTCCATACAGTTCTGGAAGCATCAGCATGCTCTAAACAGCTTGGTGTTTTGAGATGGGCTAGTTCATTTCCATTAACCTAAAAACAGCTTTTCGTGTGCATTGTACTTTTGGACCTGAAGTAAAGCATTAATACCTGCTGGTAAAAGCTCTGGAGATTTAGAAGCATGAATTGTGCAGACCATTAAATTAAAAATAAGCAATTACATCAATGTGGCCTTATGATAGGGCTGGGGAATCAGGAAATTTGGCCTCTGTTTCCGGTCCTGTCAAATTCACTGTGTGACCATAGGCAAGCATTTAAACTCACAGCATCTGAGGTTGTGTTTTACCCAACTTGTAGGATTTTCTGAGGCTAGATTAGTGTTTCTGTTGTTCCTTTGGCATCCTGCAATGGATGATGTTTGCAGTGCATATGCTGTTGATAATAGCATAAAACAAAATGAAATGTGAATTACTTTTTTATTTGTTATACGTGAAAAATGCAGAACTCCCAGCCCGTGTTTTTGATAAAAAAACTTGCAGACCGTCAAGCAAGTAAATGTACATAACAATTTTTATTTGTTTGTTTATTTTTAGGCATGTGATTAATCCTAGATTTTTGATGACCCAGATTAAGTCATCATTGCAGTTACTTTAGCAATGCAGTAATACAGAAACTTTCCAATGGAGAATTATAGCAATGGATTCCCTGAGGAAAGAGATGTACAAAGGAGCCATTTCTATGGAAGTCAAAAGGAAACCATCAATTTTTCATTGCTTCATAGATGCAGCTCCAAATTGCAAAACTCATCTTCTCTCGGTGTAAGTGGTTTTGGGGCCTTTGGCATTAATGGTCAGTGGAGTATATCCTGTACGTGGATGGTTGAAATGTTTTTTCAATGGCAGCAGAAACTCTCAAGGGAATTTAATTTCTTTTTCACAGAGAGAGAGCAAGATGAGGGGACATTGCAGGACTAATGCACTGCTGGGCTGCTCCTCAGGCAGTTACCTTATGCATTTATAAACAAAGGTTTTATATTCATCTTCTATAGTCAAGTGGTTCTGTTTGGCAAATCATTTTACCCTGGATTACTGAAGGTTATGAGTCTTTCATAAACCAGGTGAAGCATGCAGCTTCTCATTTAGCTTTCAGCTGAATTGGTTTTGAATTACTGGATTTTAAACAGCTCTATTTTATTGAAAGATTTTTGTATAGATTGCCATGTCTACTGGCATCCTTTTCAAGGAACTTTCAAATCTGGATGAAAACCTAGATTTTTGTAGTAATTTTCTGTATAAACACACGGGCCTTGGTTTTTTGTTGTTACGTAATTGTGTTCAGACCTGTATCACTTAAAAGTTTCTTTAAATACCTAGGCCATTTTTAATCCAGATTTTAGGTTTTTTTATGGTTGTTCTTTGCAAAGCACTACATTCTATAACTGAGGTTTTTCACACTAAGGAGTGCTAAAATAGAAATGGATATGGCTCTGGAGCTCTTCTGAGGGGTTGGTGTTTCAGGAGCTGTGGGAATTCCCCCTTGCAGATTTTCAGGGCAGAGATACGTGGTCCAAGCAAGGTGCCACCGTCTGAATACCAAAAGAGTTGGCATTTAGTTATTGCAGAGAAGATTTGCATTCTGAAGGAAGATCAGCTGGTAGAATTCTAGATTTTCATTCTGCTCCCTTTTACAATAAGAGGTGAAATAACATAACATTATCTGGTTGTTTAGTCAAGTAACAAGTAAAATAAAAGCCCAATTCCTCAAACTTTTATTTCTTCATCAATACAGCGAAGTCACACTGTTGGAAATCCACAATTAGGATCTAATAATATACTATTTCTCAAATAGCTTTTAAAAACCAAGTGATGAATCTACTCTTCATCCTTGACTTTTCTTCATGGAGTGGTGCTATTTATGTGTTTTGATGATGCTCTAAAGTCTGTAGGAAGTCCTTTGATGGTCCAGCCAGTATTTTGTTAACAGGATGTTTCCATCTTCTTTTACTACTTTAAACTTACCAAAAACAAATTTAGAAGCTCTCCTTGTTTATAAAGGAGATGACAGTGCTAGCTGATTAAAAGGGGCATAATTTGTTGCCCCACTTATCTCATGTTGTTGACGAGCTGCAACAGATATTGATGCCAAATTCACTTTTTATATGAGTAAATTTGGCACATGTGCATGACAGTTCTTCCTCTTGTACCATCATTAGCAGACTCTTAACTGGCATTCTGCCACTGGGGAAAAGGAGAACTGTTTTCACTCAGCGTGCATCTTGTGATCACCATCTGTATCCTCTGTTTTTAGGGCCTGATCCTGCAAAATTATTACAAGAACAGTTAGTTCTCCAACATCTACTTATGTTGCTGGTAATTACTTATGCCTATTTATAAAGAGAGGGGTTTTTAAGAGCTGGGGCTTATATTTGTAAGATGGATTTTAAATATCTGTTATAAATCTTGTAGTGGCCACCATTCGTTCATAGGATTCATCATATTTACAGCCATATGGAGATTATTGTGGGTTCTTGAAAAAACACAACAAAACAGTGTAATGTCAGGAGAAAACAACACAGGGGCAGCTGAAGGGTGGTAGGATACAAGTTAGTAACACATTAAGTGGCATCTGTTCTGAAGTTTTTCTGGCCTTCCCAGGGAAGGATTTTCCAGACATCTAACCTGAATTTTTCATGCTGTGGTTAGGTTTATTGCCCCTGGCTGTGTCCATAGTATAATTCAGGTTTGGTACATGTCTCCAGTCTTGCACAACCGACAAAACACTGCAGGTAGGCATTATACCAGGCTTGGTTCAGGGCTTGTGTTTCCATGCACACATCAGATGGATGAAAACAAAACAGCTTTTGTTTAGGCCAGCAGTGTTATCCCCAGGTCCCAGAGCGGCCTGGGAAGGAGTTGCAAGTCTGAGAGCCTCCCGTGTACCCGTCTGCAGTGTTCACATGGGCTGTAGACTTGTTTCTTGCCTTTGCTCAGAACTTCTGTGGCTTTTACCCTGCAGTGCTGAACAGCTGTGTGGCTGTGACAAGCTGGGAGATTGCCAGCTCTGGTTAGTGTTGCCACAACCCAAACCTTTCCATCCTCACCTCAAGGCTCGCTGCTGGAGCGTGCCCTGCGTGTTTTGCCTTACATCTCTCCCAGAGCTGGCCACAGCTACAAAATATCCTGGCTCCTTTCATTGCACCTTGTGTGAGCTGCCACCTCGCTCGCCCGTGGCTCACTTTCAAGTTGGGATTTAAAAGACTCCTTATAACTTCCCAAGAGCAGAGCAGCAATACCTCTCTGGGTTTGAGAAGCAGAGCATGGGCTGAGGGGCAGCAGCTCTGCTCATGTCCCCATCGTGCCTTTCACGATGCTGGTGTGGATCCCAGGAATCTGCAGATCCCACCCCAGTTCCCGCCCCTCCCAACCCTGTCCTCCTCTTGGCGCTGTCCCAGAATCAGCTTACTGCTCAAATATTTGGGGCTGGGTGACTGGAAGGCAGGCAGGAGGTTTTCAGGTAGTGTGGGCAGTGACTTGGTTTGCTTGTTTGTTGGTGAAGAAAATACTGCAAGGGATTATCCTTTCATTGGTGCCTTTCTAGGTGACTTCTGAGTGAGAGAGATTCAGTAGCTAACTTGGCTGACAGGCACTGTTTAGTGTGCAATGGACCCTTAGGTCTTCATGAACTTCTGTTAAAAAAAAATAATAAAGGAAAAAAACTCTTCTGATTTTGCTCCAGATAAAATCCAGCATATTCAATTTCGATACACATCATGTATTTTTTTCCTTTTTAATAATGGGAATAATGTTCTGCATTTTCTATATTACTTATTTGCATTTGGTATACCTCACCCTGGGTCAACTTGCAGCATTTGTGTTAAAGACTAAATTATTTGCTCTCTGCAGCTCCAGGAATCCTAGTTTTAACTGCACCTGATCAACCTTCAGTATCCTTAAACATACAGTTACAGCATGTTGGCAGAGAAGTTGGTACAGAGATGAGAAGCTGATGTGAAATTTTTGTTTCTCTTTACCCTTAATCTCCTAATGAAAGTTATTTACACAGCAGTGTTATATGTCACCCAGCTTCACTTGCTACTTCACAGAACTGGAAGTTTAGATATTGCAACTATGCAGAACTGTAATTCTTATGTTACTTGACTTTTTAGATGGTTTCAGTAACATGGTTTAATCCAAACTCACTGATGACGTCCATGTGTATCTTCACAAGCATAAGCAGCTCTATGAAGACAAAAGATTTTGGTATTGACCTGTACAAAAAAGTTCCAGTTGTAAGTTCTGGATAAAATTCAAAGACAGCGGAAGACAATTTACTCAGCCTTTTTGGGTAAAGAAACATTTTGAACATTGAAAACAAATCAGAAAAAGCACAGTCCAAAAATAATGTTCTTTGGACATTTGAGCTTTTTACAAAGCGAGCTGGAACTCTGCTTTGGCATAGCAGGACCCTGCTGTGAAGTCAGCAAGAAAAAAGAATGGTTTTAAATGCAAATAAATTTAAGAATACAAACAAAGCAAAATTTGTGGCAAATTCATAATCAGCTTTTCACTGTGATTTACATTATAGAGGTTTTTTTCCTTACAGTATTGTCTTAAATTGCAGAAACTTTACCTCCCATGGTGTCTTCCAAACACTGTGGAATTGCTCTTCTTTCATGATAAAATGGGGAAAACAAATGAGCATTGGACTTGTGTGTTTGATTAAACACTTCTTTAAAACATCACTTTTGTGTGGTTTCAGCTTTCCTCTTTGGCTTTCACTTGTCATCTTCTGGTTGTGTTCTCTATTTTTCCTTTGTCCATAATAATAATTTCAGCTTCCTGTCATTACTGATTGAATTATTTCACTTACCACTCAGTTGTCTTCTTGCTGTTGTTTATAAAACATCACCATAGTTACATGTGATACGTATATGGTTGGCTGGATAGGGTTATAAAATAAGATTGAGTATAAAGGCTTTAATATAGAGTGGGCACAGTTGTCTAGGACTCCCTGAGAAGCACAATAAATGCCTTATCTGTAAAGGAACAGGAATAGCTGTTGCTTGGTGTCCTGTGTTTCATACACAATTACTGAATTCAAGTGATTTTCAAATTTTTATGTAGCAAAAAATTATTGGTGATTATAATGTATCATCAGATTCTTCTTCAGAATTCTGTCTCCCAGCTTCATTAAGGATTTCACTGACATTGCAGCCCAGTGGAGCCAGCTGGTGATTTTGAGTGTCAATGGGATAGCATCCACCATATGGAGCACCAAAAAACATTTTTGTTTTATTAGCTTGATATTAAAAAGAAATTACTACACCTGTGTGAAGTGTGGCAATGTATTTTGGTGTTCATTTTTCTTTGTTCAGGTTACTAATGGAAGCTGTATCTGAAATGAATGTTAGAAGTGGAATTAGGAGGAGCTCATTTAATCTGTGTCCATTCACTTTTCTGTGAATAAGAGGTTAGTATCTTCCAGGAGTCCCAGACAGTTCTGTGGCTGCTCCTGAGCATAGGAACAATCTCACAGTTTACTGTAAAGTAATAGCCTTTAAATTCTCCAGCTAAGTGGGATAAACTTGTGAGAGAGATCATGATGTTGCACCACAAAGATCTTTATCTGTGCTCTGGTCTTTCTGTAGGTACAGTTCTGTGATCACTTGTGAGCAAACCTGTCATTTCAGTAAGGCAGTGGATATGTTTGTCTTCTCTCTCCAACTTGTCCCTTTATAGTGTGCAGCAAACTGATTTTCAGTAAAGTCATTTGGATTTTCTTTTATTAAAAAAAAACAAAAAACAACCAAAACCAACAAAGCCTTTAACCATTAAGCTACCACGTGAATTTGTTTTAACAGTTTTCAACCAGAACAGAAAAATATTGAAATAGCTGCAGGTCAATGAAAACCACCTAGCAGGAACTTGGTCATCTCCATTTGACCTTTTTCTTGCTTGTGTATATGTTAAAAAAATACTTGTAGAATGGATGCTAAAGCAGTACATTTGCTCTTAGACTGGTATGTTCAATACTTAAAAACCCCAGATGCTTCTGCACAGAAATGGGTTAAACAGAAAGAGCTCCTTTCCATTGCCTTCTTTTATCATCATCATCACTTTTTTAAGTAGAGTTTTTGTGAATAAGGTGGCTGAAGAGAAGAACCAGAACAACTTGATGTAAACGTCCCTTTACACAGGTGGGTGAGTAAAAGAGCTGCAGGGCAGGTGAAAATCATTCTTCACAGTCTGCAGGAACGTGGCAATGAGCTCTGCAGCTGGGCTCAGCTTTCATTTGTCCTGGCAGTTTTCACTGATGCCAGCTGATCTAATGGGTCAAATACTACAACAACTGTGCAAATAAGTAAAAATTATTTTGAATTAAAAGACTGAAGAAACTGGTTTTTTCCCATAACTGTTAAAGTTTCTCCCAGCATAAAAGTTTGGCATGGTATCTGACACAGGGTTGTGGGTTTGCCTCCAGTTTCATGGCCAAGAGCCCTGATTTCCCTGACATGTGATGGCAGATCATGGCAGTAGCTGCACAGGGTAAGATAGTCTTTGCAGAAGGATATTGCAGTTGTTTGTACAAGTATACATCAGGCCAGAAAAATGAAACTATGAGAGCATCATGCATTGTCTGTGGGAGACTGTAGAAAATCCATAGTGAAAAAGATGGTTTGATCAAAAGCTGGCCTGGAAACGTCCAGTGTAAGGCAGTGTATGTGTTTTGTGAAGCACATATGCTCTATCTAATGTTAAAAGAGTATTGAGAAATGAGGGAAAGATTAATTGATATAAATCTGAACTAGCATAGAGCATAGACTTGCTTTACAGTTAGCAGAAAGAGGAAAGCTTGCTAAGTCCTGGTTTAGACTACTGGAGAAGTAGTGTTGCCTAAAAGAAAGAAAGGGCTAAAAGCACACTTTTTTTTTTTTTGTGTCATATGTACGGAAGTTTAGACAGCTCACTCAGACAGAGTTTGGTTGTTGAACAGAGTATGGACATATGTTTGGATGAATCCTACTCTGGAAATCATTTTCAGTAGACTTCAGCAGGCTGTGGATCAGCTTTGACTGAAGTTTTGTGCTATGAAGCTGTCATGATAAGTTTGTCAAGATCCTGGTAGCTGACAACCAACTAATTTATCACCTCCCCCCTTTTTGTTATATGAAATCACATTATTCATTGTAAATTTCTGCAAAACAGATTGGTGCAGCACTTAGACCTCTTTGAAATAAGAGAGTCTTCTGAACAGTGTTGCAAAGGTGTTCTTTGGCATCCAGATGGATTTTTTGTGTTTTGTTTATTCTCATTCTCAAAACGCACATGTTTTCAGTCAGTGTGTGTACATAATGTATGCTTCTGTTTAGTACAGTAATTGTAAACACTTATTCCCTTCACAGAAAGGAGGATGTGTGATAATTATTTAGCAGCTTCTTCCTTGGAGATTGGCTGTGTGAATCTTTGGAGGACATGACCTAAACTAGAGGTTTCTCAGTAGTTAAAAAACCCCCACAAAATATTATGGGCCTTTTCCTGGGCCGGATTTTCAGTAGACTGCTGAAACTCTGTTTGAAGAGGTACTTGTGCATGGTAACAGTCCTTAGGCACTGAAGTATGAATGTCTGCAAATAATGACTTGTGTCTTAGCCATGGTTATAATACAAGTATACAGCTGAAGAGATAAGTTTTAGTATCCCTTGCTAAATATTTGTCCATGAAACTGGAGCCAGAATGAGATGAGGTATTGTCAGGTACTTCATGTAACTTTTTTATTTTATTTTATCTGTGTGTCTTTGTATAACTTAAGAAATTGAAGCTGGGGTCTACATAAATAAGCAGAGTATGCATCCACTGCATTCATACTGTGCTTGGGAGGCCCAGTTGAGTTACTGGAGAAGGCTGGATGCCCAAGGCCATTGACCAATTGCGCAGCAAAAAACCTCTGGTCCCCATCATGTCTCACCCTTGTTTTGGGAGCAGTTTTGAGTGGCAGGACTGTTCACCAGCTTCCCCATCAGATCACTCCAGTACATACATGCATGCCTGTAGTTTCTCGTCATCCCAGGAAGGTGGCTAGATATTTAAATTGGATTAAGCTGCTGTATAAAAGGGGGATAATTTGCATTTCAAGTAATTAAAATTGCAGTTCTTCTCTTGATTTAATTCTCTGTTGGCATAGGCACAATTGCCCTTGTCTTGTGTCCTTCTTGATACCTCCTTTTCTCTCTGCCCTTCAAATCTTATTCCTCGGTCCATGTCGCTAAATTTGTAATATCATCTCAGAATTTCCTTTTTTACCATCTTCTCTCTGCCTCATTCAGCTGCTTCAACCTTTTTACTTCAATGCCTTCACCAATGCACTATGTTGTGAACAGTAGCATTAAAACTAATTTGTATTTGCTTTGATTCCATAATGACCTCACATTAGGCCATTTCTCTATTAATACTCTGCCTGCAAAATGCCATTGAGATAATGAACATCATTACAACACGTTTTTCCCTAACATAATGCCAGCAGGACTCCAGTTTGTGAAGTACAAGCTGGTTGAACCCTTAGCAGATGCTTGATTTAATTAATGGGAGGACACAAAATGTGCAAGCAGGTCAGTATTCCTCTTGAAGACAAAATGATAATTACTAAACCCTACAAGTGATTTGTAAACAGCAGAAGGGTATATTTCCTAAACTGACTAATCCAACACTTCAGTAATGCAATTATCTCTTATTACAGCCTTTTGTCGACTCTGCCTCACATTTCAAGATGAAACCTGGTATTTTTCCCTTCGTATGCATATTAAAGATGATTCAGTTCTTTAAAATCACCATACAAATGCTCCAGGGCTTTGTATTTTCTACTTACTGTGTTGTGGTGCCATTTACACTGCTGTGGTGGGGGCAGTGTTTTATTTGGATCACAAAACAGTAAGGAAATGTTTCAAAATATGTTTTGCTTAAGCAGTTTATCTTCCTAGTGCAGCTGGAGTTTTTATTTCACACTCAAATGCACTAGTAAAACATCAGGCACCTTTTTCTTCTAGTCTGTGAAGCAGCTGAGTACAGCAATAAGGGAATTGGAGTAATTTAGCAAGTATTTATATTTCTTGAATAGTATCATTAATATATAGACCTTTTCTTCTGTTTTCCTTATTTTTCAAACCTAGTATCACAGTATCTGAGGATTTGGTATCTTTCCAGTGTGCAGTGCCTAACCACACAAAAGATGGCCTTACCTGTATTTTACAGATGGGAGCTGGGACAGGGGGATGTGGGGGCTGCCTGTATTCCGGAAATGCCTGGAGCATAGGTTGCCATCACTTTAGGGCTGTCCCATTAGGGCTTTGCTGCAGCGGTGGGTGGGGGCATCCCTGGGAGGGTCTCTGGCAGGAGTCACCCAGGCCACTCACAGAGAGGTTGTGAGTCAGACCAGAGTGCACAGGGAACAATACTGACCTGGGAACCAGCCTTGAGCTGGTTAATAGAGCACAATTATTTTTCAATGCAGTCATGTATATTGGCCCCACCACTGTTTAGGTTCCTGTTCAGAACCCTGTTTAGTGGTGACATAGAATCATCGTAAGGAAACAAGAATACTTACCTTTCTAAGAGTCACGTTTACTTACATGCATTGGCTCCAGACACACTGGGAGTTAGTTCCTTGATGAATGAGCAGCAAGTGTTCTTCCTGGGCCTCTTCACCAGCAGGAACAATCAACAATGGACCTTGCAGCTCTTCAGAGCTGGAAAGGCCAGTGGCACACCTGGAAGCCATGCCAAGTAGGATGTTGCTGAAAACGTTCCTGCTCTTCTTTATTGTAGAAAGAGCAATATTGCTGAGTTCTTTGTCCTTTAATGGTGTGACTCATTTTGAGACTGTTTTTGGTAAAGTTCACAAATGTATTTGAGTATTTGTAGTGATCTGCCGTATGAGTAAGGCTGGCCAACTGTTTGTATTTTTTTTTTTTTTTGTGACCAGATGGATCTGCTTTTGTCTTTTCTTTTAACCCCTTGTTTTAACATTTTGTTAGGCACTCTTTCTACTCACCACTCCTCATAAACTATTGCAGCTTGCATAAAAAATAACATAAAAATCAGAGTTACCTTGGCTAGTGATTTGTGTCCAGGATTGAAAGTTAGATCAAGAGTTGGTGTCTCCCTGTACTTAATGCACTTGGAATAGGAAGATAGTTCTCCTCATGTAACTTTGCAGTCATAGTGTTGTATATATTTGTCCTAGTCAGGGACTGGGTCTGTAAAGACACTATAGTCATCAGATAAAGAGTACCAGACTTAAAAATGTTTCAATCTGAGCTAAAGGAGAATTCAGTGGTAGGCTGCCTGGTATCTCGTATATACTGGGTATATTTTGAATAATTTGTCTGTCCATTTTTTCTATGTTAATTCTCATGGTATTCCCATGGAATAGCAAAAAGCAACTATCCATATTTTTTTGAGTTAGGGAGCAAGTAGAAGAAATGCCTAATTTACTGAGCTGCAAAATCCTGACCAGTGGACTATGTCCAACACATTAGAGTATGTTTTAATTGTCTAGACATTTCAAGTGTATGAGTTCTTTTGCAAAATCCTCTGTTTCAATAGAAGTCTCACGGCATTTATCAGCAAACGTCTCTCTTGTAATGGCATTAAAAATCTGGCCACAATACTTCTCTATTTAAGTGTGTTTCAAAATCAGATTATAAATGTGAATTCATCTCATGCAACTCCTGAAGCCCCTAACTCAGCAAGTCATCTTAGGCTTTCGTCATAGTCATCAGACAGAAATGTGCACTCTGTGATTTCTTTTAAGGATCTGATCTCTTTTAATCCTCAATTCCCTGCTTCTCTCTTATTGACTGCAAAGTAAACCTAGTTCAAAACCTTGTCTCCTGCACTATAAATTCTTGCATTTGTTTAGCTGAATTCAGCCTTGAGTGATTCATCAAAGATACACAGGATGACTCGTAGCACAAAAGATTTTACAGTAGTTTCACGAATACAAGCCGCACGGATTATAAGCCGCACCCCCGGTGCCTCGACAATGTTGCTGTCTTTGTCAATAAATAAGCCACACCCCGAATATTAGCCGCACTTTCGTTCGTCGCGAGAATCCGTGCGCAGCTTTCACAAATTGGCCAATTAGTAACAGGATCGCGGCATAGCGGGCTTTACTGGCTCGGGGCGGGGCCAGGAAGGCTTGGCCCGCTCATGGTTGCCGACGGGGCCGGGTGGCCCAGCTCAGCGCCACGGCTCGGCGGGGCTGGCCGGGTGGTGCTGCCGCCGCCACCGGGCTCGCTGGCCCCCCTCTCCCGTCAGCACCGCCCCGCTGCCGCGTTCCCTAGCCCCGCTGCCGGGCTCGCCGGCCGCGCCGCGCCGCGTTCCCTAGCCCCGCCGCCGGGCTCGCCGGCCGCGCCGCGTCGCGTTCGCTAGCCCCGCCGCCGGGCTCGCTGGCCGCGCCGCGTTCGCTAGCCCTGCCGCCGGGCTCGCTGGCCGCGCCGCGCCGCGTTCCCTAGCCCCGCCGCCGGGCTCGCCGGCCGTGCCGCGTTCCCTAGCCCTGCCGCGCCGCGTTCCCTAGCCCCGCCGCCGGGCTCGCCGGCCGCGCCGCGTTCCCTAGCCCCGCCGCCGGGCTCGCCGGCCGCGCCGCGCCGCGTTCGCTAGCCCCGCCGCCGGGCTGCCGCCGCCGCCGCCAGGCTCGCCGGCCGCCCCCTCCCGTCTGCACCACCGCCGCGTTTCCTCGCCCTGGCCGGCACTGCAGGCCCCCGCACCGCCGGGCTCCCCCACGCTGCTGGCCCCGATTCTGCTGGGCTTCCCCCGCTGCCAGGCAGCCCCACCCGCCGGCCTTCCTGCTTCTGCCATGCTCCCCTGCACTGCTAGCCCCAGTTCTCCCGGGCTCCCCCGCCCTGCTGGCCTGGGCTCTGCCGCCCCCCTGCCCCGCCCTGCTGGCTCAGGCTCTGCCGCCCGCCCCCCGCACTGCTGGCCCCGCCTCTGCCAGGCTTTCCCACCTCAGCCGGGGCCGGCCGGGCTCCAGCTTGGCTTGGGGCTGCCGCGGGCTCTCACTTCCGTGTTGGCAGCTTTTAGAATTTTGTTAATGTATTAGCCGCCCCGGAATATTGGCCGCACTTCCGGGTTTCCACCAAAATTTTGGTCAAATTGGTGCGGCTTGTATTCGTGAAATTACTGTACTCAAATCTCCCAAGTACTCAAACCTCCACCTCATGGACCAATCTATACAGCAAATTGTATTCACTGCCTTTGCTCTCTGTGATTCATCTCTTCCCATTTAGTTTGTTGGACTTCAGCTGAACCCCAGCTGTACAGGCATGGATTAGGGAAAAGAAACTATAAATGTAGGATGAAAAATTGGAGCTGGAGAGAAGTGTTAAAGCATTTTAAAGAGAGCTTAATAGTTACCCTCTCTAGAAAAGGGTCTGCTGAATTGAACAGCTGATTTCCACAGAAATTGCTCTTAAGGTTTTTGTTTTCCAGTAAATTATGACATACTTGTTAGAATTCCAAATTCAAGATAACACATTCTGTTCACCTTTGTGAAAGATCTGGAAAAGAAATCCCAATCTCTCTTAAAATTGTAATGGATTATTTAAGTCCATATGACCTTTTGAGAAGGTAGGTAAACTTATGCTGGAAAGCCAAATACACAATGTCCAGCGAATTCATTGGGAGTTCCACATGCTTCTTTAAGTCCAATTCATTGTCATTAGAGCAAATGTTTATTTAACAGAAGAGAACAAAGCAACCAAGGCCATTTACGGCATTATTGCTGTTTACATTTTTCCAGATGACAGTAGAGGCCAGAACTTGGATTATAACCCATTTAAAATGGAAGATTTCTTCTTTTTTTTACTCCAGCTGCTGGAGACTGACTTGGGAAGAGGCTAATGAAAAAGCTCCTGTACTTTTTTTCTTAAATGTAGATGCTTGTCCTCAAACAGCTGAATGCAGGCCAGCAATTCATTTCCTGCCCTAGGCAGCATTTGAATAGCCTATTACGTCTGTGACACATATTACTCTCTTATGGGTTGAGCCAAATTAGAAACTGTGAAACAGAGGTAGAAACCTGACCTCATCTTTATCAGACACATCCTGTCCTAACTATTCCTATATCGGTGTTTTAAACGTGCTTTCTTAATGAATCATGTTGTTTTGAAATGTTGTGTTGCCTGTGATACTTGGTAGTTAAATAATTGTGATTTGGGTTTATGTTAGGTGGTAACCTGCCAAATAGGAGGATTGGTAACAAAATAAAGTCTGTATCCTGAGCATATGCTGTAGATAAATAATTATTATCTCAAGCAACAGTAAAATGTCTTCTGAGTTATCATTATTTCTTATTTCCTCATGTCACATTTTCAACATTACACATTTATTGACCTCAGATCCTAAAGCAGCAAGCCTAAAGATGTAAAACTTGCACATCAAAAGTGCACATGGTTTTGTTGGAAAATGAAACTTACCCTTTACAACCATACCTGTACACCAGCCTTGATCCCCTGCAAGGAATAAAACTAGGAATCCTTTCTTACACATTTTTCAAAACAATAATCATATAAAATTAGCACTGTGGCTTTTTTCTTTGCATATTATATGGTAGCATAAATTTTTCCATTAGTAAAACTAGCTGATTCTTGAATAATCCCCCCTCCTGATATTTCAGGAAATCTTGGTGAGGGAAGTTTTTTGTGTATGGGTGAAATATATCTGGCAGCTAAGATTGTCTCATGGTTTGGTGACCTTAGCTCTGCTTGTCCAGAAACTAGTTGGGGTGTAGCCAGACAAGACTCCAAAAGATGTTAAACATTTTCTAGGAGGTATTCTTTCCATAATGTTTGCTGAGAGGCTGTGGAACAGGCAAGATAGTAAATTGAGGAGTTGCTCTCCAGGAAGGCCTGCCCTTGTGAATGAATTTTTTTACTCCACTGCGAAATTCATACCCCTACCCTTCTTGATCCTACTCTGACATGTCACGGTGGGTTGGGAAGTATTGTTGCAGTTAGAAGAGTTTTCTGTAGCTGCTCTCATGTGGCCACTGAGTATTAGTGTCTCTTTCTCCAAGGCTGCATGAAGAAGTCTTGGAAGTGAGCTGAGACCAGTGCTGCAGGGAGCTGCTGCCTTCCAGAAGCCCCAGAGCAGATGGGTCTGTGCTATCCACAGTGCCAGGGCAAGAACAGAGGCTCTCTTCTCCTATGTCCCAGAGGAGAAGAGATCAAAATGGTCTTTCCAGTTTAATAGTGAGTTATTTTATGTCCAAACCTTCTGCCAGCTTTGGGGGAAGCCTTTAAGTGAGTAATGCAGTATGGAATCAGACCTGGAATAGGGCTTTTTTGTATTAACACAGAAAAGCACTCTCCATTCCTCTTTCAACCTTCCAATTTATTGCCCTCCCTTCTCTAGTCTATCCTGCTTGACCGTGTTCTTTCTTCAAGCCACCAAGAATATCCATCTCACTTTTGTCACAGGATGATGTTTTTTGTGCAAACATAAATATTTAGAGAAGTTTACAAAAGATTAAGCTTCATCAAGTCAAGCATTCCTGCTAATGCAGTGTGGGGCAAGTCAGCAGGGACAAAGAGCCTGGGCTGGTGTGCACAGCTGTTGCAAGATCAAACTGGGGAACATTCACTTTTGATTCCACTGACTTAACTGATCAAAATCAGTTTTGAAGTTGGCTGTTTTGTTTTTTTCCAGACTGATATCCATTCCATCAAATCAGCTTCTTCAGTGTGCAGACTTTGTATTTATTGTGATTCTTTTGTCTCAGTTTTATGGTTGTTATGCAAATACCTGATGCAGATATAATGCACTTGCTGGGCCAGTGAAAAATAAATCTGTATTACAGAAGTTTCTAGTATGCAACCCAGGCCAAAATAGTTGGGAGACTTGCCCACAATACTTGTGCTTTGACAGTTTGAGTTTCACTCTGATCATCAATACCTGAGAAAAAAATATGCCAGATTCCATATTAGCACAATACAGGCAGACTTCAAATGAGAAAATCCCATGTAAGTAAGAATGTAAATAAAGACTATAAGACTGTTTGGTTTGTGCTGGGTTTGTTTTTTTTTTTTTTTTTTTGCTGGAAAGGTAAAACAAACAAATAGAAGTTATTCTGTGATTTATTCAGCCAGTTAGTGATAAAATTATAGAAATACATTCAAGGCAAATGGGTTCATGTGTGCAAAGACACCAGCATGTATTTCCTTTAAGGAGCTGTGTCTGTCTTCAGTGTCAAGCACTGCCAGTTTGGCTCTCTGCTCCAGGGGGAAGTGGATTTGTCATACCAGCTAAAATACTGTCTACCTCTTGGACAGCTCACAAGTAACACCACTGTGATGATGATTGGTGAAAAAACAGCTGTCTGGCATGCTTTTTCTTCTGTGCTGCCTTGCTGCCCCTTTCTAGCGAGGTGACCACAGGAAATCCCCAGGAAATCCTACCTCCCTAGAAAAATATCCTGCTTCCTCTTAAGGGCACGTGGATCAACCAGCTTCACTGGACTGTGGGCAAATTGAAAGAGAACAGTCTTTTGTAGGAAGTGGCTCAAGCTTCAGCATTTGAGGCACTGAAAACCACAGTAGCCAAAAAACCAGCTGGTTGCTCTGATTAAGTGTCAGTGATATTTTGGGCAGGACTGTTGGACTAGATGACCCCTAGAAGCCTCTTCTAACCAATGTTCTCTTATTTTGATAATCACAAAATCTAGTATGGTTTTTCTGTCTTTAAAATCCATGCTTCTCTGATAAACATTTCTAGGCCTTGTATTTGGTTCCATTTTCTGTAAATACTCTTTTTTCCCCTGAGTTTTTAATTAAAGATGCAAATAATTAAAGTACTGTTTTTATTGCATGTTATAAATTATTCATGCTATTCTACAGGAGTACAAGAAATTTTTAAGCATTCTTCCAGCAAGCTGAATTTTCATCATTTTAATACTTTCAATATATTCCTGTAACTGAGCATGTTTCATGAACCTAAAGAGGTTACATTAAATTTAGTAATACAATGAGAAATATGCTTAGGGTTGTAGGTCTTTGACTTTGATGAGTAATATGAACGGGCAAATTGAAACTCACTCATCATTTAAATTGCAAATGCAGCTGAAAGTGACTTCATGGTTCAGGCTGGAATACAAAATAATTGAAAAAGATTATATATTTAATATCAGAAAGTTATGCTATCTCACACAGCACTTAAAGTCAGAAAAATGAAAAGAGAGATCTTGGCAGTTCTGTACTTTGAAATCCTTTAAATCTCTCTGTGAAAACTGTTCCTTGGTTTCAAGCATTTCCTTTCAGGCAAACCTTAAACTGTAGGAATTAGGATCAGAAAAAGGAGTTGCTCTGAGATGATTATTATTTTCCATGATTGTGGTAGCATGAATGAACTACAGGAAGCTTTCCAAACCAAGAAGAGGATATAGTCCACTGTTCCAAAGTATGTGAGTGCAAAGAGACAGAGTAGAGAAGAGGAGGGATGAAAATAAAATATATACAATACAATATTTTTTTCAATATAGAAAACAATCTGGGTAATACAAACCATGTATCTGACAAATTACAGCTGGTAGAAAGTGGTAGCAATTTTTCTGGAGAAGAGAATCAAATTTATTCTTATTTAGTACAGAACATGTTTTGGCCAAATGTTTTTGGGTTTGTTTGCTTGCAATTTTTTTACAGGCATTTTCATTTTTAGGATATTATTTCTATTTTCACAAAATTAATTTTTAAGAGTGGGATATAAATGTTATATTTCTGGGTCTTACAAAGATTTTTTGGGAGGAGAAAGGAAAATTGCAGGAAGTGTCCATGTAAGAATGTTTATGAGATTGCAATTATTTCTGCTAAGTGCAGAAATATTCAAATTTATTCCTAAATGAGTAAGTCCCTTCAGACTGGGAGGTTAAAAAAAAAAGAGGTTTGTATTGAAAATCCATAATTTTGTTGTGGAGAAGTTAGAAAGAGTAGTTTAGGGAGAAAAAAAAGCCACACCAAACAAACCAAAAAGCTCAAATGTAGGTGTATAAAACGCTACAGAAATAAAAGGGTGTGTATTATCTCTCCTTATCTTTGTGTCCTTGAGAAGCAGGTTCTTTCTTGCAGGTTTCTTTTCAGTTCAATGACTTTCTGGGTTGCTGCAAACTCTGTGTAGTCCCTCTGGGTCTCAAATGACCCAGTTGCTCTCTTCTTAGAGGAACATGCCAAAATAACATGGAACAAAAAAACTGAAACTAATGCCATATGTCACAGCTTGCAAGGTGAAGGTCCTGGTTCAATTGATGTGTTTGAGGAACATGCATCTATTGACAGAGGAAAGATTTGAACAAAAGAACCTGGACAAATCCAAAGTGTATAGAACTAATTATTGCAAGCAGCAAAGTGTGTGTCAGTCTTCTCCCACCACCACTTCATATTTAATCATTAATTTGTTTTCTATTTAAAGGTTGCCAGTAGTAACTTTCCAATTTTTTGAGGTAAATAGGAAGAGGCTTTTTTAGCAATGTCTTTTCTTTGTTGCCTACTCATTAGAAGAATTGTTGTTTAAGACTAAGGAAACTTTTTAAGACTGATTTAAATGATGATTTGAGGGGAAGCTGAGAAAGTTTGTGGAGAGAAGTGTGATGGAGCCTCTCTAGTGCAGATTTGACTACATGCCACTCTACTAGCAAGGTCTCTGATGGGAACACCAAGCTCTGCAGTATATTTTTGGCTCCAGCCTGTATAATCTGTCATTACCTAGTCATATCTTGAGGCTTAATAAACAGAAGTACCAGGTTTGGATGTCCAGACAATTACCCTCCCCAGCTGGTAACAGGCATGTGGAATATTTAGACAAGAATTTTTTTCTATTTTCAAAATTTGATACATGATTGTAGCACTACAGAAGACAATGTTTTAATAAACAATATGTTTCCTTAAGATAATGGCTCTGATTTGGGGATTTGGGGGTTTTTTTGTTTGTTTTTCCCTCTGCAGGAAGAAGGTATCGTGAAGGAAATAGACATCAGCCATCATGTCAAGGAAGGTTTTGAAAAAGCAGATCCTTCTCAGTTTGAGCTGTTGAAAGTATTAGGACAAGGTTCATATGGAAAGGTAATTTTTATTGTCATCTAATCACCCAGAGCAACACTGAAAATATGTGTCAATTCTCTGAGTTCATTTACACTGCTGATAATTTATATTGTCCAAATATAAATTATATTGTAAAGGCAGATTAGGAAAGCCCTCCTATCTTCATTTTAGTGTCACTTCAGTCTTTTAGCTGGATTCCTGCATATTAGCCAATTTAGGAAATAGCAGCCATGGCTCTGGACCTGGACTAATGAGCACAAGTTAGTAAACAGAGATAAACAATATTTATGGGTTCTGACCTATCCACCAGGGAGGTGAGTGTGCTACTTCTGCTTAGTTGGAGGGTGGAAATAGGAACATTCAAAGACTTAGAGAAGTTAGCTGCACAATTCCCACTGAGGACAACCTCAAGCACATTTCTGAATCCCAGACTGCTTTTTAGTTCACACTCAGAAGGCTTGAAAAGTCCTGGAGATAAACCCCAGTGCAGAATAAAGTAATTATTATAGCAAGAGCATGGGGAAAAAACCCTGCCTGTGTGACCACAAACTAATCTGTGGAGAAATAACATTCCCCACATATCTTCAGACAAAGAATTTTCTTAATTCCAAAGGCAGTTCTTCAGCAGGGCATGTGGCTGGAAATAAGAACAGGAAGGAAAGATGGAGAGAAAGAAGGAACAGTCAATTCAGCCTTGAAGTCTTTCTACGGTTTAAATAAGACATTGAAACCTTTGGACCAATGAACCTAGTTGAAACTAGGCATCAAAGTCCTTATAAATATATTATTTTGTGAAGTTTTAAATACGTGTTTTCCAATCAGAACTTTAAGATTTCTCCTAAAGGAAGTTCCATTAGGAATATTTATCAACTTCCTGGTTATTCTAGAATTACATTGATAATTAAGTCTATTGAAAGTTTCCTGAGATGAGAGATCCAATCAAGAAAACTAACATTCAATACCAAGCCTTGAACTCAAGAATTTCTTCAGAGCACAGTGTATTTAAGTTTTAAATATTAAATGAATGTGAAAAAGCAAACAGCTCAAAATTAGGTTTACTATGGGACTCAGTGTAAGGAGGATATGAACAACAAAAAGAAACATATTTGATAAAAGTAAGAGAGGCAGAATAGTCAGTTTTCATATATAGGCAGTAAAGATTTTAGAAATGGTTTTCTTGTTATCTTATATTGTACTGATGTATTTTCTGTATGGTTTGAGTTGGCTTTCTAGCCTTAGGCATTTTATAAGCAAAATGCCTGATGTCTGCAACCACTTCCCAAAAGGAAGTCTGATTTCTGAGGCATCAGAGTGTGAGTGTGGACAATGTTCCTGTCTGGAGCTGCATGTAATTACAAATCACTTTCCATATCTCTTGTGAGAAACATCAGTAAACTCCCTGGAGCAGCAAAGGCATGGGGAAGAGAGATCTACTCTGTGTTTCTTATGCAGTCCCAAACCACCTACATTTCCATCACCTTGGTATTTGAGCAAATGTTTCAAATCTGTGCATCTGGGGATTCAAACCACTAAGTTTTCAAGGTATTCACCCAAGGCCTAAATAATTCCTTGCAGGATTAGAGAAGATGTCTTTGGTGTCGGAGGGAGTGCCCCCAACACTCCTGAGATGCAGAGCACTTGCTTAGCTATTTATGTCAGGTTTTGGGTGATGCACCAATTTCCCCAGGTAAGGGAGTTTTGCTAGTTAAGGTATTGAGGTGTTTGCAAATATATCAGACTAGAAAATTGAAAGTCAGGCTCAGCCTCATACACAAGCTACTCTGGCAAACTAGTATAGTCCAGCTAATACAAACTGCCAAGTTAGCACTTCATGGCTACTTGGTGGCTCAAGAATGATGTGTAGCCTTACATTTAAGAATAATCAGAAAAGTGACATAATTTTGCAATACAATGTATTTTCATTTGTTCTGTTCCGTTCTGGAATGGTGGTTATTTTGATGTCCTTTGAAATAGAACACAATGTTCTTGACTCATCTCTTTTGGAGGGAATGCAGACAAGTGCCCTATCCCATGCTACAGTGAACAGCTGACTAGTGACTGGTAATGTAAATTGATCATTTTGCTTATTACAGCAATGTGGATATTACAAGCTTTGCAAGATTACATGGCAGACAAGATATTTCTGCAGATGCAGTGTGCTGTACTGTTTTATATGCATATCATTTGAAACTGCACCCTAGGCCTCGCCCCCAAATACCTTGCAGAGCTGGCCTGGGATGCTGTTTCATGTAGAACATAAGATATTAAAGGCTCTTTCTCCCAGGGTTGGTATTCTGCTTTATTCTTAGGCTTCCATGTGGTCAGAGCGAGAGATGGGGATAAAGAGAGAGACCACACGTGGGCTCAGGGTTTTTCTCTGGGTCAGGAAAGGGGAGGGGTCAGCCTTGGCCTCTGGCCAATCCCACCGCAGGGGTCAGTCCACCGGTCCTGCAGGGGTCACAGGGCTAAAGGGACATACCATCCCCAAAACAGTAGGGTATTGGGTTACAACAATCATTATGTTAAGGGGTTGGGGTTTTGGGGTATAGAGCCCATAAATGTTTTTTAAAAATAATAATACAGCTGAAAATCTAGTGTCTGGACAAGCTTGCTTTTGACTTTCTTCTCCTTTTCAATGTAATACAAAAATTAAATCTTCCTTGACTGAGACAGAAAAATATCCCAACTTTTCTCTGTAAATTTCTAAATTAATTGACTTCCTGTTAATGCTGGAGCAGCTGAGGTCAATTCATCATGAATAACAACAAAAAACACTTCAGAAACTCTTTCGTGTACCTGTTGCATCCAGATTTCATAATTTTTTCCTACAGTTGTGAGCACTGGAGGTATTTATACATTCCCCAGAGTAGGAAGCAGGAGCTGGGAGCAAGCAATGTGTGCCCAAGCTCAGCTGGTCAGGGCAGCTGGGCTGAGGAATTGTGCTTATCTGCTATGCACAGGAAACAGCTTGAGAAGGACAGTCCCACCAAAACCCCATCAGATCATGTCACAGAAGTGTTGCAGCTGTGATACTGTCAGATGTAAGAGTTCCGAGGAAGTTTTTCAGAGAGAATTGAGAATTTAGGAATTTACCTTTTTACCTTTTTTTGTTCTTTTTTTTTTTTCCCCAGCTTCTGTACCTGCTCTATAAAAGTTGTTCTCCCTTCCCACAAAACTTTCCCCAAATGGGTTTGAGAAAATCTAATTTATTTACAGGTTGGGTTTTTTTAGGAGGAAGAGTCTTTCAACTTGCAAAAATTGTACTAGAAACATGCTCCCTCCTTCCTTATTTTTTGGCTTTTTTATATTTTATGTGGAGACACTTGACAAAGCTGCCTGGTTCCTGGATAGACAATTAACAAAATAATTGTAATGGTATTTTTAATCCAAATAAACATTCATTAGTCAGATAATTTCACCTAGTCTTTCTTAATTTGTACATTAATGAGTATATAGGACTATATGTATTTTGGACTATATTTTTATTTCTGTATTTGGCATTACTTCAGCTTCTGTCCAGTAACGCAGGTGCTGAAACTAAAAAAAAAAAAAAAAAAAAAAAAAAAAAAAAAAAATTGTTGCCTGTTACTTCTGACCCCAGCAGACAGAGTGTGTCCTGAGAACCAGCTAAAAGAGTTGTTTATTTTATTTCCAATTATTAAAACACTGAAGGTCTTATAAAGACCAAACTGAACTACTGATCCCATTGTTCACTACCTCTCCCATGTTCATTTGCACTGAGGGACAGATAAGAAATACTTGCATGTAGTACAATAAAAAGAGTACAAGTTTAGCTACAAATTTTATGTTAATTAAAATTTTACACTGTCAGAAGATGAAGCATAGAAGACTGTAACAGGAAAAACTGTCTTTTTTTTATAATAACAATAGATTTTCAGCTGTATGAACTTTCTGCTTCAGCTGCATCTTAGGCAAGTTGCTATTCATGACTTATGCATGAATGGCACCAAATTGATTTTTTCTTTAATTTAATTGATGGCAATAATTTTAAGACATTGCACAGCCCCAGACACAATTGAGACAATTCTTTTCGTGTAAAGCTTGTCAGAATATGAAGAGATATGTGCACACTGCTTCTAACTTTTCATCCATCTTTAAGTGAATATATGAGGTCAATTTATAATGTTGAAAATGACTTTTTTGTGAAGTGGTAAAGGCTTAAAACTGAAAATTTCCAGAGCTGGCTCAACCAAGTGCAGGTGAAATAGATACGAAATGCTTTCAACTAGTAATTTTCATTAGACTCCTGAACCATAGTATCTATTCTCCTGTCGAATGCACTAAGTCTTGTAAGTAGAACTTCAGTACTCATCTACACAAAAATTTGCTTTTTACAGGTATTTCTAGTCAGAAAGATAAAAGGATCTGATGCAGGCCAGCTTTATGCCATGAAGGTACTTAAGAAGGCAACTCTGAAAGGTAAGGATTGTGACAGTGGCTGCAGTCTCTATTTCTGGACTATGTAGTAATTTAATTTTCTTGCTGTTTTTTTTACATTGTTGCTTCCTTGCAGTATACGAATGCATAAATATGTCTCTGCCACCATCCAAAATTTTGCCTCACTGTAGGTGAATGTTCTAGAAAGAACTTACACAAAAATATACCAATACAGTGTAAGAGCAGGAAAACAGAGATTTGCAGCTTCCCAGCTGCATGTTTTCTTTATTTTCTTTGTGTTATTTTTTTTACTTCTATTTGGTATATATTAATTTGTATTGAAATGTCACTATCTTTCTGTTGCTGAAGTAAATAAGGATATTGCTGAAGTAAAACCTGGCTCCTACTGGGCAGAATGGCCTTCCCAGCTGGTGCTTCTCACTATGTGCCTGAAAAACCATGGGAACGTGTTTTTGAGTGTGAAGAATCATTCTGAGACCATTCAGATCATGCTGTTTCCTAGCTCATGGGCTGTAGGAGGCTCAGGCCAAGTGGCTGATGTTTAAAGCTGGTCATTCTCTTCTGGGGCCACTACCAGACAAAAAAAGAAATTGGTAGTCAAGCCCAGGACTTAAAAGAGAGAAGTTCAGTTTCAGTTGAAGTCCTTACTGGCTGTTCCTACACAGAGTAAGGAGGATGCAGTCATCTTCTTGTTTCCCTCATCCAGCAATGTTCTGATCTTTCCCCCGAAAGCCTGACTCTTCTTGCAGATAAAGAGGAAAGCATTCATTGTATCTGGAGCAGATATTTTGCTTTGTCTTGTACAGTGTGGGTTTGTGCAATGCAGTGTAGTGTCTAATGGAGGAATAATCATTAAGTGACCAGACAGATCTGATTCATTAAAAATACAGATTTCTTCAGCATGCCTTTCTTTGGGGAACGAAAATACAAATAAAGCTACTAGTAACTGCAGCCTAGAGCTACTTCAGGCAGAGCCAGCAGCCCTTGTGAGTACTGGTTAAAATGGGGAATGGGCACACCAGGCATTTAGACAGTCTTTCCCCTAAGAAAGCCTTTTCAGAGAAACATGAGTTTGAAGCAATGCTGGCGTGCGTATCTTTTTGTTTGGAATCCAGACGAGAATGTTTGTTCTAGCAGAACAGCCCAGTGTAAATAAACACTTCCACAGTCCTGGACATGAGACATGCAAAGTAACAGGTCAGGCCTGTGTACATCACGTGTGCGACACAGTGATTCTCTGGCTTCTAAACCAAGAGCAGGGAAGTGCCCAAACTGAGCTGAACTCAGCTGGGGTACATCATCTTCTGATGGTGTCTGAGCCAGGTCTGTGCAACCCCTGAGACATCAGGATGTACCAGAAACTTATTCCTGTTTCTTTTGACAATACAAAAGAGAAAGCTATTTATTCCCTCTTTTTCTGTATAACTCTGAGGAATGTTTAGCAGGAAAAGCTTTGGCAAGGGGGATGGGGGTTTTTGCATCCCCAAACACTTTATTGTTAGTTAATATTTGGTGGTGAAATATGTAACATTAGATTCCACTGTAAAATAAAAGATCTTTATTGTGGCATTATTTCAGGAAATGACAAAATTTATGTTGTGATTTGAAATTACCCAAAATGTTCCATCAAATTTCTATTCTGTCAAGAAAAAGAACCTCTTTGCAGTTCTGTGGTTCTTTATAGCATAGAAAGGCTATTTATTCTCAAGTGTGGGGCACAATATCCAAAAATTGAGACTCCTTTGTGATTCTGGTGGATTCCATTTCTCTCCCATTCAGACTACTTACCCCTCTGACTGCTAGCTCTGGATTTCCCATTAATCTCGAGATAACCAGTACAGGGCTAGGAACTAATTTGTCCACACCAGTTTCTACAAATAAGTTAAAATTGACAGCTGTTTAACTCAAGTACAAAAATAAAGACAGAACCCCATTGGCAACACGGTGGGTGAGACGAGCAACAACAAGGATTGCTGTCAGTAAGCTTCCATGTAACTTTTGGCATAAAGAAAATATTTCTGACAGTTTAATTTCATCTTTTAAGTGAGAGTGCTGAATTGTTGCTGACTGCCTACACTTATAAAGGCTGGAAGTCACTCCAATGTGAAGCATTTATTACCCTGTCAAGCAATGGGAGCAAAACTACAGGTACCTCTTAGCACTGCATTCAGCATTTGCTGACAAAAGGCACACTACAAGACAAATTTCTGAATGATTCTGCTTTCTGACCTGCACTCTGCACAAGCACCCCATGGAACAGGAAAGTCAGATCTCTCCATCCCAATTCCATTGGCAATGGCCAGACAGCCCTAAATGTTATAACAGTTATTTTCTACAGTGAAATAAATTTGCAAAGCATGTAAATGGAGAAGTCAGAAAGAAAATAAAAGATGGGATCACAAAGCTGATTTCTTTCCTGAATTACTCTGAAGAAATAAAACCTGCATAAGTAAGAGACCTTTAGGAGTGATGGTACTTGTTCTGAAGAACAACCACAGTAGGTCCTGTTGAGGGATTTCCTACCCTGAGAGGCTGGCTGTGGCTGTGGCTGGCTGGTAATGCCTAGGAAGAAGCAGAAGTACAAAATGGTGCTTTCTCCAGTGGTACTGCTGCCTCCTGCCCCTTTCCAGGATAGTTGTCCCTTGTTAGCATGCTCCCAAACAACAGCAAAGGTTAGTATAAGAGGGGCACAGCAAGCAGCAGCAAAATTCTTCAAGCGTTTGCAGTTCAAAAATGGTTTTTGATACAAAGACACTTTGTAGATCAATCACATATGTAGATTTGAGCTTGAAAAATATCTGCTAATCAGCAGGACCACTCCTGATGTAAAGGGAAAATTAGGCTCCAGAATATTCCAGTTTAGATTGTAAAAGTTTGCAGAGGCACATGCTATACACATGAAAATTTGTGAAAATTAAATTAATCTTAAACTCATGAAAGCTTATTTTAAACATAGGGTATATCTGAATAAGCACCTGTAACAGCATGGATCCTTGAAAGGGAAAAAGCCACTGTTACTTTTTGTTGTAAATGAGAACATCAAACATAAGGGGTTTTTTTCCTTTCTGCCTCATTTCCTTTTTTTGGGAGCTTGTGGGTATCTGATTTTAAAGCAGAAAGCTTTCTGAAGAAACTAGATAAGTGTTTCATTCTAATTATTAACTTTAGGAAAACTTTGTTCAAAATGTTTAAGGATGCTATGTGTGTTAGGTGCCAGATACAGAATACATCAGATTTAAGGCTGCATGTATGTGCCACTCTAACTTATCTCTCTTTCAAATGCTATATATTAAATAACATTACCTTAATAACTTCCTTTGCAAATATAAACACTTTTGGGGGCATCTAGGTGCTCAAAGATATTTAGGCATTTAAATACCTTCCAGGAGTGAGACTTTTGCCCTTCAGAATGTCATTAAATAGTACTCTTAAAATGTTATCTTAAAATTTTGCTTTTCCATCTTTGTTATACTCTACTTTTTCTTTAAAATCAGCTTTATATAAAAAGTAGACAGATAATAAAGTTGATATATATGTTTAAACAGTTACAGAGATGTATCAGTGAGTGTCTACTGCCCATCCTGAATACATTGTAAATCTGAGGGAACCAGAAATAAACCAGGGAGTGTTTATTCTGTGTATATGTGTGTCTGGTATTCACCAGCAAAGCTGGGACAGAGAGCCAGGGCAAGCTGATTGCTCTGATTTGTTCAGTATTTCTCTCGAGGTGTCTCAGGCTCCATCAGCTTTACTGAATGTGCTTCAGAATACCATATCAAGAGTTGTTTAGATTGGTTACGGTGTAAGCCTCATTAAACACCCATGAAATGCCCATAAATCCCCAACAGGTTACTGTGCTGGAATGTAAGGGAGCTTGGAAATCAAAGACCCATTCTTCCAGGAGAGACGCGCAATCTAAGAGAAAGTGGCGTGAAGCCGTAATTCATTGACATAATGCTCATGAAATTTATAAATATTGCAGTGATGATGTAGCAAGGTCTATGTGATGGATCATGAGGATGCAGTTTGCAGGTGCCCATCTGGTTGCCAATGGGGTGTGTAAGTCTTGGCACTGGAAGCTGTTTGACCCTGAGAATGCAATCTGCCTTTTTGTGCTTATGGGGTTTAGAAATGATAATCTCTTTTGTCAAAACCTCTGAAGTGCTTTGCAGCTTATGATCCCCTCAGTTTAAACCAGCAGGCTTAGGGGGTTGTGGTGTGTGTGGTTACAGGTGCAGTAAGCTGGGAGAGCAGCTTTAGTGACTCACAGAGAGCTTGGGTGTTCTCAGGGATGTAGGATCAATAATATCAATTATACCAAAATGGAACAACTTACTTAGATGTTACTGGGTGCAGTGTGACTTCTGTCTGTACCACTGATGAAATTGTAATAGTGGTTTCCCTGATTGGACACCAACCAAAGTGGCTTCCTCAGTTTTCCTCTGTATAAGACTCAGTTTCCCTGTAAAAAATGTGATTAGATACCAGATATAGAAGTCCAGTGGTTTCCCTCTGGTTTGAAAGGAATAAAACATCAGCAAAATGATAAACTGTAGATAATTTTGCCTTATGAAGTGGGACTCAAAAAGAATCTTCACCTCAGGTAAAACTAGCTCTATTGTGCCAAGATTTTCAAGGTGTCTTTTTCTATTTTGTACAGTCCTTGTGTTTGGTGAGATGCCCTGGAACTCATCCAGGTTCACCATTTAAATTTTCGTTTATTATATATATTTTTAAGGTATTCTGCTATATTTTTTATATCTTCTTGGGCCTCTTATTACCTGCTTATGAAAAAAATCACCAGATGCTGTCCACAGGATAGTCCAGACCCCACAGCAGAGGTACCCTTGCCCTGCAGTTTGGAGGAAAGGTTGTGGGCTCTGCATCCTTGGAACTGCTGCCTATGCATGGCTTCTTTAGTCTTAGAATTGTAACCCTCCAAATGTCCAGGCTCTGAGCTCAGAAAAACACAAACATTGCACCTGGAAGTGCCCTTAAAGATCTGGCTGAGATGTAGACTCACCCCTCTCCATAAATAGCCATACACTTATTTTTCAGTCTTGGAAAAAAATAGCAACTTCTGTGTGCACAAACACAAAAGTATTTGATTCCTCTGTATATTTCCCAGTGGCTCTAAAATGTGAAGATCAGCCTAGTGAGTATGTACTGAACCAGACAGCAATGCTCTTGGGTCACCATCTGGACCTGGCCCATTCACATGCATATTTTGTGTGGGCTAGGAGTCAAGAAGTGCTGCAGAACATACCAACCTTCATCACAGCTTAAGAGCAAAGTGGATTTAGTGGCTGTCAACTGAGGAGGCAGAGCTTTCTTTCCTCTGTGGAGTTTTGTAAATGACACCAAGAAGTTCTTCAACAACCGGTACTTGGGGGTCACTTTTGGGCTGTGTTTTTCCAGTGCTTTTGCAAATTTACTTGCATCAGACCACCTCTTCCTTGCTCCCCTAAGAAGTCAGTTTGCCTCGGGCTTGCTTTCTGAAGGAAGAAAGGGTGCAGTATGTAAGAGACGGCTCACTTAGGCTGGCTCTCCATAAAAGTTAGATGGCACAATGTGGGAGACTACTATCTGGGATTTGTTTCTACAGAAGCAAAATTACTCTGTTTTCACGTTCTTCACATAGATCACACATCAGTTTCAGCTTCCTCGTGGCTGTGGTGTTTGCTCCAAGATAAAGGTTTTGATGATTGAAGAGTGACCAGCAATCAGCATCAATGACAGCCTCTCTTTTCTATTTTCTCTACAACCTTTTCTATCTGCATGTGATAGTAATTGATACACTTAAAAGGTTTTCATGGTTCAGTAATTTAACTGACATAATCTCAGCAACAGTATATTATTTTTGTAAATAAGAGAAAAGCCTGAGTTGTTCAGACAATTGTCCCTTGTCATCTTTCAGATCTTTGTTTGGGCTATGACACAGTTGCCATTGAGTGGGAATTGTCTTCATCAATACTGTAAACTCAGAATTGACTTTTCTGCTGAAAGAGAGCCTACATTTCCTCTATTTCTGCTTCACATCTCTCCTTCTATTTATATTCCTTTCTTTCCTTTTATTTTGATAAATAAGTCTTTGATGTCTTTTGGATATTTATCTTCTATATAGGTTTTGTCCATTTTTATCTGTTCAAATTTGGTTTCATTATGGCTATAAGAAGCTCTGGAATGTAAAATGTCAATGTCATACAGCTAAGTACTATCTTGCTCCTTGTATATTATAATAAGAAAGAAATATTTGAAAGTGTACATTTAGAAGTGCTGTTTTGTATTTTTGTTTTTACATGGTGTTCCCAGCACAAAGCAAGCAACTTCCAAAGCAAAGTTTTGAGGAAACCTGAAAGTTTGCACTCTGTGTGTGAGGAGTGTGTCTTGCTAGCAGTCATTGGAAGGACTGTCACAGGGCTGGTGGTCACGGGGCTGGGTGGCCCCAGAGGGGCTGCATTACCCCTCTGCCTTACCCACAGCTACCACCCACAGAGTAACAGCCTTAGAGACCAAGGATTCTTGATAAGGCTGTCTGAGTCCACAGAATTAAAAGCACTGTGTGGAAACTAAACTGCTTGTGGCTGTTCATAGGAGTTTCAAGTTCACGTCCAATAAGAATTTTTGGTTTCCGATTTTTTTTTCACTTTGGTGGAATGTTCTGATATAATGCTATGGACATTAATCCTGCTATAAATGCTATATTTCAGACAGCCTTCCAAACACTTGTGCATAAAAATGAAGTCTAGATTTTTTTTTTTTAAGATGTCCTTTATTGAGGAGGAGTCACTGCAGCAATGTAACACATAGTGAAAAATGCAGTCTCATACCCCAGCAGTCAGGGCAGGCTGTTTTCTTACTAAGTAGTTATTTAACTTTTTCTGTTCAGTTTTGTTTTAAAATGTGTCAGTGAGGTTCCAATCCCAAGACATTGCTCTGCTCCATCGGGGTTCATGCAGTTACAGTTTGGCCAACACAGCCTACATTTCCTCTTTTTCTGTTTCACTTTCCTCCTCGTATTTATATTCATTTCTTTCCTTTTATTTTGATAAATAAGTCTTCTTTTTCTTCCATGTTTATATCCTTTAAATATTTATCTGCTCTCCTCCTGTCTCCCTGCAGTCATTGCTCAGTACAGTTTATGTTTGGCTTTTGGCAGTTACTCAGTAACATAAGGAAAAAAATGAAGATTTCCTTTTCAGTTAGGTATTCTTTTCGAGCTCAAGCAGCTACATATATTTTTAGAGCTGCATATAGGGACTGAGATGTAGATGGTGGGATCCTATTAATGTCAACAGTGGTTTTACTGTTTTAAGGCCATGATTTCACCCAGAAACTCTCTGAACTTAGTCATATCTTCCACAACACTCCCTATACGGTAATGGAGTCCAGGCTGAAAACCAATTCACAACAGTTTGAGGACTGTGTTTCTCTTCTCAAAGGAGAAAACAATAAATCAGCCTTTTGTTGTTGTTGTTGTTGTCTATGTGACCAAGGCTTGCTGATTGCAAAGCTTTAATGAGCACGTTGATAACAGTGAAAGACCAGGCTTTTTCTTATGCTCTAATTTAGGAAATGACCTTGCCTTGACTTCACACTCTGCTTGCTGGTGGGACTGGAGGCTTCTTCAGTGACAGACAGCCGTCTTGCAGATGCTTTTCATTTTTATGAGACAAACATATCAGCAGAGCTATATTAAGTATGTCTGCATCACGTCAGGTCCTGGGCAAAGCAGAGATTTGTTTTGTCTGAATGTTAACATGAAATGCCAGTATTTTACTGAACAATTTAAATTCTAAGTTCCTGTCTATTTTGTGTGCAGATAGCATGGAGGGCTGGGTTACGGGTAACCTGATAAACCTCGTCCTGTGTGGTTTACAAATAGAATTTGTCTAAGGGCTTCATATCTCCTAAATGAAGTGTGTCCTCAGTGTTGCATGATAAGCCACTACCCGAGTTTCTTCAGTGATGCCTTAAATACACTAGTTGCTTCTTTCAGAAACCAAAATTTTTGCAATTCAGTGACTGAAACCCTCATGCAAAAACAGTCAGATTGGACTGGCTCTGTGTTTACCACATCCAAGCAGCCTAATGGAAGGAGTGTTTAGAGTGAAAAGTCAGCGCAGTGCAGTTGTGGTCAGGACAGCTTAGGGAGAATGCTGACATTTGCCTCCTGTCCCGTGACCAAATCCATCCAAACCCTCCCTTCTGAGAAATGAACCTCTCACTGTCCAGCCACTGCCTCATGTTACCCATATCAGTCAGAACTAAGCTGGTAAACTCTGAGTAGGACAATTGCAAAAACATCACTTCATAACTTTGTATGGTTACCCTAAACCTGGAATACATAGGGGTTCTGTTTGAAAACTTCCTGGTGTTTTTTTATTATTCCTTCTTCTGAAATTATGGTACAACTGATAAAGAAAATATGAGTTTCTGGTAAGAGTGTCTATCAACAGGACCAGGACAGGGAAATTTTGCTTGATAAAATATCAGTATTATGCATTTCAGCAGAATTCTTTGGTTTGATTGTGTACCTTTTTAAACAATATTTTATAGTTGCACATTCTAATTAGAGTTAAGAAAGGGGAGATAAAAAAATAAAATAAAACCCTTAATAAAGAGTACTTTGATGCAGCCAGAACAATTTTTCTCAATTTAATTTTTGTCAAAACTTGCCAAATTTAGGCTTTCTGTTCCAGTTTAGAGAACAAAAACCCACAGCAAAAACATCTTAGAAAATACTCAAAATTGCAAGTTTCAAACAGGTCTACAGAAAATATTTACTGGGATTACTTCAGCCTATGACTAAAACTGCCGTGGTGGCAAATGACAACATCTCAGTACATACATTCTCCACAGAGAGGAAATACCACATTTCCTCTCCTTCCAGGAATTCTCACTTAATATTTTATAAAAGATTATTGGTCTCATCCATAAACATCTGAACTAGACTAGGCACAAGGTTTCATATCATGCCATTAAACAAAATAGTAGGGGTTCATATAACAAATGAGAAGAGATTTGGGAGGGCTTTAAATCACTCTCACACAGGGGTACTTTGTCCTGCGTTGGTATACCAAGAGCTCTTGGGAGATCCTGTGCCACCCTCACCCCCTTTCACTTCTGCCAGGCTTTGCAAGTGAATTAGTAGATGCTCAAAGGTCCTGAAGGAGAGGAAATGCCCCCTTCAGCACAACTAACTTTTTAGACCTGAAGTGGCTGAATAAAGGGGACAACTTTTTTTCCTGAAGAAGGCTGGTATAAGAGGGAATATCTTCACATTTTCACCCCTGAGCCAGTGTTCACTCCTCATACTTTTCAATCATAAAAGTTGTATTTTTGCCTTTGATGATAAGCTGCAGAAAATATTTGTGGTGAATACCAAAGCACAGCCAGCTTTCACACTTCCAGAGTAAAGTGATGGACAAACTTTATTGAGCTCTCCCTGTAAAACCCACCAAACAGGTGTATTTTCAGAGCAAAGAGCAGCACTGCTTGATTAAACCATGCTGGGCTTCAAGCTTAAAAGGCAAGCAGTGAAACTCATTATCCTGAGAGACCCAGCACTTCCTGGATGTCTGGATCATCTCCATCTCAAGCAGGACAAGGAAAAAATAACTTCTTCATTGCTTCTGTTGGCTTAGCAACATCTCCATAGCAAAACACAAGGCAGACACTCATTTGATACTGGAATGCCCCATGGATAGGAAATATGAATCTTGGTGCTGCCTCTTCTTTGCAGCTGCATGTGAGTTAGCCAACACTGCATCAGAGCAGGAGCTGCAAGGCAAAAAAGAGTCTTCCAGGGAATATGAGAGAAATTTGATGGAAAAAAGTCATCCCTCTTTTGACTGTATTTAAGAGTAGGGCTGAGGACTATATGTCCTGGTCATCTTTGTGTTATTGGTTTCTTGTATGCTGGAACTAAATTTTAAATACCTGTTTTGTATGGGAGGAAAAAGCCAACTGTCCCATATATTTTTTAAACAATTTTTCTTTATTGCAAAACTATATGAAACCAATTTCTTCCTTCAGTTCATCATAATTTCCAGAGCTGCTGATGAACAGTGTTTACTGGGACCTCTGAATTCTAAGACCAGCTTTCTTATTAAGTTGTCATTTTGAAATTATGCCCATTCGTAGAGGATAGGTAATTATTGCCTGTCAGTAAGAGTTAGTACTCCTGTAATTGTTGTTACTCTTGTACAATGTTATTGCCTGCAATGGTAGTAATAATAACAGAAAAAAATAGTTATAAGTCCCACTTCAGTACAACTGAAGCAAATGAAGTATAGGAGAATGTAACACTCAAATTCAAGAAACAAACTCTTTATTGATGATTTCACAGGACATCACATCCACTAAGGTAAATGAATTTAAATCAAACATATGGTTTCCATAAAAAGGAAAAAAAAAAAAAAAGGTTTTAGGTGCAATTCTGCAGAGGTGTTGAAGACTTTCAGTTTTGCACAAGTTGTGAACAGATGTATTTCCAGCTGTAGGTTTTGGATTTTTAGAGGAAGTTCCCTTCTAGCAGATGGCAGCTTTCTTTTCTCTTCATTCAAACTGTTTATTGAGACTGGTTTTTACGAATTTACTTAGAACTGATTTATGCAGTTGTGAGGGGTGTAATTCTGACTTTGCTAGTGATGTACATCAGCAATGGATTTGGCTTACTGGATACCCTTTCACATCTGCAGCTTACAGACCTTGGTGAGGAACAGTGTTACCTGGGAGCTGTGCATAAGCACATCTGTGGATATTCAGTTCTACTTAAAAATACACAAAAATTGAAATTTCAGCTTTGCATGAGGACATGAGATTTATGTGATCATCTGGCTGGTCTGTCAGTCAGTATTTCTCTAATGATGGGGTTGAGCCCAACAGCTAATTTCAGCCAAAAATCTAAAACACACTTGATCTCCTGCAGCGTCTGTGGATTTTTTTGGTCAAGAGGAGAGATCCAAGATGGTGTCCCAGTGAGGGAACAGGAGGAGGTTGCAGCTGCCAGAGGCTCCATGGGTTAGGAAGGAGGCAACTAGGCAGCACCCTCAGCTCACAGAGCTGCTCCTTGCTGGGCAAGGCTGTGAGGAGCACATGGCAAGGGCTCAAGTTACTGCTCTGAGGATTTATTTTCAGCTGAGTTTGTATGTCCTAGAATCCATGTTTGCTCCTGAAGAATTACGTGTGATTTTTTTTTTCTTTAGCATCAGACTTCATCAATGTGTTCTTTAATTCTCTTTGTTGGAAAATTGAGCAGAGGTACTTCAGAGGGATCTTGTGAGATTTAATTAACTTTTACAAACAGAGAGAATAATTAATAGGTGATAAAGGCTATAAATGGAAATTCAATACTAAAGTGTAGTATTGATTTAGAGACAGCTGTCTTTCCGAATCTCAACACTGGAGCATCAGGGCTACTTTAAACTACAACAAACAGAGGCAACTCTTTGATTTCTTTAAAGTCAAATGTGTTGTTTCATGTAAAAGGGAAAGGAAAAAAAAGAGAAAATAAAGGAGGAGGGGAGATAAAATGACCTCCCCCAGATCCAGCACTCCTAAAACCCAGTCCACATTCTTACTGATTTTTCAGAGTGCCCTTCTACAAAGCAGTGCCTCCTGCTCTGTAGATCTGTTTTTCTACCTTTGGTGCAGAAGGTAGGGCTGAGTGGTAAACCTGTGATAAAATGGCTCTTTCCTCATCTCTAAAAGGTTCCATATTTGGGCCACAGAGGATCTTTCTTCCAGAAAAATAAACTTCACAGAATGATATGCATTTCAAAAGAAAAGCACATGAAGTCCCTATGTGACATTATTGGTATGCTTCTACATCCAGTGTGTCAACAGGACGCTTTTCTGCTTTTTCTTTGTGTTGTAATAATGCTCCACTGATGAAGGTGCAACATCAAAGGCTGCTCTTGAGAGAGGATTTGAGTTTAGTACTGTGTGGAACAAAACCAGAGTAAAGCAGATAGTATTTTCAAGCAGAAGCATTGAAGTGAGACTATGATCACTTTAGACAGCCTGTATTTTCCCATATCTCAGGTAATTAGGCACCACACACGTACTTTGTCTTCTGGACTCAGGCAGTGTGGATTTGAATTTAGAATTTAGCTCTCTACTTTTCCCTGCAACAGACAGTATTAAAAACAGATTAAACTAACAGCAGTAGAATTGAAAAGGATGTTGCAGAGAGTTTTTTGCATATATTCTATTTTCATGATCTTTTTTGTGTTCCTGTGCTATGTGAAGAATTTGAAATCGAGTTGCAAGTTCCTAAGCCTGAGTCAAATTTTGCTTTTGTTCCACTTGAGACGAAGTACTGAGTTTTAAAGAAATGAGGAAGGTAGTGAAAGAAATTTAAAGGCATCATTTTGTTGATTTATTTCTCCTGCAGTGATACTTTTTGATGCTGATTTAATTAAGGTAACTTAGTTTGTAGCTCCCCTTGTTCTTGCTTTATTAATTAATTAATGCTCTACTCCTGGTTAAGCTGTGACATTTCTTATTGAAAGGTCATTTTGAAAGGTAGGGATGAGCAAATAATTTATAACAAATAGTGCTTTTTGACAAACATCTCTGGGCAGATTGTGAAATCTTTGACTTTATTTGTGTACTTTCTGCATGTATCTTCCTGCAGAAACAGCTTTCTGTAAGTGGCAGATGCTTCTGTCACACATGCAGGGGGATTTCTCTCCCTGATATTTCAGGTCAGGGGATTCAGCAGCACTTTGGTTAAAATTGTCAGAAATGATCAAAAAAATGAGAAAAAGTCACTAAGATAGCAAACCTATCCTCTGACAACCCATTCCTAGTTTAGAAAAATTTAAACTTTCAAACACCAGTTGCAGCCTGGTGACATCAAGAAGACAGTTTCCAAAATCACTGGGAGAGACTGACCCACTCAGAGGCACTGGGTGCTGTCCTGAGCCACCTCAGAGGACTCTGGGGAGGGACCAGGCTGCTGCACCTCGATGCAGTCAGCAGATATTCCCACTGGGACTCTGCTGTTTGTCACCTTTGCTTTGCAGCACAGTGCCCTTGGCCAAGGCAGGCCATTAAGGTGTCGGCAATATGCGCTGTCTTGATGGATCTTTCCCTACATACGATTTTAAAGAGGAAGATTTTAAAGGATTTTTTTTTTTTTTAAAGAGGATTTTAAAGAGGAAAGCTGTAAGTGGGAAATGGTATCTGCCACGGGAACACTAATTTAGAGCATCCATACCCATCCATACCTTCACAAGCCTGATTTCTGCTCACAAAAGACAGGTTTTCAAAAGGAGATGTAGCCCCACAATGCAGCAGCTACAGGTTCAGCGTGGTTACAGGGCCATGACTGCAGAGTGAGATGTCTTCTGTGGTGACATCACCTTCTCCTTAAGTCTGGTGTGCCTCCTGTGTGCACGTGGGGAGAAGGGTGACTTGTGTGGTCACAGGTCCTCACCTGGTAACCAGCACAGCAGCTTTGGCAAAGCCCTGGGCTGCACAGCTGGGCCTTTGCCTGTTGAGAGGTTAAGTGATGGGTGGAGGAGGATGTGCTGCTGTTCTGACTGCCTGTTCTCACAAGTGTGCAGTGCAAATGCAGATGGGCGCTTTGTTAGGCTACCTAACAAAGTTTAATGGGAAATGTCCCATGTAGAGTGTATAGCAATCCCCACCTCTCCAACACAAATTCCTGCCTGGGGTCATCTCTGATGGACAGCGCAAGAAACAGTCTGTCTTTGCATAAGTTAAGCATTTTGTGAGTGTAGGATGTGTGATTTTTACTTGTGGGACAAGATTACAATTCTACTATGGCCTTTGTTTTGAATTAATCTACAAGTTGTCTTAGGTTGAACGAACTAGTAAAGCCTATGTCACTATGGGCCTAAGCATCAAAATAGCAAGAAACCCAAGTATGTCACCATTGCTATTTAAGGTTTTCAGATCAGCTGGTCTGGACCTATTTCTGGCATCAATTTTTGAAGTATAGCAATAGACGGGGGTTTTGTTATGGTACGTTCCTTCCCTGGGTGCTGAGAGTACTCAGCTTCTAAGCAGCTTCACAACACATGCCTGCAATGACAGAGTCTGACTGAGATCTCAGGCTTTGCTACCTAAAATAGTTTCATAATATCTCTAGCAGATGCTTTAATCTGAAAAGCGTATTGGCATTGTGAAGAGAAAGAAAAAAATGTCAGTACTTTCAATAAAAGGTGATTGACTGAAAAATGCATCTCTAGGATCAAGGTTTGATAACATGGGGACTTGAATCCTCCTCACTGTCTGAATATTCTGCTAAATGGCTTTGGTATAAAATCTTCAGCATTATTTTTGTTTAGCTTGAACTCAGCTCACCCCTGAAATTATTATTTCCCATACCCTTTATTCATCTCAACCACAAAAAGTATTTTTCTCACTGCTATCACACAATAAAGTTACCTCTACACATAAAAATAATTAGTTACTATTTTTATTTGGAATTTTTCTTTATTACTTTTTGTTTGGGTGGTGGTTTAGTGGAAGTTTTGAATATTGTATATATAGATCACTTCCAGAAAGTGCTATTCAGTGATACGTCATAAATGCTGCTAGCGTCAGCAAAATACAATAAATTAATTTGAACAAGATTAATCTGACTTGCTCTGGGACTGGTACATTCTGCTTCATCTTAAATGAAGTAACTAATTTTGTGTAGCTTTAATTTTCACATTAACATTCTCTTTTGTGAAGTGTAATTGCCTTCTTATAGTTTGCAATACTGTAGTCATTTTAGTTAGGGCAGCTCTCTGTAGAGCACAGGACCTTCCTGGAGACCTTACTACATGGACCAGAGAGTCAGAAGTAGAGGACACTGGAGTGGTCTGCTTTGCCTAAGGTCATACAAGCCATCAGCAGAGTGAGAATCAGAATCCAGATTGACAGAACCTTATTCCAGTACTGCATCCAGTGACTATTCTGCCTCTTAATATATCACTGCTCTTATTGTTCTTTCTTTATAGTTCGGGATCGGGTACGATCTAAAATGGAGAGAGATATTTTGGCAGAAGTGAACCATCCTTTCATAGTCAAGCTTCATTATGGTAACTATACTAAAATATAATTCATGTTCTTAAATTGGTTGGGGAATTATGATTACCTGTGTGAAATTCTTCATTTATGCTAAAGGAGACATCCAGTATTTGTAGGTTTCAGCTATTCCTCCATCAAAATAAATTTGTCATAAAGTCTGATGTGGTAGGTAGTGCTGGTGAATTTACATGTGCCAACCCCTTACCTGCTGTCAGGTATTGTTTAGAAAGACAGAGAACCTAAATAAAAGTGGGGTTTAGTAATCAGTCCCAGTCTAAATTTATATATGTGTGTATGAATGTGGTGTCTTGCTGGAACTGCCTCCTGCCAGCCCCATTACTGCTGTTGTGGGTGTTCTGAGGATGTTTGGGCATGTGGGCTCTCCTCTCACACAAACATGGGAACTTCTTTCTACTCCTCGCTCGTGATGGCTCCTGATACCTTGTGGAGTGGGAAACACTGATAGATAATCCATAGCTACTTAGCATGGTAATGAATATATCACTAATACACTGTTGTCTCTCAACCGACAACATTTTTTCCCATAGCCTAAGCTCACATTTTAAATTCTATACTGAAATGGTTTTTGTGGTTCTCAAAGTTTTGAAGTTACAGTAAAGCAATGGCATGAATGATACACTGCTAGTCAACAGGACTTCTTGGGGACTTTATCTTGATTCAAACTTCCAACATCTCCATCCTTTTCTAATGCAGCATTTCAAACAGAGGGAAAGTTGTATCTAATACTAGATTTCCTGCGGGGAGGGGACCTTTTCACCAGACTCTCCAAAGAGGTAAGCTGATACATCTTTAACTCAGAAATTAAAGACTGTCTTGGATTTTTCAGAATTCAGGTTGAGCTCATGGGAATGAAAAATGGCCTTGGGAATAGAAATATATATATGTAATACAGATATTTCATCTTGCATGGTTAAGTGGGTTCTTAATAATTGTATTTGAATCGTACCAGAGGTAATGCAGCCAATACCATGTAGGCATCACTGCCAGAGAAAACTGTACCACTGCTAAACCATTCCTGCAGCAAAATATCCCCAGACTTCAATGCTTTCAGAATAAGACTTGGATGTGATGAGACCCAGTCTGAGAAATCAATCCCAAATACAATTAGCCCTCAGGATAAGCACAGAACCACTGGAAAAACACACCCTGCCAGCAGAGGGAAGAGATGGCCCTGGGTCAGGGCCAGCCCCTGCAGCTGCTGGGAGCAGGTCAAGGGCCATGCACACAGCTCTGTTGCTCTTCTTGGGTTTGGGGAGCTACTGATGGACTTAAAAAACTATAAAAACAGTACTTTCAGTCAAAAATTACGAAGCTTCCCCTCCTCCCCACCCCCCACCTCGTTCAATTCCTGTGACATGCTGCAGGATGCTGTGTGCACTGCAACTTGGGATCCCAAGTGTTTGCTTTTAAAGCTTGTTTGCTAATGCAAGAAGACATTGGTAACAAGTTAATTACACTGCTGAGTAATGATCCTTGTACAAATATTCAGTCCCTGATAGAGTTGTTTTTAATATGAGGAAAAAGATTTTTAAAATTTAAATTTAAAATGTCCTTTTGCTATCACCATGAGACTGAGCTTTATTAGTGAGGCAGCACTGCTGTCTCAGCAAGGGCCTCTCTGATTTCATAGAAGACAGAAAATGTGGCTCTTGCCTAAGAGGACAGGTCTCTGTTCTGCACAGTCAAGGAACTCAGAAGTGGAAGATAATAGCTCAGACTTTGTCCTTCTTTAAATATTCCTGTTTTCCCCAAAGCTTGTCCAGGGCAATTCATCAGCTCCTGTGCTGTGTACCATCATTAACAAGTCATTAGGCTGAAGTAAAACCAGACTTCTCTTTTTTCTGTGTTTGCAGCTCACCTTGCCTGCCTATACTTTACAGCTGTTTAGGGGCAAGGTACTGCAAGGGAAGAAGTTCTGGGAAAACTTGAATTGCTTGCAATTTGTTGTTATAGATTTGGCTGAAATGTATTGATTTCAGAGGACTTTCAGTCAGATCCCACATACACATATTGCATGCATGCAGAACTGGCCTATTTCTTGCTCTCTCTTTTTGAAACGTCTGACTTTAACTAGGTGTATATGTATAGATTTTTTTCCTGGATTCTATTGATTTAATTTCTTGCCTACATTATTTATTTTAAGTCTTATAAATAATTTAAATCTCTTCTAAAATTAATGTAATTTTTACATTCAATGCAATTAAATTTGAGAGCTTTTGCTTGTGTATTTATTTAGTATTTTCCTTGTGTTTTTATTTCTAGCCTTTGCAGTAAAGTTCTTAATTAAATTGTGTGACATCTGTTCTCTGAATCATCTTTTTCCTTCTCTTAGCTGTCTGGAACTTCTCAAAGCACTCAGATATTTTGGCTACCCCTTTTTGAGAGCAGAGTCTTAATTTTAAAATTAAGCTCTGCAACTTCTACTGTAGAATTTACATTTACATATGACAAGTAAATTTGTATTGAGCTGACTCATTTTACTTCTGTCATGCTTAATCACACTTGTCTCTCCAGTATATCAGCTTCTTTTTCTGCATTATTATCTCTGTGCATATTGAAATTTAATTAAAGAGAATATCTGAGATAAAATGGAAGTTGAACCAAAGGGGTTTCCTGCCATCTGAATTTTTCAGAGCTTATTGGTTTTTTGATTACAGAAGTTTCTTCTCACCTGAACCACAGCTTTCAGTGTGAGCAGTGCCTATATCAGCTACAGAAAACACTGTCTTCAGTTGGCAGCTCATCAGGCCCTGGGTGTTAGACAACACATCACTGGTTAGGGCATCTGCACGGATATTCCTTGAACCTCCAAGGCATGAGGTTTTAAATCCTTCTCTGATTCTCTTCATGCTGTGTATTCTATTCAGACTTGGAAGTATTCCACTTCCCCAGAAAGGTTTCCCATGCTATTTCATGGGGATTTGGTAACCAAATACCAGGATTGTAGCAAGTTAAGGGTTATGAAAGCAATATGGGCTGCACTGGATGTGTTTAATTTTGCTGTTCATTTCCAAAGGCTAAGGAGTTATAATTTATTCCTAATATTGTGACAAAATGTCATCTAAACAGATCAAACAGACAAATGAAAGAAGCATATTTTTAGGAACAGAGGTACTCAACAGATCAAGTTTTGCTTTAAAGGGAGAATCTGGTAAGAATTGTTAATGTCAGTTCAGACAAATTATGAAAAATTGAACCTGATATGATGGTCCTTCCTGCACTCCCAGGTTAGACAATTCCTTCCCTGTGTCTGTTTAAGGCAAACCAGCCCACTACTGTCCAATAAATAGATGTGGTCTTCTCTTCCTTCTCTCTAGGTGATGTTTACAGAAGAGGATGTCAAGTTCTACTTAGCTGAGCTGGCCTTGGCATTAGACCACCTCCACGGTCTTGGAATTATTTACAGGGATCTAAAACCAGAAAAGTAAGTTAACAAGGAAAAGTGAACTGAAACATAAATACATGAACTTTCGGGTTGCTTCTGCTCCTTGTCACGCTACTAAATGAGAAGTTGCTGGGGGCTGTGCTTTCCTTCTTGTTTGTGAGACTCTACGCGAGGCTGTCACTAACAGTGGTAGGCTTTTCCTATCATACCATCTTGGCACGAGGAAAAATGTGCCTGGCCTTCAGTGAATGATTTGAGTAAAGGATTCATATCCCTGTGCCTTTAACTGCGGTGGGATCATTGTCTGTTTGCAGCATTCAGTCTGGCCATCCCCCAGTGCGGTGTAAAACACTCAAAGCAGCTCCACTCATACAGAGTACGGCGTGGCACTGTTCAGTTTTACTGGAACCATTGCCTAAAGTAAATGAGTATGTCTGAGAATTTGTGGGCCTGTTAACTCATGAGAAACATGATAATCAGGACTTTTAAAACACCTGTATTAACTGTGCAAAATATTTTCCAAAATATTTTTTCTCACTTATATTTGCAGCTATTTTTTTACTCATAATGTGGTCCTAATATTCCTTTCTCTTTTTTATTTGCAATACATCAGTAGAGCAAATGAAACCCACAGTCATTTGGGACTTTTGGCACAGTCATCCGCTGGGGGTAACATGATACTGTTTTTATTCTGTGCCCTTTGCTTGGTGCTTTACTGGATTCTGCTGTGACGACTCAAACCAGGCTGCAACATTCCAAAGCTCCTTTTTAACGTGATGGTCACTTGCATTTATAAAACATAACCACTGAGAGCAGTCTGTTTGGTAATTGCTTGCACTTTCAAAGTCTAAGAGTGCAACAGTATTTTCCTTCTGTGACATCAAACTGAAGAATATGCAGCTCTTTCTTTAAAATGGAGTGTTATTGCTTTCACACTCAAGGGCAAAACATGAGACCAAAAGTGATGGAAGGTGACTTTGTAGGTGAGAAGTTGAAGGCAGGGAGATTGTTTATCTCCATTTCAGTTCTATGTGATTTAAATTTTTAATTCATTTTTATGTTTTGGTTAGAAAAACAGTAGTAGCAATAGTAGTACTCTGTGAGTTCAACAAATGTACATAGCAAGAGCTCTCAGTCTTTTGGGCTAGAGTACTTTTTGCAGCTGACCAAATTTTCCAATCTTGCCCATTTATGCAACCAGAACTGGAAACCAGAGTCTTTGGCAAATATGAGAAGTCATCCTACAAATTAAACAACTGGAGGGAGAAAAGTATGAGTTTGTTCCTGATGTGAAATGCAGGTAGGCAGTGGTGACCCCAGCTGCCACAGCCACAGGCTCTTGCATTGTCTGCTCCCCAGTTTCAGTTTCATTCTGATTTGCTCTTTTATCCATTTAGCATCAACAAACATGTGCACAATAGAATAACTCTAGTTGTAGGTTTTCTGTTTTAAACTTTAATTCTGTTGAGCATTTGTATGAATCACACACTGCTTTTCTCTCTGATGTTAGATGAGGCTGATTTTTGAGATAACACGGGATATATGAATCTGCTATTGGAAGGTATCCAGACATGAGCTTGTATATTCAGACATGTCACAATGCCATTACACTTTTGAGGCATATGCTGTAATTTTTTGCTTTAGAAGAAGTTAGAAACCAAGGAGAAAAATAAGTGTTTGTCAAAACTGTTCATTGTATTTGAGATACTGAGAACTGAATTTTTCTGAGTGCTCAACAGAAAGTGTCACTTAGCTTCTCAAAAAACATCTCTCAATGATTCCCGTTGCAAGTGAGAGCACTTTTATATTACTGCAGACCAAGCCACAGTGCTTCAAATCAGGGATCAGTGAATCAAGAAATTGGAGCTCATCTAGGGAAGGAAGGTGTCACTGATTTGTCATTGTCACATAGAAGCATGTTGAAAAGGTACAGATGGAATCCAGTTTTCTCTGTATTTTTGTCTGAGCTGGGACCAACCATCCCCTTCATTGTACTGCTCTGCTAAAATCCCTCCTTGAGTGTTACCAGTCTGCCAACTGAGACAAGATTTCTCTGGAAGAAAATAAAAAGTATCATCACGTACTGAAGACCTTTACACAGAGACATCACTGTGTAAAGTTAAGGTGGCAGCCCTTACTCTTGCATTTTCTAAATTTTGTATATACAGCTTATGGTCTTTAAACATTTAAACATAAACATTAGACAGGTTAATGGTTTAACTGTAATACAGTTTAATTTGGATGCAATTGCTCTAGTATAAAATTAGTTTGCATGAATATAACTGTTGTACAGGAAAGGGAATGATCCAGAAGTTCATACCTGGAGACAAAGCAAGACCTCTGACTGAAAACCATATCCTCTAAAAATAGCTCTGTAGAAGCAAAGCCTATGTGTAGTCACACCTAGGAGAGCAGAGCATGACAGCCTATGACTTCTCTGGAGATTCAGGTTTGCATTAAAGAAATAGATACAGCAGAATGAAACTATTACTCTCAGGGGGGAAAAGTGTTATTTTTCTGAGTTACATCTGGAAAATAATATCTTTCTAAATAAGATGGTAAAAGAAAATTGGGACCATTGCAGGATGTTCTCATCCTCCCCTTGCCCCCTGGCAGGATCAAGACCATAACTGGTGTGTTGCTAACCTAGGCTTAAAACAGCTGGTGGAGACTCTATGCTCTACACAGGAGCCTCTTGGCAGTGCTCCAGCAGCTGTTCATCTAAAATATTGCTTCTTAATAGCCAGTTTGAAATTTCTTCACTGCCACTGCAGGCCAATGCTCCTTGTCCTGTCCTAGAAGCCCCAGCCTGCTCAGCCTCAGGGGATCATGAGGACATCCTTTTCCTTAGACCCTCTTTTGTACCCTCAGCAATCCAGGTGCTGAACTCTTCTTCATGACTCAGTCTTCACAGGAGTTCAGTTGTTCTCATTGCTCCCCTTTGCTTTCCCTTGATTCCTCTCTCCTTTGGAGTGCAACGTGCAGAATCACACACACATCTTCAGCACAGGCATTACCAGCATGATTGCAGCACAAGGTTTGCTCTGCCAGATTTGCAGAACTGGAGATTAATTAATTAATTAATACATAATTTCCCAATTCTCTCTCTCTCACTCTCTCCCCTTTTTTAAAGATAGGCACTGAATTTGACCTTTCATTGTTCAGTGCTTTTGCTGTTCTTCAGAAGCCCCCAAAAGTAACTCCTGATAGGTTTGAGTTTGCTTTTCAGTTCTGTAAGTATGCTAAAAAAAAAAAAAAACACCAACCCCAGCACTGTTCAAACCACTTAGAAGGACCCTCAGTACATTAAATTTTAAGGAACAGCTTTTTGTAAGATTCCCTGAGCAAAAATCCATGTTTACAATTCAAAGCTATGAGTTAATTCCAAGTGCACCCGGGAGTTGTTCTCAGTTCAGCTGTACTTACTTCAAAAAGACAAGTAATTGAGTTTTCTAGTTAAAGTCTTGTTTAGAACAAGCAGATGCTTCTCTTGAATTGTTGCAGACAAATTCTTCTTGAGTTGTGTCAGTGATTTCAGTGGCCTCCCTTGTGGGACAAGGTATTGTTCAGTCACACTGGGAGCCACTGAGTTCCTTACATGGTGAGGCACGTTTTTACTTAAGAACTGCACAATCAAGCTATAAAACATGGTAAATGTACAAAAATTGAAAGATGGGAACTTATTATAAAGTAGCATATGGTGCATATGTTATTTCTTCTCCTGTGGTTTAAGGGTATGAGTGACTTAGAAATAACTCTACCATCTGAAAATGGAAAAACTATTATTAATTTCTCTTTTTAGGAACCTAGATGAACCTTGAGTTCTGGAATAGAGGCCTAGGTTAACAAGGAGTGATGCACATTTTAAGGCCCTCAGTTGTCTACACAAGGGACAGCTCATATAACAACTTCAGATATGTCGAACCATACTCTACAACATCCAGACACCACTTTTTAATGCAGCATATTGCCAACCATGACTATCGATTTATGAATGTAACTGCCCTGTATAGAAAGGGGAGATCTGAGAAGCAGTAAAAGACAAAGGTTTATGGTGGAAAGCATCCACTGATGTAAGCAGTCCCTTTTTGGCTTCATGGTGTCAAAGCTAGAGCAGAGAGGAATTTGAGTTCAGCAGAGTGAGATAGCATGGGAATCATGTGAGATAGTATGGAGTCGTGCAAACACTGAAATGTCACAAAACACTGACAATTTGTGAGAATCTTCATCTCTTCATACTTTCATAACAAAATGTGCAATGAAAGAAAACACTCTTGATAAAGTGTTAGGTTTTATTTCCCACCTGAAAATTTGGCTACAGTTCCTGATTAACATAAAGTGTGGGTTGAAGCTTTGCAAAACTGGTCTCACTTGAAAAGAAACTTAGATCATCCAGAGGAAAAATTTTAAAAAGAGAAAAAAGAAAAGCAAGGAAAAAAAACACCACACTAAGAAATCAAACAAAAAAAACAAAAAAAACCCCAAACCAACCAAACCAACCCCAGAGTTCCAGCCTTATTAGATTTGGCAGAACATCATATTGATTTGAGGATGTTGGACCTCAAAGTGAAGCCCAGAAGACATGACTCAAAACCAAGAACAGAGAGGGAGAGAAATGGGAGAGAATTGTTCAGGTCTTGATTTGAGACATGATATAAAACAATTCCAACTAAAGCTTTTTTTTCCCTGTGATAAAGTTGCAGCAGAAAAGTTGATATGGAGTTTGCAGTCCTAGGTCTCTTATGAGACTTCTCCTGCAACTTGAACTATGTCTTTCCTCTGCTACAAATTTAGCTGCCCCAACCTGTAGCATGGAGATTTCCAGCCTTTATTTTCTCAAGGCATACGTTTAAACTGAGGTCATGAAAGTCATTTGAAATGTTTGTGGGATGATCCTGATGCTAAGATATTCAATCATAGAATTATAGAATATCCCCAAGACAATCCCAAGAGTCACACCATCTGCCCAAGGGCATTGTCCAAATGCTCCCTGAACTCTGTCAGGTTTGATGCTGTGATCACTTCCCTGGGAAGCTGTTCCAGTGCCCAAACACGCTCTGGGTGAAGATCCTTTTCCAATATCCAACCTAAACCTCCCCTGACACAGCTTCAGGCCATTCCCTTGGGTCCTGTCACTGGTCAGCACAGAGCAGAGATCAGTGCCTGCCCCTCCTCTTCCCCTCTTGAGAAATCTCTAGACTGTGAGGAGGTCTCCCCTCAGTCCCCTCTTCTCTAAGAGATACCCTTATTTTGTGTCATCTTTTGTTTCAAGCCTATGTGTGGTTCACTTATTTATGGTGTTGGTACATTTTTCACCTAATAACTGTTATTACTGCTTTGACAATGACAGTATCCTGTAAAAGCACTCAAGCATTAGACTGAACAAATAAAATGAAAAAACCTCCTAGCTGAAGTTTATCACTTGGTGTGATTGTAGCCTAGTTTGGCATTTAAAAGTAGTCTGCTTTTTAATGGTTTTTAAGATTTCAAAACATTAATTTAGATGAAAGATTATTCTCAAGCCTGAATCATACTAAGAACTACTGGTTCTTTTTCCCCCTTCCAAAGAATAATACTATCTTATTTCAGATTACTTTATCCTACAAACCATAGCTAGAGTAATTGTGATTGTCACAATAGAATGTCTGCTAAGGATAAAAAGATGTCTGCCGTGGGATAAAAAGGAATTGTAAGTGATAAAGATAAAAAGAGAGTACAGAGTATGATCAGATAACAAGTTTGCTTCTACTGTCACAGGAAAACTATTTGTCTGTTGTTGCAATTTGCATTCTTAGAGGCAGGTACGCACTTTGTTCTTCTTAATTTCACTCTAAGATAATTCACTTGAAACAGTTGCCTTTTTTTTCCCCCCTCACTATTAACATATTGTTTTCTTTTTACATGAAATATAACCTTTGGCTAGTAACTCTAGCATTACTTGTGCTGCCAGATGGCAAATGTGGAGGCACCCAGATGTCCCAAGGGTGCTGCTGCCAGGAGCCACAGAGGAAGCTGCCAGCAGCTGAGGGAGGGTAGAAGGGTGGTTAGGGAACATGAGATGGAGGAAAGAGCTGTAGATCACGTTTTAGGGGATATAGGATACACATCTATTGGAAGCCAGGATCTATTCCTTTTGCTGCTCATGCAAACAGTGTGAGAAAGAGTTGCTGCATGTTTGTGGCTCAGGTTCAGACATTATTATCAGTCTCAAAGCTCTGTTGGTGTTGCCTCTATCCCCTTAATGAGGGCAAAGTGTGAACCCTTCAATCAGGGCAAAGTAAGGGAAACACACATTGTGTACATACTGAAGCAGGATGGATTTTCAATAGGAAATTTTGAAATTTAAGACCCATTAACTGTAAAATCAATGTTTCTGGGGAAATTTCCACTACTTTTGAATTGCACAGTTATTCACAGGGGCTTCCTGGGTGTGGGGCAAAATTGTGTGTGATTTCTGTGAGCTCTATTCCCCCTGCTGTTTTCCCAGATGCAGGTCTGGGGAGTTCATAGATTCATGCTCACTTCCACACCGGCAGGTGTTTTATTCTGTTCTCTTCTGAAGCACAGAAGAGTTGCAGGGGTTGCAGTCACAAAAATACATTTGAACATGCCTGGTATAGACCAATACTTGAAAATTATGTGTTCAAGGAAACTGTGATGAAAGAGTAAAGGTAAGATGCTTTTGTTGAGAAGAAAAGGCTTTAATTATTGGACTCATGGTACTGACTTATTTGCTGGCCTTTGATGACGGGCACAACAGCTTTTTCTAAACACATGAATGACAGAAGAGCATATTTTTTCAATTATGTTTCAGTTCAGACACAACTTTTCACAAAAGTATAGTCCATTATGTTTGGTTCACTTCTATCCTATTTTCTTCCTGAATAATTAGATTAAAGTGATTCTCAAAGAGAAGAGGGATATAAAAATAGCTGGCACCATTCAGTTTGAAAAGAGAAATACACTAACTAGGACTGAAGAAACACCACCTTCATTACTGTCAATTTTTATTTAGCAAAATCATTGAAGGTCTCTTCCAACCTAGTGATTCTGTGATTATTTTTCAAATTCAGTGTTCCTTCTTGTTTCCACAAAAACTAGCACTGCTTTTTGTGAAATACAGAAATGTTGGAGTGCCTTTGCGAGGAAAAAATTTGTTGGCAGGTGGAAAATGTGAGAACGCTTGAATTTGGCTTCCAGGCTGAATTTTCATCTGTGCTCTGGACAGAAAAAAATAAGCAGAGGCTGAGATCCATGTAGTTAGGCTGTGACTAGTCACTGTGCTCTGTGATGACTTTTATTACTTCAGCATGAACCTTTGGACTTAATTTTAGGTCCAGTGAGTCCATGCCCTGTTTATTTGTGTGCTTGCCTTTTATTATGACAAGAACAGGAAACATGTAGCTCTTTCTCCTGCTGGAAGCAGGTACTCTGCAGCTGCTGGCTTTGAGCACCCTGTTCTTTCTGAGCTCTGTTTGCATGCCCACCTTGAACATCCTACAGAGCACAGAGGAGGCTCCTCATGGAACTGCCTCAGGCTGTGCATGCTTCAGACATGTGATTAAATAGACCTTTGAGGTTCATTTCTCTTTCTGGAGCAATAGAATCCACTACTGTTTTGTTTAGGTAAGTATTTGAATCTTGCATATTTCCTTACCTGACTTAAACATTTTTTTATTCATGTTTTTTAACTGCACTTTGTGCCTGGATACTGAATGAATGTTTCTTTTTTGCTTTATAGCATTCTTCTTGATGAAGAGGGTCACATTAAGATAACAGGTATGTGAGAAACAGAAAGCTTCATGCCTACAAACCGATTTTTTTGAAATTCAGTATATTACATGCATCCTGGTCTTTGGTTGGAAGGAGTTTGCTTACAAAACTTAGAAGCCAGAAGAGTTTGAGTGTTGAGCTTCTCTGTCATTTTGTCATCCCCCATGCTGAGCAGCACATGGAGAACATAGCATTTTCTTGGTAAAATTGTGCTCTTGACTGATGTGAAGCAGGCAGGTTTGGCTGCCTGCCACTGTGGATGGAAGGATGCTCCTGATATGAGTATTTAATTCAGGCAGAGGATGGCTGGGAACACATCCCTTTGCCACTCTAGAGCCACTGTCTAGCCAACCTTTTCACTCGTGTAATCTGGGATTATTATTCCTAATACTTTGGTTAGCTGTGCAAGAATCCTCACTAGCATTGCTTTCACCAAACCTGAACTTTATTTATCTGCTTATTAAAACTCCCTTCTGCTTTGAGCCAGAACCTCATTCTGAACAGGGAAAATGGCATGCCTATTTTCAGGGTGTATTAACAAGCACCAGGCAGGGCTCCAGCCCTGCATAAACAATAACTTTTAGAGACCTGACAAACCTTTTTCTGCTTCAATTTGTGCAGATTTTGGTCTGAGTAAAGAAGCCATCGACCACGACAAGCGAGCGTACTCGTTCTGTGGCACCATAGAGTACATGGCCCCGGAGGTGGTGAACCGGCGAGGACACACGCAGAGTGCTGACTGGTGGTCCTTTGGCGTGCTTATGGTAATGCAAACATTGCACTGGTTTGCTGGAGAGGTGGCTCTGACAGGGATCAGATCCTTCACATAAAAATTGAAGTATCAGGGAAGTCTTTCAGAGAGAGATTTTCCTCAAGCCAGCCTTTTAAAATTACATGTTCAGATGCTAACCTGCGCCCCTCCAGCCTCTTCAGGCTGTGTGCTATTGTTGCTGAGGCAGATGAAGAAAAGATCAAGAAGCTGGTTTGTGACGCTGTGATTTTTTCAAAGCTTTATGAACATTGAGTTTTGGAAGCAGGTGTTCACAACACTGTTTCATCAAGCAGAGTGCTGTCCCTCGAGCCCAGAGAGCAGGCATCTGCTACTCTCACAGGGACATGTTTGGGTAACTCAGGTGGTGCTGCTCTCTCCTGCAGTGTGCCGGTGCAGATCTGCCCTGTGCTCAGGGCATGGCCATCACCAGGCAGCTGTGGCTCACAGGGCACCTCACTGTGGTAGCCACAGCAGAACCAGGGCAGAATCAGAAATCAGTGTAGCAATGTGCTCTTCCAATGCAGCACCATTTCCTGTGGCATGGAGGCTAGTTTTGGTAGCTGTATGTTCCACTACATACCAAAAACCATAGAATATGCTTAAATTTTGTTTACCTGAAGCGAACAACTGATGGCACCAAAGGAAGTATAGGAAGCAATGTAAAAAACAGTGAAAATTTAGGTTAGGGAGAGCATGCATCACTGATCTAGCAGGTTGGCAGTAGTTAATCTACAGAAATATTGTAATTTATTGCCTGAATTATAAAAGGAGTGGAACATCCTTATCTCCTGTGGCCACAAATCCATTTGTGGATGCTCAGCACTTCTGAACCATGTACGTTTATTCACAAAAATCAATAGGTTATGTCTCATAGAATAAATCTATCCCTGGCCTTTAACTTTTTTATTATATATTTATTTTTGGTGAATAGCTATGTCTTCCCACGCTTTGTCTCCCATTAAATGATGGTTCATTGGTGTATAGATTGTTCTTCTTTCACCAGCCAATAAACTCTTAATGAACTGGACTACTTCCTTCTTGGGTTTTGCTAGGCTTTCTTTTTTTTTTTTTTTTTCAACTCTCCCTTAAGGATTCAGCATATTAGAATTAGAAAATATAAGAATCTTTTAAGAATCTCCCTATAAAAGTAGATGAATTAAAGAAGGTAAAACCCTTTAAATTCCAAGCTAATGCTTTAAGCCTTTAAGTGTTACCAGACATCTTAGAGAAAAATATGTCAGTCAGGTCAGCCTTTTTGCCTTTTCAGCATTTAGCTGGTTAGGACTGAAAAATGTATTTTTCCACACACTAAACGTCTGGGAGGATTTTCTGGTGCTGTCTTTTATTCTACTCTTTTCTCCCTGTTTTCCTTGTTCTGTCACATGTATGTTCTATTACAGAAGCTGTTTTTCTGTCAGTCTGAAAAAACGAAGATAATTAAATGGTATTCAAATTATTTAATAACATTTCTTCCCAAGCACTTTGCAGCATGATATAAAATAGATTAAGGAAATAGACCAGTTGATGAAATATGCATAGATTCAAAAAAAGTGTATGTGATAGTGCAATTTTCATACCTAAAATTCTTATCAAAAAAGGGAACATATTAGGCAGACATAGCATGACCTCATCATCAGAGAAACTAAACACTCGCCTGTTCTGTTCTGTGAAAGGGGGCTGATGCTTCAGCATGAAGACTTGGATGGTGCTGCCAGCTTCTTGCCAACCCACATTGACCAGGGCACAGACTAGAATCAAACTGAATGATCCTTGCACACTCCTTAAATGTGGCATGTTGTGATTATTAATAGAGAAACAAACTTGTCTGAAAATAGCTAAGTTCTGGTCTTATTTATTACTTGTGTTATTAATTATTTTGGGAATTATTATTCACCAGGAGTTTTACTGTCAACAACAGTAAAACTTCATCTACTGTCGGCTAGGTCTTTGACACAGGCCACACAACTGAAACTGCTACCTGCTCTGTTTATTTGCTGTTCAGTTTATTTGAATTGTTTTATGGTAGCTTACTGTAAGTCAGCGGGTACAGTTATACAAATCTTAAAATTTTCCCTTTCCAGAAAATATTTCCTGGTTCTCATTAAATACGTGGTGATGACTGCTGAAAACCAGCTATAATTTCTGCTGGTGAATTTATGTGGTTTACCATGACCAAACAGTTTTCCTTTTCTGCCTTTATGTATCTTGCTCACTGCATTAGAGGTTTTGGATAGGATATACTCTGCAAAAGCCTTGCATCAAGGGATTTTCATGGACAAGTGTTTGGCCTACATTGCTAAAAAGCTGGATATGTAACTAATACCTTTTCAGCTGTGCTGCAAGAATCTTGATGCCGACGCTGCCATCTCTGAAGCCCAGATAAACTGGACTGCCACAATCTGATCTAACATGTACAAACCTCTTGGAAGCTTTGTACTCCCAAAGCAGTGCTTTTGCAGTCCATCCTACCAGCTGATTTACAAGGTCACAGACCTTATGGAACTTGTATCTCCTTCAGTTCAGGAAAAAAACACTGTACACATTTGAGAGTCATTTGAACAGAGAGGAGAATATAATTAGAGAAATGGCTGTGATGACTTGGTAGCAGTTTCAAACAAGAAAAAATATGTTCATATGTGTCAGCAAGTAACTAAGTCTTCACAAAAAAAGAAAATGTCCCTTTGGTATCCAAAGTATTCAGCTCTGTACTAATTTTGTAGTAACTATACAGTGGCATTGGAAAAAATCAATGCAAGACATCAAAGTATTGCAATCTTCTTTTACAAAATCCCATTATAACACTTGTTTTATGCCCAGTGCAAGAGATGGTCTTCATGAACATTATTTTGAATGTTTATGCTTGTTGCCATGTTAAGGGCTTCAATCCTTTATGAGCACTAACTCATTATGTTTCACACACACAAATAATGAAAAATATTTAATACATTTTGCAAGCATTAAACTGAGTGCTCGAGAAGTTCTCTGATACCTGAAAATAACTGGAGGTGTGGAGAGGAGAACATGGCCATTTTGATGAGAGTTTCTCTCTTTTTCAAAACTGTGTAGCATCAAGTGGCATCAAGTTTCTTTGTAGCTCTGAGTTTTGTCTTATGCTCACAATACTTCAGCAGACCTGGGCTGAAGTAGTTCACACAACCTGCTCCCCTTCCCTCTATGAAGAAGATACATCTAGTAGTTACCCAGACTGAGGATTTTTTCTCATTCATTATCTTCTCCAATAGTCATTCTGGGTCACTTCTTGAGTCCTAAATTTCCTCAGGGAATGTGGGACTCTTTTCCAAGGTCTTCCCACATGCAAATCTTCTGGGAAGTGCTCATGTTTTGCCTACTGAAATTGGACACTGCCCTGAAAATTAGAGAAAGGAAGCACTGTGTACTATGTTGAGACCTCAGAAGGGGTTGGATTATGTGACTCCAGAGGCCCCTTCTCCATTAAGCCTAATTCTGTGGTTCTCTAAATAGGCAGCTGAACTGGAACAAAGAATATTTTCCTTTCTTGTACTTTCTTTGGTACAGAAAGGAAGTAAAGATTGGAAGGAGGTGGAGCCTTCTGAAGTACTCTCTAACAGAAGGTGGCCCTCCAAAACACCTGGGAAGTGAACTGGTGGGAAGGAAGGAGCAGATGGTTTATACAGATGGGGGAGCAGGGAGAATGAAAACTGAGTCTCCCAGCAAAACTATAGGGACTACTTTAATAGACAGAAACACTGCAGAGCTCATTCTCCACTAGTCTGAGTCTCTTGTCAACCTACTGTGACCCATACAGCTCTGTATTTATGTGCAAGAGTGGAAGCAACGTGTTCCCACTTCTGGTTTTGTGTTCAGGTTTAGCAAGATTTTTTAATTTTTGGAAAAAATGAGCAGGAAGACAGGTCTCTGTGCAGTGAAATGATAGCTTGAACTGATGAAATTAATAATTTGAATTTTTTTTTCAGTCTTGTTCTTTCATTTTTAACCTTCAACACATTTGGTCAGGACTGCCCTTGAGAAATTAATGCTTTCTTCCAGGGCTGCTCAGCTTTATTGGAATAAAAAACTCTGGTACACTTAACTTACGTGGGTGCCTTTCGCTTCAGATATTCATGTTAAGTGCATTTCTTCTGAACCTGAATTAATCTCCACATTAGGCCTGTGCAATTGGAGGTGTGGTAACAAAATGCTGGCCATTACAGTAAATGTTTCCTGCAACCTCCAGAACAGTCATTCCCCCTGCTCCCTTCTGCAACTTGAATTTCTTCCAAATTCCTTGCTTCTGTCACTTCTGGCCACGGTGCATTTGCAGGTATTCCTGGGATATTGGGGTGGTAGGAACTGCAGCCCTTTGCCACTTAGTCACTGATCAAGCAGCTGCTTTTATCTGCATCATCTGCATCAGCAGCGTCAAGACCATTTATGCCAGCATAAATGAGATGTAGCAGCCACTGTTGGTGCTGCTAAATTAGATTTATTATAATAACAAAGTAACAAGAGGAAGTGTAAGTGAACATTAGGTACTTACCATGAGCATAAACACTCCAGAAATCATGAGGAGGGCTTGGTACAATCTGTACCTTTTCTGCTGCTGCCTTGGGAAGCAATGTTCTCTGCCCCTCATCAGTATATCTGAGCACTTTTATCAGGATTAAAGCTCTAATAGGTCAGAATTACTTTGGAAGTGGTATTTAAGGTCCAGCGTCATGTAGGCAGGTTTAAAAAATCTCCCCTGTTATGTTTCCTTGTAGAAACCAAGCTGCTTTCCTGCAGGTCTACCAGGCAGTTCTTTTTTTGCCTCTCTTAACCCAAGCAAAAGTTAATACTTTTTTTTTCCCAAATCTTGCTTGTATTTGGCAGCCATATACATTTTTAAAGTGGTTTTATTTCTCCTTCTACTGTGCATTTTGGTTCCTTGAGGTAATTTGCTACTAATGAAGATTAATCCTTCAATTAACTATATTTAATTAGTTATCTAGCTTCTAAACATCTCCTCTGCCAGTGTCTCAAAATTAGCATAGCAGTTTCACCATTAGTTTTCTTCTGTTTTCTATATTTTTCTTCTGGTATGGCTGTATGTAATCCAGGCAAAAAGAAGAGTCAGGATGTGGGGCTGTCTGACACAAGTTTTGGTGATGAAAAAATCCTTCATAGCATAAATGTGCTTTCTGGGAGCACTGTGGATTCTTGTGGGATAAGGTACAAAAACTACATAAGCCTTGAAAATTCTATCCTGCCTTAGCAGGTATTTACTTATAGCAATGAACATTAATTATTAGATTAATTAATTGGTCTAGTTAATTAGCTGACTGTAGTAGAAGATATCCAAAGCCTGAGTTACAGACACAAACAAGTAACAGTTCACCTTACCCTCAATAGACATTTTTCCTTTGTGTCCAAGCTGAATTATGTTCTTGGTGTCTTTATATTTGGTGATGCGCAGCCTTCAGCCTCCCATAGCCAGAGAAAGGAGCTGCCACTCATAAAGCACCATGGTGAGAGCTGTGTGAAAGACCTGGTGCTGAATCCAAGTTAGGCAAGCTCCTTTGGCTGGGATTTTGTTGGGATTTTTCACTTCCTACAGATGTGAAATTCCTGTCAAATTTACCGAAAGCACTGATCTGTCTCCAAGGAACTATAACTGATTGATGTTTCAACACTTGAGTTAGGCAAATAATTGATGATGACTGTTCAGTTTTGCTTTGAGATTTAGGTTCAGTTAAATGTGGCACTTATGAGATTCATCACTGAGTACAGCCAGAGGAACTAAGGCAGGAGAGAGAAGGCACACTCAAAAACCTTGAGGATGCGAGGTTTGGTCTTGTTTCTCCTGCAAACTACAGTAGAGGCATCTTTAAGTGATACAAATATACAATCAAAGAGGTGGTCTGACTCAACCTAAAAAGGTGGGGAGTGTCATGTGAAATCCATTTTCCTTGCATGGTAGTCCATGCCAAACACCTATCCATGCAGGCTAAGGGTCCCTCCAGCCAAATACCTCATTGCCAGCATTGGTCATAAAACAACAGGTGCTGGAGGAAACACCATATATGAAACTTCTTCCCAAACATACCAAAACTGGACAACATACATCAGTGTAAACAGTTTGTAACATGTCCCTGTAATGGAAGAGTCATCCAGATTTGCTGTGCCATTTTTTTCGGGAGCACAGCTTGTTGGATCATTTCATTTAGTTTTCAGCTGTGTTGGAAATAGAAGACGGATGTGGTGTCTTTCAGCTATGCAGACCATCCCAATGCATATTTAATTTACCATTTTGTTGCTGCTCCACAGTTTGAGATGCTGACGGGATCATTACCCTTCCAGGGAAAAGACAGGAAGGAGACAATGGCACTCATTCTTAAGTGAGTATCAAAACTGCTTTCATTCCTCTGAGTTAACTCTGCCCTCTGGAGACTCCATAGGACACAAGTATGTGATGGGTAGAGAATAACAATATGCATAATGAACTTTCCAAAACCATGCAAGGTGTGAATTTAGTAAGGCACGCAGAGCTGATGCCTGTGTTTAACCCTAAAATTGCCTTCAGAACAAACAGTAGAAAGTGAATTACTGAGAGGGCCTTATCAAATAAATGTAACTTACTTTTCGTGATAATGTCGGTATCCACAAAATTTGGGAAAATCAGATTTCTGCAAGACATCTTATATATTTTTTGGTTACCAAGTTTCAAATATTCTTCTTTGCAATGTCCCATTCATTTAATGCTAGATGTACACAAAAGTATTTAAAGCTTAGCTTTGCTCACTAGTGCATTTTTTAATGTAGTGATGAATATTCAAGAGAAAAATTTAATTCTCTTTAAACAGTATGCAATTTAGTATACCTTTTTTTCATTAAGTTTGATCATTTAAATTCCTCTCGATTCCCAAATTTATTCCAGCAAACTTAAAAAGTGAAAAAAATCTGTAGTAAAATGACCTATTTAGGTTGCAAAAGCTTTATGAGATTCATTAGATCTGCTCCACCTCTAGTGAAGTCAGGGGTAAAACCTTCCTTAAAGATCAGCAGAATAAAATGAGCTTCTCACTCTGCATTGCACTATGCTTGGGTAGCCTTTGGTCACTGTTTCCATGTGTCTGCCCATCCTGACCACCGCAGTTCTGCTGTTTCAGCACAGTGGGGTGGAAAAAAAGCTTGAAAAAATCTATTTTCTTTTCAAGTGTTGTGTTCTTTCAGAGCCAAGCTGGGAATGCCTCAGTTCTTGAGCATAGAAGCCCAGAGCCTGCTGCGAGCGCTGTTCAAAAGGAACCCCTCCAACAGATTAGGTACGTGTGTGTTTGGTCAGGGCATCTCTAAGTGCTCCTGCCTTGTCAGCTGCTGGGTTGTACTCTCAGCTCATCTTTTCCAGCAGTTATCCTCTTCATTAAGTGGCATTTGGCATCCCTTTCCAGAGCACAGTGAACCTTCAGCATCACTAAAGTTTCTAAGGAGTACAGGCAAAGCACTGAAATCTAAAACATGATATTAACTTTTGTTTCTTTTTTCTTTTTTTTTTTGGTAAAGAGCGTGAATGAACTGCCAGGTTTTATGAATTATTTAAGATACCTGCTGTGTATGATAATATAGGGAACTGAGAAAAAAGTGCGGTTTAAAATCTGTATAATTTAGCTGCAAACCTCAGGTTTCATCTCTCCCATTCTGAAAAGCATTTCAATCCTGTCTCATTCTGTTAGCTAGGGGCAGTCTTGCAGTAGACTTTTTTCTTAATTACCCAAATACTTCATCTCCTTTCTACTGATGTTGATGCCTTGGAGTAGCTACCTAGACTAGACAGAGTTAAAAGAATAAAATAGGTATTTGTTAAAGGCCTTCAATAGGTACACCTTGGGCAGAGCAAAAGCCTCACAGAGGCCACCCAAGACGGACAATGATCATGAGTTTCTCAGACAGATATAAGCTTGGTCTAGCTGCATATCAGGGGTTAATTGTCCAATTACAGCTTCAGGTAATGAAGTCACATTCTCCCCACACTTCACTTCTGTTTGTACTTTTTGGGGCGTGAGGCTGTGGTGTGTCCTTGGGTCTCAGGCCTACAGGGATTGTTTTGTCTAACCAAAATGTGAAGATAGTTCAGTACACTTTATATGGAATTTTGACCTATGCACTAATGCAGTATAAGATTTGAAAAATACAAAAGCTAAAATCTTAAGGTATCAGTGTGCCTTCACCTTTTATTAATAATCCTGTTTAGATTCTGATAAACCTGACATATATATAAGGTATCTTATGTCATCTGTTCCTTTGTTTACGGTTTTTATTAAGAAATTAATTGCATTTGATGAGGTCATGGACAATGCCTATGGCATGATTGCCACTGCAGATCTTGTCATTGTTCCCCACAGGTGTGTGGGGACACCCCAATGAAGCCCAGTGCTGGGTGGCACTGGGGATTGTCCTGCTGCGTGTCACTGTGGCCCCTCTCCTGCCAGGGGCATCCCCCATGGCCCATAGAGGGAATGCCTTCCCACCTGTTTTCCCTCTTGATCCAAGTGGTAGCCTTGATACACTGTGAACACAAGAGCAGAAAAACACATTTGCTCAAGTAGGTTTCAATTGCTCTCAAGCAATTTGTTTTACACTGGACCAAATAGACTACTGGGATTTCTAGGTTTATTCTATGTTCAGAAAAATCAGATGCTGCACCAAATATTAACTTTTTGCCACTCCCTACCTCTGTTTCTTTCTGCTGTTTCCTCCCTGTCTCCATCTCTTGGTTTTATTCTGCTCTGCTTGTTTTCCATCCAAAATGGAGCTCCAATGAAGTCAGTGGGAGTCTCTGGATACCAGTCTTTAAAAACCTACTCACTAAAACTTGGTTTTAGCCATAACAATTCTAGCCCTGATTTGTTAATAAGGAAGAATTGCTAGGGGATCAAGGTTTTAAAACCTGAGGTTTATTGAAATACTGGGAAGGCTTGGAGAAAAAGCAAATAAAGAAATTATTTATAATACAAGTATCCAAGGAAATAAAATCTAAAAGAGTAGCAGAAAAATAGATCTTAACATTTCAGAGATTACAGTGGAGAGCTCCTGAAGGCATTCTCTGTTTTAACCAATTGAGAATCAGCACAAAGGAAGATGGAAAGGGGCCTGTAGATAAAAAGAGAAAAGCTTGAATAGCTGGCCTAAATACTGAACAGAAGTCAGTCGATAAAAGGACTGCTTCAACCTTGTGGATTTTAGCTTTTCCTGGGAAAGGAATAATAATATTAAAAGAAAAGTAGGTATAGACATCCAGTTTTGAAAAATCGTTGGAAAATTAATGAAGCATGATAAAGCAGATGAACCATATTATGAATCAATCACTTGATTTCAGCCATTGTTTCATAAATTTGCAAATATGGAAAGTGCATTTAGTTCCAAAATCCAATTTTAAACATTTAGAAGATGAAAGATGCTTTTTACCATTTGATTTCTGTATCTTAAGAAACAAAAGTGAAGATTGATTATGTGTTTTGAAATGTTGTTTTGAAATTTTGTTTTGAAGCTTTGGATTATTAATGGAAGAAGTATTAGGGTTGAAGTGAATTAGACAAGACTGAAAATAAATTTAGTAATCTGATTTACCTGCTTCTATTTTTAAGTTTGAGGCCCATATTAGTATTTGTGACAAATTTTTAAGGAATGGAAATTGTTCCTTTGGTTGTCCCTGGTTTTGGGCTCTGTCTATTCTTTTCAAAGCCTATTTGCTGAAGTCTGCATAGCACTGCTTTGGTAGTATTGCTCTGAGTACAACAAATTTCAGACTATGGATAAGCATAATTTTAAATTCTTAAACTAACTGAACACCCAGACAAATAAGGAGTAAGCACTCAGAAGTAAAACTTTATAATGAAAGTGTTAGTTCATTACTAACTAACATTTTCAGGAACTTAGGCAAGAGACTTGCTCTAAGATCTGGATCTCCTCTGGTAGGTAAATAAATTATTTACTATTTGACATGACTATTTAAAAAATACATATTAAAACTTATTTTACATAAAAAACCTTTTATCTAACAAGCTCCCTATGCTGCTGAGCAGTATAAAGTGTCTAGAACCCTTATAACTGAGAATCTAAACCAAGACAGTTTTAAAAAAAGCACATACCCATAGGCTCAGAGTAAAAGCCAAGGAAATCATTGCTATTTTCTTAATCCCATGTTCTCGGGTAAGATATATTCTGCTATAGCACATGGAAAACTTTGGGCTTTAACTTTACAAAATGATGAATTCAAACACAAAGCAGCTTTCGCCTTTGTCAGAATGACTGTAAAGCTTTTGTGTAAACCTTAGAAAAATACCTCAAAAATTCTAGCTCACTAAAAAGATTCTGAAGCTGTAGAGACACTAAAATTTTATTATCTGAAACTAAAGATCTGGAAACTCTTTCTGATGAATCTGAATATCCAAGTAATCAACTTTCAAGTTTCTTAAGTCTCTTTTTTCCCCATTAATATTTCAAGGTTCATGTTGTCCATAATGATTCAATGGTCAAAGCCAATTAAAAATAAAATATTCGACTCTTACTTTTTGCAGGCACTTTTATTGCAGGCATAAAACTTAGATAATTAAGTTCTCGCTAGTGTGAGGCTGCTTTTATATAAATGCACTCTATAATATGTTTTAACTGGCAATTTGATCTGCAAGGATTATTTATCTTCTTGGACCCTCATGGGACTGGAGGGCACATAAGAATATTTGCAGACAATAGGTTTGATTGTGCTGATTATTCTTGACTGATAGTTCTTATTGCTAAATTGAAGTTAAAGAGCCCAAACTCACTAGAAACCTTGAGGAAGGTGAAAGGTTTGTGGTCATGCAGTGCTCCATTGTGTGCTGTGCTTCAGATGTTTGCTGAAGAGGCATCTCTGTGCCTGGAAATGTCCATGTCCATGCACCAGGCCTTTCCAGTCATGACTCTGCAGTGCTTGTCTCCATCAAAGCACATCTCTTTGCAGCACCCCTGTAGATTTGCAGGTGGTAGATGAATGGCTGAAACATGGTGAGCAAATCCAGAGAGAATTCCACCATAAGCACTGATGCCTGGTGTCTCCTGAGGGCTTTTGCAGGGGTCAGGGCTGTCCTCCAGGCTCTCAGAGCTGTTCCTGAATGCACCCTTGGGCTGCTTCCCTCCTCCAGCTGAGGAGAGGACCAGGCACATGCTGCAGTCACAGCACACCACCCAGGAAGGGCTGTGCGCTACACCAGCAATTCTCATGGCAGGGAAGGTCAGGGAATAAAATCTGCAGGAAGTGCTGAACATTATCCATAGTATAAAATCAGTTGCTAAGAACTGAAAGTAAGCCAGTCCTTGCAAAATGAGGCTACTACTGTCCTAAATCTCTTCAATGTATTAAGCCCTTGCACTTGCCAGAGCTGAGGTGGCCCCAGGTGGGACATGAAACTTTTTCAAACAAATGCCTGCCTAAACTGCATGTTTGCATTTCTTACCAAACATTAAAACCCCCACGAAAAGAAGTAGATTTGGGCAGACTTTTTTTCTTGGTCCTTATTTCTGTAGGTGTGTGGGAAAATGAACAACGGTAGCAGGAAGAGTGGCTTTCTAATGGATGGTCTGAAAAAAAGCATGGCATTCCCAACACACAATGATGTATCCATTAGGCTGAGCAAGAGGGAAAACAGAAGCAGTGGGGAAGGGGCAGAGCAGAGAAAGCTGAATCCATTAGCAATTATCCTCAGTCTAGGATATGCTACTAGTGTGTTACAGTGTCTGAGCATTTATCCCAGTCCTGCAAAATCATTCTGGCACTTGGGTTTCATCCTGATGTGGTGAAGAACATTTACTGCACGTTGCAGTTTCCAATCACCACCACTGAACTCAAAGCATTTTTCACAGATATTTCTTTTCTGAAGATTTGCTTAATATAATTCTCTTGAGAGTAACTCTCTTGTTTTTGTGTTTCTGTTGGCATTGCTAAAATTGGAATGAATCTGCCAGGGGAATCTTGCAAACTTCAGACTGTGCATTGAACAAAAATATACTAGGGAGGTCATGGAACAAGTCCTATTCTGAGACTTCTTATTTTCTTGTTCAGCACCCATGGACCATAAACAACTGCCTAGGGGCATGTAAGAATGGGATAAACATATGTGTTGCTTCACCCAAATTTTCTCCTACCCTATTCCTGTTTTAAGGTCAAGCAAGGGGTTTCCTGAGCCTCTTGTGGTTTGTGGATGAAGTAATCTTCAACAGATTTCTTTTCAACAGTTTCCTGGCCTCCCCATGAACCCATCTAAGTATTTTGCACCACATCATCTTTTCCAAGAAATTCCACATCACACAACTGTCTGTTTCCTGAGGAAACATCTCCATGTTCTTCTGAACCTGATTCCTGCTGGCATCATTTTATGATCTATTTTATACTTCCTCGGTCATCTGTTTCCAGGCTGCAAAGTCCTGACCTACTCAGTCATTCCATAACATTCCTTGTTGGCCTTTGATTTTTCCTGACTTTAATAAGTATACCCTTTACAGGGGAGTGTGTCAGCTACAATCCATACTCCAGTTGCAGAACAGACATACACCATGAAAAATGTTTTCCCTTTTGTCCTCTTTTCTTTTTCCAAGGTTTGATTTCATGTTGTGTTTGCCTAGAAATGTCTGTCTGTCATAACCCACAGACTCCTCAGCAGGGCTGATCACCTCTGAGCACATAATTTTGTATTGCAGGCTCGAATTGTTTACCCTCATGTGCATCACTTGTGTTTGCCTATACTGAAAGATTACTGGGATGGGGAATTAATCAGATCATCCCTCTTTGCTGTTTTCCAGCAGGCCTGACAGACAATCCTGCATGTTATGTTTACAAAGTGTTTGCTTCCCATATCCATTCATCAGGGAATTTGAAGCAGGCTGTAGGAAGCAGTTCCTGATCATTGCATTTTGACAAATATCGATAACAGTCTTGTACACAAGGAGAGCAGACATCACATTTTACAAAAGCTTCAGTTGACAGGGCCTTTGTAAAGCTGCTTGTAATGTTGATCTTCCCGAAGTACAAATATTGCATGCACAAACAGCTGTGTCCTCTGAGGTGCTGAGTGCCCCTTGCAAGGTGCTTAGGAATCCCAAATCCTTTTGGGAATCAAGGTTGCTCAGCATGCTTGTGAAGAAGTAAGCTGGGTGCTCTTCAGGAACTGATTCCAGAATTGCAGTGCAAAACCTTTACTTCCAGAGTTTAATTCTTCTTGAAATGAAAATGAAAGGTGCTATTAATGAGGTCAAATCAACCCCCAAAATGGCATTCTAAATCCTCTCTTGACAGTTCTTTTAATTATCACTGAGTACCTGTTTGGTTCTGTGACAGCACTGAAGCAAATAAATTGAGCTAAAGGAATAAAAAAGTCACTCTTCAATGAAAACATAAGGCAAAAGTAATGAAGGAATTAGATTCATTACCAGATCTCAGAAGACTTTTCCTAAATTTCCTACAGTAATGTAACAGACCAGTGAAGGAAGTGAATAGTGAAGGAAGCGTAACACTGAGAGTGATGATTTTTGGTACTCTCAGGACTTTGAAGACAGTATAAGAGGGGGAACCTAAAACCCTGGCTTACCTCAAATCATTTTGGAGCCTTTTGGCATTTTGAGTCTGTGCTTGCCTGCAGTTCAGCTTTCTATGCCTGCAGAGAACAGTCAAGATTTGAAAGTCAGTGTGGATAGAAAAACTGGCACTGGCACTGGTGAAGCCTTGGCAGAGCATCAGGATATCCTGGGGCCTTTCCTGACCTTGCTGGTGCACGCACTCAGCTGTGGCTGAAATCCCATGTCCCACCCAAAGCCTTGGCAGCAGCCTCAGTTAAAGAAAAGTAGAAGACCCTTGGAATCAGAGGCTCGATAATGAAGTGCCCTTGTCTGTAGCTATGGCAGTTTACACTGTGATGGCAGCTGCACCATTCAGAATTTCTTGACTAGAACAGTTTAGATGGGGACCTTCACTTTGTCAGAAGAAAGGTGGGGATGGGGAGGGAGAGTGGAGAAGAGACATCATGCAGCTCTCTTATAAGCATGACTTCACTTTGATTCTTTCATTCTCTTCTCAGGTGCTGGGTTTGATGGAGTGGAAGAAATTAAACGTCACCCTTTCTTTGTTACTATAGACTGGAATGTAAGTGGAGCAGTGTTATTTTCTTCTTAGCTACATTTTTTGAAGACAAACTGCCATGCTTTGGAAAAGGATTACTTTCTCTAACATAGAGAACTTAACTTCTGTAACACAGAGGAGTTGAGCCTTTTCAGTGGGTGCCTCTGTCTCTCTTGCATGTATGTTGGCATCAGTACTCAAAGCTGGAACAGTTGATCAAATTAAACATTATTCAAGTAAGACACATCAGATGTGATTAACAGAATGGTAAACAAGGGTTTATTTTATTGCTATCAGCAACAGCTCATAAAGGTGGTGGTGCAGATTGTCTGAGTATTTGATTAAACACATAAGAGGTTAAACCTCACATTTTCAGCCTTGTATTTATTCAAATTAACTTACTCTTAGACAAACCTGGAGGCAAACTTTTTCATTCTTGATCTGGACATCAGTGCATCAGAGCTGCTGTTTGCCACATCCTCTAGCATTTCCTAGTTTAATTTTATCCAACTTTTGTTATGGTATTGTTGTGTCTCTTCAGTATTTCATGCATTCACTCATGAGTGCTAGTACAACAGGTCACTTTGATGCAGTTCTTATGAGAAATGCTGGTAAAACTGCATGGATCTATATGACAGAGCCATTCTCAAACTGCTGCCTAGGATGTTGCAGTAAAGCTAATTCCTCCATGAGAGAACATTCTGTGGTGCCCAGGTAGCCTTTGAAAGGCCCACAGACCCATTTATTTTGGAAAAACTCATTGTAAAATCTAATTTGGGTAGCATATTGAAGACTTGTCATGACTCACAAACACATTAAAATATAATCAATGAAGGTGGATTTTGAGACATTCCTTTATAATCCAGCTGACTTTTAGTCCCATTAAATATGTTCTGGACTCTAGAGTGTCTTTCCTCTTCTGATTCTTACTAATAGTGTGATTCCGTGTGAAGACTTTACATTTATAAGAACACTAAGTGAAAAAAAAATAGAGAATCCAAAGAACTTGGATTGATGATATTGATGATGATAATTATTAAATAATAATATTAGGATCAATAACAATGATATTATTTTTTGTGTTCCCCCAATCTTCAGTCCTCAGCTTTGCCATCAAAATATAGGTCAGATGACTACATCTTGCTGTACTGAGAAGCACTGTAAGAGTGAGAGGGTTTTGTTTCTTCTGTGTTTGCTAGGGGAGCAGCTCACTAACTCATCATAAATAAATGAGGCTCTGCATCTTGGAAATGACTTCAGAAAAGTCAGTTCTGTCTCATGAGAATACTCAAGACCACCTTCTGTCATGATAATAGGTGATTCTTTCAAACTCCATTCTTTAGGGAACAATTTCATGCCTGTCCTAAGGAAACTCTACAGTCTTCCATCATTTGAAAAAACTCTTAAGGACAGGGAAATATCTACCACAAAGAAGATAGGTATGCTTGAATATGCCTTGGAGCAAGAGAGGAAGGTGGATTTAATTGCCCTTTGATGTGTTATCCAGCCCTCTAACTCTGCTGTGAAATATAACTATAAAAATCCATTTTAACCCAACATAATTAGTGCTTATTGCACTTTTTTGGAGACAGATCGCTATTACACTGACCAGCTATCATCTTTGTAATATATTTCCTCATTTTATCCTAATTTTGCAATCACTCAAGGAGATCTTGGGAGGTTTATCTTGTTCCAGCAGCTACAGAACTGTATGCATTTCAGAGTAGTGTGAGCCTGGCTCTGAGCTGATGCCAGGAGTTTGACTCTAAATAATGATCCAAGCAGAAGTTAAAATGTTCTCCATGGTCAGAGAACAGGAATGGATCAGATGTGGATGTTTAGCACTGATCTCTGTACAGCTGCAGGAAGAGTCCCTGGTGCCCTCATTTTGTTCTCCCATAGTGCGTACAGAACCTCCCACATCAACTTGCAGACAGCCAGCAAACAGCTCTGTTGGGATGGGACAGAAATGGTGATTTACTTTATGCCTTGAGACCTCAATATGAAGACCTCAGAGAGTAAGAGGCAAGCTGTTTTGGAGAACTTCTGTGCTACCTTGGCAGCTGTGATAGACAGGACTGCTGTGACTGACAGCACAGAAAATTTCAGCAACTGTAGTAAAACAATCCTCCATCAAAAGCCCCCTTATCATGAAGGGTGAGAATGGGTTAGGGTCTGCTAGAAATGCAGTGTGAAAAAGGCTTACTTTTAAGCATGATTTTTCCTACAAGAGTGACATGATAACCAGGAACAAAGCACCAAGTTGCATAATCTAGTTTTAAAGAGATTCAAAACAGAAATGAGTTAGCTTCTTCCTTCTAAGCCATGTGTGAAGTCTTGATGTTGCAGTGATACTAGAAGTGCAGATGGAGCCCTGTGACTCAGGCTTTCATTTCACAATGTTTTCAGAGCTGTTCCCTTGGTGTTTGGATTGGAGCTGGTTATTTTCTCTGTCCCTGGAGTATTTACCTGTTGGGGCAGCCATTTCCCATCTTTTACTGTCTTCAGACACAACCAGATATAATGGCTGGTTTGAATGAACACCCAGTGGAAATAGCATACACAGTACAGGAATGGCCCCTGTCAGGGTGCTGCAGATGCTGCTGCCAAGCACAGCGTGCTGGTAACCTGTGACCACTGCATGCCAAGGCAGCAAGGGCAATCCTGGAAAACTTGAATGTGGCCAGGGAACTTTCCTCCTCCCAGCTTTTCACAGAAGCCATTCCCATGTTCCAGGGTTCCATCCTTCAGCAAAATCTCCAGCCACTTTAGGTTTAACTTCTGGCTAACTTCTGCATTAAATGAGCTGTGGACAATCTGTCCACAGAATCTGTGAACAATCTGAACCCAGACCTAAATGGTGGCATGAGACTCTCTAAGATTCACATTTTTACAGCTGTTACCCTGTAACAAAGCCTTAAATTCCCACTTTGCAGAGTGAAAAATAGCTGGAGCTTTCTGCAAATATCAGTCTTGCTGCTCTGAGGCATTTAGCAGGCACCATGACGCAAATTCAATCGATCTGTTGTTAAATGGATGGACTGTCTTTGATGATCAAGGCTGGGATGCTCAGGGGAGACATGAGATGTCCAGCTCCTTGAGAGTTTTACCTGCTTATTAACCTTGCACCTCCTCTTCTTCTTGAGACAAGCAGACCCAAAACGAGTTGACCTCACATAATTTAAGTCATTTGCTCTGAGAAAGCACAGTCTGGTTCCTGATATTTTACTGCTATTTCTTCTTTCCAGGTCATGCATAATGAATTTCTGGCTTTTCATTGAAAATGAAAAATGAACTCCCTTTTTGCAGACTGCTATCAGAGGAATGGGCTATAAACAGTAGTTTTGGTTGGGATGACAGACTAAATTGGAACTAGAGCAAATGACATGCTTGAAAATGAACTGTCAAATACAGCTGAGGAAAGGAGTGGGAAGAAAGTGGATTCCAGTTCTTTTTCCTTTAATATTAATCAGAGATCAAACTGAACTGAAAATGTGCATTATTTAATTGCAGATTATACCAACAGCAAAAAATTAATCCTGGGGTCTGAATTCTAGCTTTTCTATCATTTGCAGGCAATAACATTGAGTCATTAATCTAGAAGAGGACAAGCATTTTATAATGTAGTTCATCCTTTTGTCTGCTTATTGGATTTGCCATGACAGGTGTATGTATCAAGGGAGTTTATTCTTACGCAATAAGTGCACCATTGTGGAGGGTAGCATCTTTCTGTTTCTAGAAGGTGTCTAAGGAATAATTCAATTCTTCATTAAAGAAACTCAGTTGAGGAAATTATTAAATAGTTTTTAATGAAATTAAACCATTTTCTTTTTCTTGATAGTTGCCAGACACATGTAGAGAGCATTTATATTTCTGGAATATTTAGGAAAGTGTTTTTTAAAGATGATGAAAAATTAACTACTTATAAATAAGAAGAGAAAGAAACACAGCATTGCAGCAGTTTATTACTAGTCTCTCTTGTGTATTACTTAAGTTCCAGCTGGGGAGGAGTTCAGGTAAAGATCATACTAGGGATGTGGCAACGTATTTTAAGAAAAGGTCAGTGGCACCTGGATTAGCTATTTCAAATAAAAATATTTTTGTCTGAAATCAGAAAGAAAATCAATAGAAGCTCACAGTTTCTTAAACTGCTATAGAAATGGTTTCTAGTTAATTCATAGGTACTTATCATGAAAGTGTCTCAGGAGGATGTGAGGGCTTGATAAGCAGGCAGAAGCATGGATATGTATCCAGGAGTGAATATCTAAATCAGTGTTTTCACACCTTGGGGCCCATCTCCCTCATTCTGTGGATTGTGCACAGCCTCTGGATCCAACAGCCCTGTGTGTTAGGCAGTGATTCTTCATACCTGTCAGTCACATTTTTCTGTTCTGTGTCAATGCTGTGGCCAGTTTGAAAAAACTGATGTTGGAATGTGGGAACTCATTCTTTACTGGGAAAGATAAATAAATAGTATTCCCAATAAAACATTAAGGGCCAAGGAGTGCAATTCTCCTTTATGGAAGAGGGAACAATGTGGAATAAAAAAAAATCTTCAGCTTCTTATACCTCTGCAAGGTAACAAACACATAATGATCCTAAGTACCAGCCTGAAATTTAAATGCTCCAGTTAGCACTATGATATCCAAAGTCTCTTTTAAATGCCCAATGAGTTGCCCCAAAAGAAAAATTTGGATATCAAAACTGGAATTTAAACCAGGAAAACTGGGACCCTGTTCCCATTAAAAAGATAGTGGAACTCATTGTAACTTTTGAATACAGTACTAAGACTACCATGACTTAGAAAGTTCATAACTGCTTAAGCTTCACCAGAAGTTATGGACAGTCTGATAGAAATGGTTGAAGGCAAGATATGAAATTTAATTTGCTGTCATTTCCCGCTCTGGTTGGTTTCTGCCTAAAGAGGTCACGGTCATGATACATCATCCCTGAATAATTTGGGGACCATGGTAAGAGATAATATATTAATACATTTCCTAAAATTAGAAATATTCTTGAAAAATCCACAAGGATCTCAAATCCTCCAAGAGATTCACTCTCTATGTGTGTATAAAGCAATGGCTGTGATTCTTACTGTTTTCTTAAATCAGCTTGTGCCATATTGAGTTTTGCAGGCTACAGGATGCAGGTTTTTAAAGGAAGAGGTGATCTGCTTGCAGCAGGCTTTCATGTTTAACAGTGTTGTGCTGCCCTTGTTGAGTGATTTGGCTTGGGTTGTAGCAGCTCACACTGGAGCCAGTGTGGGGTGGAGAAGTCCATAGATGATACTACTCTGCTTTTTCTGGTCCTCAATGATTTCATTTAGTTACCCTATTTAAAAGCTTGGGGTAAAAATAATGCTTTAGGCAGTTCACCTTTTGCTGTTTTGTTGTCTAATTTTTATCACAAGTGGGTAAGGAAATGGAAAAGGGAGTCATCAGGGTTGTGCTCAAAGGGAGTTCCTTTCACTCCAACAAGAAACTTCTTTGTTTCCATCCCCTCCCTGAAAGTGAATCTGTAATTATAAATCTTTAGGTGGCATGTGACTCATGATGAATCTTAAATCCCTCCCTGGTAGTGGAGGATGTGGGTTAGGGATTCAAAATACAAATGTAGCTCCAGCAGCACTTAAGAAACTACAGATGGGGGAAGGAATTAAGAGGCCAGAGAGAATATGGTTACAATAATGAAAAGAGAGTGCAATTCCTGAATGATGTACAGCTTTGAAACATTTTCCAATTTTTGGACCTCACAGGATGAGCTGTGCAGTTAATTCCGTGAGGATGTATGTGCGTGTGCCCATATTGCTTTCTGCAGTAGAAGCACTACAGTTGTGAATTAAGACAAATAAAGAGAAGCTGGGAAGTAAATAGCTTTCTCAAGGTGAAATCCTAGCAACAGAAAAACCTTCAGTAGGTGCTGAGTTCTCTTGTAAAGCTCTGTGCAGACAGAAAAAGATGTATGTTAATTACTAGGTTGATCTCTTCAGTTGATGAGTGACACTTCCTGCTGAAGATTGCAATTGGCTTTTAATTATTTGGAAGACTGGTTTTCCATTGTGGCTCGCAGCAGTTATTCATCTCCTTTCCTCTCTGAAGATATGGAGCAGTTTTACGCAAGCAGGAACTTTTTATGGTGAAATGGCCATTAATTATTGCAGAGTCATTTCCAACCTCACTGTTTTACTTTTCCAAGGAATCATAATTTAACCACAAATATATCCTTTATGTTAAGGCTAATACTATGCTACAGAATGTTCTGCATTAAGAACCTTTATTTATCAATGCAAAATCAAATTCAAACTATGGTGATATGTATATATCTTAGATTTGACCACATGCTTTGTATCACAGAAGCTAATTCCCCAGAAAATGTGCAGTTAAAGAGAATCTTCCTGCACGCAAGGAGCTGGACAAACATTTAGTAATGTCCATTGAAAATTTTGAAAAATCAGTTCATTAGGAAGTTGTTTTAAGAGCTAACCTAAAAATACATATTGCAAACAGTCATGAAGTTGAACTCTCCAGTTCTTATCATGACTTGAAAGTTTGCATTAAATGTTATATTTATGCTAAGACATGTTAATTATGGGGAACTGTCTGTGGCAACTAATTCAGCCTTTTGAAACCTGAGAACAAAAGCATTTCTGGAAAGGAAATGCAGTCTAGGCACTGCAACACAGGGCAAGGAGTCAGACTGGAGCTCTGTTTCCCATGCTGTATTCAGCATGATATTCAGTTTGGGCCATTTCAGGCAGAGATGATGCAAAGATGGCTGAAATCAATAGGGCTTGTTCCATTAACCTCTACAGGCTTTGGATCAGATCCAGACATCCTCACCTCAGTGTGTGTGTCTGTGTGTGAGTGCTTGCAATGGAGCATGGTGTAGCAATTTCTCAAAGATATCTGAGAAGGAGTAAAAAGGCCACTAAGTCCTTCATAAAAAAGCAGGATGTATTAGGATGAACTTTTGGTGCCTGTTGCTTAGGCGATCCCCTACTGACTCCTCAGTCTCCAGCAGAAACACACACCTAGCAGTACTGTTATATACCTTCCTCTCTTCATTATGTTTTTCCTTTGTTTTGTTCCTCAGTTCAGACAATGCTCAAGTTCAATACTTTCTCCCCAGCGTCTTTTGATGGGAATTTCATGTAATCATCAGCTGTAAACCCCTTCCCTTTTACCAGATATGCTAAAAGAACAAGTCTCTCGTTTAGGTTGTAAGGACCAGGCAACCAAGCCTGTTGCTCTGCTCAGTCAGGCAGCATGTAAAACACATTGCTGGTTCTTGATAAATAATAAATGCTAAAGCAGTCATGGCTTCCTAGCAGCTCTTTGTGCTGATTGCCATTGCTGAAGTCACCCTGTTTCCTGGCCTTACCATGGCACATCCCAGTCCTGCCCTTAGACCAGTGAATTTCCAGATGCCCCAGCTGGAATACTGTTCCAGTCTATGGGCTAAATTTTTGCCAAGAACATTCATGTTTATGTTCAGGATTCCAGTAGCTAAAATGTGCAGGGACCATCCAGGGTACAGATTTTAAGCCTAGCTTTAAAGCAAGAGCCAGAACCACAGCTACATCATCCATTTCTGACAGTCTAGCAAGGATAGCATGGAGCTGAAAGGACACCCTAAAGGAAGCAGGGGAGTCTATCCAGATGCTGAGAGTGTACACCTTGATGCTGATTGTGATCTGTTTTTCTCCTTGCAGAAACTGTACAGAAAAGAAATCAAGCCACCCTTCAAGCCCGCCGTGGGGCGGCCAGAAGACACCTTTCATTTTGATCCAGAGTTCACATCTCGGACCCCCACAGGTTAGTAAGGTGGCACATGGCTAATATATCTTTTCAGTCAATAAATTCTGTCATCCTTTACCCTCCCTATTCCAGCACGCATTACAGGGTTTTGCCACATCCAGCAGGAAGCAAGGACTGGTTTTGCTTTTCCAGCAAAAGATGCTCATAAGCATTTCACCAGCTTCACATTGCCTCATCTTCAGGAAGAACAGATTTCATATTTTTACAAGGAAAAATAACTATTGTTTTGCTATTTTGTTACTCATCTTTGCTTACACTAGCTGAATTTAACTATTTTAAATTGCCTTGGCTTCAAAGAACTTTGTATCTCTGCAAGTTACTATTTAATTATATATTGCATAGATGTTTTATTTAATTATGACTTCCCATGACTGTGGACTGTTGGAAGTTAATGTGTGGTTAAAAGCAATGAAAAATCATCAAATTCTCAGGTCAGCAGAGTTATGCCAACAGGAAATTTGGCCCACAATATTTATAAAATGCTTGCAGAGAGAACGTTGTTCCTGTAACTTGTATTTCCTAACAGAAATACCATGCTTTGTACATTATATATATGAAGGTGACTGTTGCACAAAACTCAATCTTTCCACTATTTTAAGTGAAAAGCAACAATATCAATAATGTCCCAGTGGTAATCCCACTTACATGATTGCCTTCTGCTAGACATGGGTAAGTTACATTACATTTCTAACTGTGATGTACCTGTGTAAAGAAGTACTTTTTTATACTTCCTGAAGTGCAAAAATTGAATTAGTTGTTGTTTGTAAAACACTTTGAAGGTGGTAAGCACTGTAAATCACATAGTATCATGGTAATAATCAAGTATAAGGTCTCAAGTTTCAATCCTCAAATTGCTCCAGAACTGTTGCAGTGAGAGGGAAAGATCTGAGCTTTCATTATGAAAACACCTACATTGTAACACATGAATCAGAGCTGAGATTTCCTGCAGTCTTTGTTGAGGGTTATCATGACTGATACCATTTTTTCTTTAAACTAGCCCAAACTTCTATTCAAAGCTTGGATCAAATTTCCTTTCATGAGGTTTGAAGTAAGGGTATCTACTCCAAATCTTTCCTCAGTCAATTTCTTTTTTTTTTTTCTTTTTTTGTGTGTGAGGATGTGCTGAATTTTACGAACTATAAGAATATTACATTCTTGTTTTTCCAGCTGGAACATCCACTTTTCTCCAATATATGTAGGTCATGTTCTGATATTCCTGTTCCACTGCACAGAAACATGATCTTTGCTTTCCAGATATTTCACACATTTGATTTTAGCTTTAATTTAGATTTTGGAGGCACTGATTTCTCTGAAATATTGGAGACTGCAAGTTAGCCTGGTCTTGAGGGATGTGTGCTCTGGTGCTGCCATGGGAAGCTTCACTGATGTGCAGAGAAGCATTATGAGTTTGGATTGGTTTGGAAGTTCACACTTTATTGCTTGTACTGATGCCTGAGGCTATATTTTACACTCTCCTTGTTACTAATTTTGCCTAATTAAATTTGTTATTTAGTGCAAGACACTGACTGGGAAGGTTTGTTTTGGAGTGGTGGCTGGGCTGGGGGGATGGCCTGCCTCAATTCTGCTTTGGGCTACCATGGATAGTGGCCTGAGAATCAAACATTTCAAAATAGATTGGAAGTGTGAATCCGTTTACGCTTTCAGATGATGGAAAAGCCCTTGCAGACTGGTAGATTATTTTGCAGCTCCTGAGTGTTGACTGGTTGGGTCAAACAAATTGGGGCTCACACAAAATGGCTCACATTGCCAATGGAATAGAGCAATAACTTTTTTTATTTTGTGGATTTTCTATCAGGACACAGACCCCAAACAAGCTAACCCTGTTACTAAGAACATCCTCAGACAGAAGTCACTGTAATAATTCCTGTTTCATGATCATGCAGTTGTGTTTTAATGAAGCTGTCAGTCACTACCAAGGAGGGTAGAAACATATACTAATTTTATACTGTCTTTATTAATGAATTCTCCTGTCGGAAAGCAGGTTTATGTCAAAGTTTTGGATCCAGTAAATCTTGTCAGCCCAATGATTTGCTGTACCTCAGAAACTTCCTTTACCCTGGAGGTTAATACCGCATTCTGTGGATTCTTAACTTCAGATCTATGTGTGCCAAAGATGTGGTTTCTGACACTGACAGAGCATTTATGTGGGTAGAGTTTCACATTACTTTTTCTCAGAGATTTGTCCAAGTTGGAGTTGCTTTTTCTGGCCATTTGCTTCCTAAATTCACCACTATGGGCCCACATCTCATTTGTGGTGACTCAGCTCCTCACAGGGAGCTGGAGGGTGAAGCACTCCAGGTTAGAAATGGTGATTTGAACAAGGATCAAACCGAGATCATTCTTGTGACCTAACTTAGATTTCAGTCCATAAATGTTTGTACTGTTGTAATTGATGGGACAGCAGGCTGTAACCAGCAGGGATGTTTTAGACTGGCTTTATTGCTGAGAAAAAACTATGCAAAATTTCACCTGAAGTATCTAAGTATCCTCCTTTGCAAATAAGATGTTTGCTAACTCCAGTGAAATATGATGAAGGAAATAACTTAAGAGTTACAAAGCCTTTGAAAACCCTTAAACTTAGATGCTCTAGTGGAACAAAGCATTATTACTTTTCACAGGAAGAAAGATAACCATTATACAAGGTTGGTGTTTGTAAGTGGATCTTATTCAGATAGATGAAATTATTCTGATTTATAAGGCCTAGAAAAATGATTTAGGTTTCTGAGCTATCAGTTAATTAACATGATTTATGCATAATTTTGCACTTAGCAAAAAATGTTTTAATGGGCAAATCAGTTGTTGGTGATGAATATTTAATAGCGAACACCAAATCATCAATAGTTCTGCACTATTTGCTGAAGACAATGGCAGTGAATTATGAAGGAACAATTATTTTTAAACAGAGCTGACCTACCACTTTAGTTTTAGAGCTGGATCACAGCTTTTCTGAGGTTCAGAAGTGTTCAGATGTGAATTATTGTAGTTCCTTTTTTTAAAAACAAACTTTCTTTCCTCTTAATTAATCCCTCGTGTAAAAATCACTGTTACAGATATGTCATGGTAGGAAGTATCCAGTGATGCAAGAGGTCAGGTGTGATTCATCCATCATATTTTCAAGGAGAGTGCCCTTCAAAAACACAGAGATAAACAAAAAGCCCACATCATTTTAGCAAAAGACAGTCTTCTCCAGCTGAACTCTACTTGCTGTGCAATAAGAACACACTGACTCCTGACTTCTGTCAAAACTGAGGCAGCTTTGTGATGAGAAATAGAATTGGCTGCAGTCTCAGCTTTGTTTATTCCCAAGCAGATATATATTGGTTTTATCAAATTCTGACTTCAGTTCCTCTATTCATTTGACCAGTAGATCTATACAGGGCGTGTGCATGCTAAGAAGTACACATTGTTATACATTTTTGGGGCCTCAGGCAGGTGAGTCAGATATAAAGCTCAGTGGGGATGTATTTTCTTTAGATAACTGGGTATTTACACACTTTACTACAAGGAAATAGCTTTCTGAAGAAAGTTTAGCTCTGTAACTTTGTCAGTAAATCATATGGTGCATTGGAGGAAATGTGAAAGGAAAAGGAGAAAACAACCCACAATCCCCCCAGAAAACCAAATAAAAGGTTAGCAAATTTTACTAATGTAAGTTTTATAATACCCAGCAAGTTGCCAAGGAATGGTTTACAAAGTGGTTCTTCTACACACTGGGAAGAAAGATCTCTTTAATGCTTTTCAGAATTTTAGGTGAAGCACAGTTCTGCTTGCTTTGTCATGCTGCTTCTCTCACTGAGCAGTGGTGCAGGTACAAAGAACTGCTCTCTGCTCATTTCCTTCCAAAGGTAAAATAATTCAGGATTTTTTGAACTTTAGCCACTCCTTCCCTCCTTTTGCCATGCAGGGGAAGGAATGGAGAGAAAATCTTCACAAATGTTAGTTAAAACAATCCTAGTAGTTTTCTCCACCTGAGGGCAAGTCAGCCACTGTCTTCTCTGGAGTAGGTCCCAGCTCCTAAAGCTGCTCCAGAATATTCCTATAATGCCACAAACCACCCCTTCTGGAGTATGTTTTGCTTTTATGTTGTTTTCACAAATTCTCTGTGTTCTCCTGACCCACACAATGTGCCATTTCAGTCTTGGTAATTTCTGCAAAGGACAGATATAGCAGCCTGTAGCTTTCTTGCACTCCCTGGAGAGCCTCTGCTAAGCCCTGCAGGGTGCCCTGCCCTGAGGCTCCAGTCTCTCACCCAGCCTCTCTGCCCTATGCCTTCTCTCTCTCTGTGCACTCTTGACACAGGCAGTACTTTGCCTAAGAATGAACATGCCCTGTGGAAAAATCCCGGTATCCAAGAGGAGACATCTTTGCAAACAATACCCCTGCATTGTTCAAGTCCAGAGGAAAGGAGTGGACAAGGCACACCAAAGCCTCGATATGGACATGAATTATATTCCCCTGGGTCTGCCAGTTTATCACATCTGCTATTGACTGGCAGGGGTGACTTTGTCTGTTGTGGTGCTGTGCTGCTCCTTTCTGTTCTTTTGTGCAGCTCATGTGAGCTCATTTTCTTCCTTTTCCTGCAGATTCCCCAGGTGTTCCTCCAAGTGCCAATGCTCATCACCTTTTCAGAGGGTTCAGCTTTGTTGCCTCTAACTTGGTGCAGGAGCCTGCACAGCAAGATGTGCACAAAATCACTGTTCACCCAATTGTGCAGGTACTGAAGCTGGTTGCATTTCACATCTGATGTGCAGATAAGTATGTGCACAGTGCATTTAAACCACCTAATGTTCTCACTGGTATTTCCCAGCTGCCTAGTGGAGGAATGAGGTGTTTTACATGCAGCATGTAGGTGTTGGAAAATGAGAATTTTTTCGTGAAGGCTTTTATGTAGAAAACATTCCTCACCATCTTTGCAAAGGGATTGGGAACTGCACTTTGTGATAACTAAAATGAAAAGTGCTTCTCAATACCTGAAACAGGATTCTTAAGTTGTGCATGCAGGGCAGGTAACAAAATGTTATTTTTTCATTGAATGCAATTCATTCTCCACAGTTTTGCCTTGGATTGTATGGTCCAGTCTGTGCTGGCAAAGGGTTAAGAGGTCACCATATTCCTGTTGCTATTGCACAAGAACCTGGGTGTAGTCACCTAAACCAGGGTGCTTGATGGGGGAACATGCCAGACACTTGGTTCTTTGCTGCCACTCCCCTACAAAAAATCTATCCAGTTGTACTTTAAACCAGAAATAAATTGCTTAAAAAGGTTCAGTGCATCAGAAGAGAACAGGAAGAATGAACTGGGCTGCTTAAAGATGCAGCCAATTTTTTCACTAGCAAAAAGCTCCCTCTCCTACACACAGCCACAGGTATATGTGCCTCAAAGGGCGAGACCCTGCCTGTGGTTTTCGTAGGTTTTCATCTCTGTTTTAATTATTTACAGTTGAATGTGTCATACTCTTAAAGATGCTCTTATGCCACAGTAAGTGACATGTTGCCCAAGCAATTACATCCCAGAAATGTTACATATATATATATTCCTGTGATTTACTTTGTAAAAACATATTGAATATTGACATATGCACATCTTAAAATTTAGCAGGTTCTGTTTGGACTTTGCTAGCAAGGCTACATTTTTAGACAGAGAATTCTGGAGGATTTTTAGAGGTGCTGGTTGTTTTTGAGTTATGGAATGGAATTTGCAGCAAAGCCTCAGATTTGGGGTTCACCATTGAACCAGTCTACCTGCCCAAACATTTCCCAAGAGCATATTAATTAATTGTTTAAAATAGTAACTTCTCTCTTACACAGAAATGGCAGATGAACATATTCTAGACAAGACCTCCAGTGATCTGGAGGCATTCCCCATGTATAGGGTATCTCCCTTGAACACTGTGAAGCTATTAGTATTGTATATTTTATCTGCCCCTCAGTAATTAGAAATCAGTTTATATTGTCGAGATATGTGGATTTGTCAGGAGATTTGGGGCCACATTTTCCTATGAATTTCTAATATATGGTGATTTTCTGCATTTTAAAAACAGTTTAGAAAATCACAGCTGTTTTGCCACTTCTTCTGCATGGACAATTCCATGTTACACACTGGAAAAAGGTAGAAAGGGAGGAGACATTTTTACTTGTTTAAGTAAGGAGCTTCAGAATTTTGTATCTGGACTTAGAAAAGCTGCCAAGGACAAGAGAGCTCTGTGAAAGAGTGCAAATCAAGCACCTCCTTCAAGAGGAGGCTAGTCCTTGCTTTTACATACCCGTGTCCTGATTACCTTGTTTCTTTTGTCTTTCCCTGTAGCAGTTACATGGCAACAACATTCATTTTACTGATGGATACGAGATCAAGGAGGACATAGGAATTGGCTCCTATTCAGTGTGCAAGAGATGTGTTCATAAAGCTACAGAAACAGAGTTTGCAGTGAAGGTAAGAAAGCCTTTGGTAAATGCCAGAAATGCAGCTGAGACTGCTCTGCCAGCCTGGGCAGCAGTGGGGTCAATGGATTTTTTGTTGGCTTATTTCTTGTTGCTGGGTGTTGCTTGGGATTTTTCTGTTTTGTAAAATGGCAGGTTTCATGATAAACTTTCATATTTTTTCACACTTCAATCCCATCACATAGAATTCCTCAATGGAAAAAAAATTTGCTGTCTTACATGGAAATCCTGTTAATCAACCATGCTCTTTACAAACTGAGTAATATTTTTGGTATAACCTACACTGAATCTTTTTTTTTTTAAATTTCATATAAAATTATTGCAAAGTTGAAACATAATTTATTCTTCTTTCTCAAGTTGTTTAGATTTGACTTTCTTCTAATTAGACGGATGTTTCAGTGAAAACCATGATCACATTGAAAAACTCAGATTTCCTTTTGTCTTCTTCACATTCAAAACCAATGCTATCAAAATGAGCAAAAGTCAATCTTCAGCAGAGACTTAAAATGAGCTATTTGGCAGGCCGTGCTCAGGGAACTGTCATCATCTCTCTTCAGTGCTACTGAATAAACAGTGTGCAGCCATTTCAGGGGGCAGTGCAGACCAGTGGCTGTGAGATAACAGCTCAGAGGAAGAGTTTCAAATGTGCACTTGTCTTTAAGGAAAAGTTTAGCAATGAAAACACTCCTGTGTTAGAAAAGTATTTCATGGTTTTGTTCTTGTACCGAAAAGGGACAAGATTAGATTATAACATGGAATTTGTAAAGACAGGGGAAGTTATGTCAGATAATTTCACTCTGCAGCATCTCATGGGAACAGATTGCAGTACATAGAGAAGTGTATTTACCAAATTTGCAGTAAATGAGGGGGGGTCTAACCAACTTCTCCTCTACTTCTGCTGTTTTAAAATTTTAGAAAAGAGATACAGATTTTTGTAATAAATGAGATTGTGTCTTTGCAGTTAAATGAGATTATGAGAGCTTAAGGAAGTGATCCAAACTGCAGCTCATGAGATAAATTACCTCTAGATAGTCAATAGAATAATATAAAACATTTTATTCAGACTTATTTTCTACTACTGGACTGATGGCAATACAATATCTGTGAAAATCCATGAAACTTTTCATTTTTTCTCATGATGGCCATGAAAATCTGGAAACCACTATTAACCTAAAATCTGTTGATGTCACTGTTCAAACAATGGTTGATTTTTCTAGGCTACACCATAAATAGGAACATGGACTTCCCAGCAGATCTGTGGGCTTGCATATGAATGTGCTACTATTTCCATTTCTAATGAATTTTAAAAATCAGAGCTTTTCAATGCCCAGGTCATTTGTCAACAGATTACACTATGCTACAGTAGGTGGGGGTTCTGTGTAATTGAAATACATCCATGATGAACAAAATGTATACTAAATATAAGTAATGCCTTTCATATTTCATTTATATCAAGTATTATGGACAGATTTATCGTGCAATATGGCCAGAGTGAAACCAAAATAGAAAATCCTCATTCCTTGAAGATGTCCAAGTGCCCAGATCTGACAGGGTCCAGCATGCTCAGCAGGCTGGGTGTTTGGGGTACATCAGAAGACCCAGAACAAAGCCAAGGCATGGAGACACTCAAAGCACTGTGATTGCTAGGTTTATGCTCTTTCCATTTTTTTAAATATTTCCTCTCTTTACTCCTTTCTTTCTCCACTTCTCACAACTCTTCACGTAAATATGTCTTGATTTAGACTGCCAGTGTAGGCAACACGTGCAGCATCTCAGTTTCTGACACAGTGTGAGTCAAATGTGTAGCACAGATTTGGGGTTGGAGACAGTTGGTGAGTTTCTGTTTGTTCTGTCTTTCCAGCACATTTAATGCTGCCTCTTTGGTTATTACTCCTACCAATATATTAATTCTACTTTTCTTTCACTTTTATTGTGATTTCATAATAAGATTATATCATTTTGTTGTCAGAGTAGCTCGCTTTCAAAAAAATTGCACAATGCCACCCATTTCAAGTAATTAGATAGCACAGGAGTTGCAACTGATATTATCATAATTATATATCAGTCCCTTTTGACATGCATCCTTTAACTCTCTCCATAAAAATCACTGTAATTAGGCTCTTTTCATTTCTGTTAGTGAGTATAATTTTCTCAGTGTTCTGTAGCACATAACATTCTCAGGAGAAGGTGTCTGCAGTGATAGTTTGTGTGACAGACAGCAGTCCCATTTGCCTTGCACCACCTCATTAAAAGCTCCCCCTTTCAGAGGAACTGCCAACACCTCAGAGAACATCATCCTGTCTCCCTCAGGGGAGGCTGGTGATAGGGAAGGAGTTAAGGAAATTGCGTGGTGGCATAACTGCAGGAAGACGCACACCATGTTGCTGTGTAAATGAATTTTGCTGTGTAAATAAATAATCCTTCCATGGAGCCTGCCACTCACCTTGTTTACTATTGTTGTGTGGTGTCTTACTGAGACAGGAGATTACCTGGCCAGAGTAACTTGAGTCAGAGCTACAGCCAGAAAAGCAAAACTTTTCCTAGCCCAGCAGCAGAACCTATTTATTAAAATGCAAAACTCTTTGTCCCTTTTCCTTTTGCTGGCCATCTGCTACTAATTGGTTGTGGGGGTAGGTGGGCATCTTGTAGAGGCAATTAGGTGTCTAGCAGTGCAAAAAGTTCTTTGCTTGTGTTGTAAAAGCATTTGAACAGATCTGGAATTTCACTGTTTTCAGAGCTCATTGATATTAGGCACGTTGCGCACTGAGGAGCTTTGGGAATTTTCCCCAGACACCTCTCTGCACCTGTAGGCAGCTGTACTGCCTCTGTAAATCCAATCATGGAGCCTACTGAAGAAGAGAATTTTCTTGCAACCTATTCCCTCTTCTTCCATGTCATCTGTAAAAATGAAATGCTAATAATAAACTCTAAAGCTATTTTAGACATGCCCTCAGGCTCCTAAGTGCAATATTTCAGAATTCAGACACATCTCCGCTTCTGAGAGCATTTCACTACTCTGCAAGAGAAAACCCTGTAGACAGTCAGATTTCCTGCAAATTGAGTCTACCCTGAAATTAGTAACCACCTGTCTAGGTCAGTGCAGATGTTGGTTTAGCAAGTCCACGTGTCATATTCTACTTGCACGTACATACTCTGAGGAGCTTTTAAAATTTTACTCTCAACTTTCTTTCCATCTCATTCCCAAGTGAAAAAAGAAAAAAAACTCTGAAATACAAGTAAGGATTTCTTTATTCTTCTGAATCACAGAATACTCTGAGGTAGATGCTTCATAGTAGTCTGGTAGAAAGAAGAGAGAGATGGGGAAAATGTGCTCCTCTGATGGACCTCTACTGGTTTCAGATTCTTCTGCTATAATCACCTTGACTATAGCAGGCCAAATGATTTTTAATTGCAAAGAGAACTGGCATTGTCAGTCATAGTTACAAACTTCACATGGGTGTAAATGAAATGGTGAGGTCAGAAGCAAAGGAAAATCAGATCAAACTATTAAGTCACACTATACAACATAAGTTAATTAACTAAAAGAATGATACTAGAGAAGATGGTAGAGATTTCTGTGGGTGGAAGAAAGTTTGCAAAGGAGGCCTAAACACATTAAGAGCTCTTGTTTGGAGTTCAGAGTTCTTGGTGAATCAGATTTTTCAAAACCTTCCAGAGATGTGATGCAATTAGCACACTCCAAATGTTTTTCTTTTCTTAAAACTATTGCACAGCTTTCAAAACTTGGAGCACTAGTGAAGCTTTCAAGCTGGATTTTTGGATGTGCTTCTTACTGATGCCAGATTAAGCAAGTTAGAAAAGGACTTGGTTTCATCTCCCTGTTTCTAAAGGTTTATCTATTTAGATTGACTCCTGACCCCCAGGAGAGATTAGTGGTGGATAACAGCCAAGTAGAAATTTCTGCTGCTGGGCCAGTTCTACCCCCCATACTGCCCCCAATATTGCAGAGATAGGTGGTTTAGATGCCAGATTCAACAGCTTGATGTCAACTGCCTTTTTCTCCAGGTCACAAGAATATCCAGTTGATTAAATCTTGTGGATTTTTAGTCCCTTTATGCTATCAGAGGCAAGGCAAAAAACTAGATTGTACATCCTAAACACACGATATACATTTTTCCCTCCTTTGAAGAAGAAAAATACAGTAGAAATAGTCCCAATTGACAAGTCCAATTTTGCAGATGCCAATATTACAGTGGAATTTGGATCTTGAAACACATGTGAATCCCATGACTTTTTCCTATCTCTGCAATGTACTAACCAACTGTTTGGCTCTAGATGTTCCACAGTTGTGAGCAAAGCCAAAGTTTGCAGTCTGTGTCTTCCACAGGGATGAAAGTTAGCTTATGCTAGAGTCCAAGTGAATCTTAGAGCTCATGTATAATTCTGGCAAAACTGCAAAGCACTGAAAGCACATCTATCTAGCATGTTTTGGTGTGTGCAGAGTGGAGAGAAGGTGCATTTTAATTAGCTACAAAAATTCGATACTGGCAGAGATGTCAGGATGTTATCAATAAATAGAAATCAGTAACTCATGAGAGCTGGTGTTAGCAGGCCTGTGGAATCAAACTGGTTGTGTCTATTTATTTGCTAAGAACAGTGAGTGACGTAGTCACCAAAACCCATTTAAATTCCAGAGTTTTTTCATCATTTCCTTAAACTTCATTTTCCTCTTCCATTGATGTTTGTGGTTTTAGTTTGGTTGTTTCTAGGTGGTTGGTGTAAGTAGATAAAATTGCACACTGATCTGAAGGCAGGAGGTTACACAGTAGTATTTAGTGACTCTATATTTTCTCCTTAGCCTGTACTGTGGTTAGGTCAGGAGTTTAGTGCTGAATGCAGTAAAGAAAATAGGAATCTTACTTAGAGAAATAAGAAAAAAAAAGAAAAAATAAAAAAATCAGTTCAAGCATCATTAAATCTTCTTGAAAGTTAAAGTGTAGATCTAGAGAGATTTGCTTAATATTGTCTCTCCTGAACCATAGCAAGTCATAGAAGTGAAACAGACAGTGGAAAGTTCAGGGAAGGCTTTGTATCTATTTTTGTCTGTTTGGGAGGTACTAAGTGTCTGGTGGAAAATGGATAAATATATCAGTATTTAAATAGGAAGGTCAATGGAAAGTTTGTTGGATGACCTCAGATTTCTTAGCCTGAGTCTGCCAGCTTGTCAAACCAGCAGATACTCATCCACTGCTTGTCCAACCTTTCCCCTCTCTGCTTGCACCAGAACATGTTACAGAGGTCAGGCCCCAGGGTACATGCACCGACCTCCAGGTCAGAGCCACTGGTAATGCATCCCTTTTAAATGTAGCTTTCAAATCTAGCAGAAGTTACCTGCTGCTGGAGCAGAGCACTCTCAGGACTCTGCCAGAGAGGGGATGGGCTGAACGGGCACAGATCAGATGCTGAGGTCCCGTCTCAGTTCTTGTTCAGTCCCTAGTAATGCAAACCCCCCTTGACTCTGCTGCATGGCTGTCATAGCCAGGTTTGTATGGGTAGGAGTGGGCCTCTCTTACATCTCACACTTGGGGGAAAAATGGCATCAGGAAGAATATAATGTCATGTAAAAGGACCTCATTATAAACCCTGTTAGCCAAGTGAAGGGAAATAAGAGTGCCAGCTGTGCTTCCAGAAGCCTCTAACTGTCCTTGCTCTTCCCCAAGATGACTTATCAAATTATCTCCGAAGAGCATATCTTTTGCCTCTGCAAGATCATATTAATGATACTGAAAGATACTTTCCAATATTTTACTGAGAAAGTGTCTCTGACTGCAGTCTTGCTGAAATTTTTCATTCCTATATGCTTTCCTTCACTGAGTATGCAATGCAGCTATTCAGTGTTCTCAAATAATTCACAGGACGGAAATACAAATATTTGAATACCAGCATCAGACATGCATTTCATAAATATGTTACTAGTGGAGTTACAGTTTTATTAATAAAATTCATATGCAGACCTAAAGATTTCTATCTTACTAACGTGCTTGCATATAAATGAGTTTTTCTTGTAGTACCTGAGTAGAAATACTAAACCCTGTGAGATCATGTGCTCTTGTGATATCCATGGTTTAAGACAGAATATAAGTAAATTAGAGAAAATCTATAGTAGAAAATATACAAGAATTACAAGGCAGGCTCTATCAAGAGAGCTACAAATACATGTGATGTAAGACAGACAAGAGCTCGGTGGGATGCAATCAAAATCTATAAATATCTCTAAGGTGATATAAATGATGGATGACAACCATTTGGCTGCTAAAGACAGCAAGGGAAGACAGAATGTCTTGAAGCTAAAAAAGGGAATTTAACGAGGAAAAAAGTCTGATTGTGAGTGCAGTTGGTAAAGCAAACTCTTCAAGGAAATGACCGAGATGTCTTCCCCTTCACATGCCAGGCAGCTGGATTTGTCATATTAGTGGAAATGTAGCCTTACAAAATGCAGGGTCAGAGGGACAAGAACCCCTCCGACATCGATAAACTACAGAGAACACTTAGCAGGTTTTCCCATGGAATTTGGTTTATAAGGCTGGGCATCAGGAAATAACGTGGCCCAGACACTGAAGAAAAAGATGATTTTGTGTGTCTGAAGCACACTCAAGTTTTTTGGCAGTGGGACACCAAATTTGGTAGCCTATAGGGTGCCATTTAGCAGACACAGGCTTTAGAGCAGATTTAAGCACAAATCTTTGTCCTTTGAATTGGCATAGGGAGGGCTGTTTTCTAGAGTGCTCTGCAAAGGATCCAGCATTAATAGCCCATACTAAGAATGATTGCAAACAGCATGGAGGGTGTCCTCTAGATGTGATGGAAAGATAAAATGATTCACAGTAAAATGGATGAAGCAGCAAAGGGTGATAGACTATTGTTGTCTATGACCATCTTAGGTCTGACCTGTGAGAGTATTTTCGAAGGCTTTCTTGGTTTTCTTATTTCAAAAACTTAATCAAGGGGCCTGACTTCCACCCTGGACCAGGGTCATTCTGTACACTCACCATAACAGGAAGCAACATAGCATATTTTGTATGGTGTCCTCATTTTTTAAGATTTGAGTTTTCCAGAACACCTGCAAAACTTCAATGGGTCTCACTTTTCTACTGTTTTGAGTGTGTTCAGATAGGAGTTGGACTCAAAGATCCTGATGGATCGCTTCCAACACAGCATATTCTGTGATTCTGTGCTTTCTGCCAGGTAGTCTCCCCACAGAAATAAGTCAGTTTTTCAAGAAGGCACTGCTTGAATAGGCAGAGCCCTGCAGCTACAGCTTCAGAAAGGCTAGGCCAGTACAGAGTGCTGGGCTCTGCTGGAAGAAGGTGGGAGAAGGCAGGGCAGAGAGGCAGCAGCAGCATTTCTACAAGTAGCCAGCCTCTTTCTAGCAGCAAGAGCCATTGTTGACTTTTGGGGTAAATGGGGTCAAAGCATTGCTTAAGTTATTAACAAAATAATCAGAGAGGGCAGATAGAAAAACAGAAATATGTGCAGGCCACCTCTTAATCTCAGCTTCAAAGCAAATCTTAAATGTGTAGTGGTTGTACATCTCTGGTTTAAGGATTCCTGCAGCCTCCTTCCTGTTTTGTCACAAAGCTCTGTCTCTTTCCTTGGCATGGCTGAACCTCTGAAGAATGTGAGAATATGGTATTTCTCGCTGCTAACTAGATCTTTTCTGAGACCAGCATCAGGCAGCAGTTTTTCTACAGCTTAATAATATCATGTTTCTCTTCGCTAACTTTCTTGCCAAATACCTTAAGTATTTTGGACAGAATTTGGTCCTTTGTGCCGGTTTCTCTTTTGGGGCTATTCAAACTATGCTTCTTGCATTTGTCTTCCATACTGATGTAATAATTTTCCCCTTTATAAGTTCTGAATATGATACACTGGTTTCCATCCCTGAAGTTTTCTGTAGAAGGTGAGAGCAGCATTGCAGTTATTTTTCGGACTGAAAACTCATCAGTCTGATCCAAGGATGTGTGCTGAGCAGAGCAGACTGAAACACAGTGCAGAGCCTTTCCCACCAAACTATTCTGCTTTCAAAACTGAAGACTTCTCCCTAAAACGAGCTTTTCTGTTTTAAATTTGTTAATGTTTCTGCTCTGCTTAGAAAATGTGTGTTACCATATAAGTGCTAATTAACAAGAGCAGTTAATTAACAGTTCCAGCTGACAGCTTAAGCATGCTAAGTCAGCAAACAGTGTCAGCAAGTGGGTGTGCTCTGTGTGCAGAAATGTTTAATGTCTCACCTGTACAGCTTGATCAAATGGGCAGTCCTTATTTCAGAAAAGTATTGCTAATTAGGCCTGTTTCTTCTAATAGTCATTTTTCACTATTTTCCTGAAAGATTTAAGCATGGATGGAGGGAATGAATTTCTGAAGCTAATCAAAACTAATAGAACAGCAAATAGTCCCTCAGAAACTATTAGGCTTGGGAAAGTTCTCCTTGGAGACCTCTTAAATGTAAAATTATACCATGTTCTTTTAAATAATATTAGCCTTTCTGCAGTGATTTTCATCCAGCTTGAGTTATTTGACATCAAAAAAGGAACCAAATTAAAACAGATGCTTGGCATGAATAGAGCTTATTTTTAGAAGGAAATATTACTGAAATGGAAACCTGTACATTTTCCAGCAGCACAGAACTGCAGAACTCTCTCTCTGTGACACTTTGACTGGAATTAATATTGTAGATGAAACTGTCAGGTTAAAATCTCTGTGTGCTGTCACACCTCCTTTTTTCAAAAGAGAAGCAAATCCCACCTATAGTCAGTTCCACTGGTGGTGCCCTGAATTTTCAAATACATCACAACGTAGATATAATGTGCAAAGGGACGCAAAAAATTAATTCTGCCTTTACTCATCCCTCCCTTCCCAGAAAAGGAAAGGATTTTTACAGAGAATATCACATCGCACTATGTAACGAATTTGTTCTTGAAGGAGATTAACCCATGCTTACTCTCCAAACAGACCATAGAAAACACTGCACATAACATAAAGTAAAGCCACTTTAAAAAGCATATAAAACTCTCTTCCTTCTCCATGCTTTTTTCACAAAGCCATTCAAAGTTCCCTAGTGCTGGTCAAAAGGAGCTTTACATCATCCCACTGCCTAAATACACTGGCAGCCTCAGGTGTGGCTGTGCAAGGTATGACAATGCCCAGGTGTCTGCCCTACCTTCTGCTGGACTTTGTGTTGCTCAGCTGGAGCAGCAGATTGGGACTGTACCAGCAGCTCAGCTGCCCCAGTTCACACTCTGGCATCTCAGTTCCAGCTGCCAGGAAAGGTCACTTGGGGCAGTTAAGACAGAGGCTGATCCCGTTGGAGGCTGGTGGCAAAAAGAGCTACGCCTTATGCCTTTGCAGTATGACCCACCAAAACTCCTAATTCAAAGCTCCTCAAGCATCTTTTTCTCTATTCCTGTGTTGCAGGGTGTACCTTCAATGCTTCCTCATGTTTGTGGGTTTTGTTGTGGAATGAATCTATAAAATAGAACAGAGAAGTTTTGCTGCAGTCCATGGTCACGGTACACACCACATGGTGTTAGGAGTTAAACCTCTGTGACAGCATTGAGTGCATTCAGCTTCCCCAGGAAGGGAGGTGGCTACCATCACCCATTTCGCTTGACATGATCAGACAGCTTTTGAGCCCTGTTCCACTTAAAGAGAAAAATCAAGTCAGAGCCAAGCAAATGTTTTAATACAGTCTTTTTATGTTATTAAAGATGTACAGTGTCCTTTCTCCCCAGCAGAGAAAGACCCAACAGAGCAGTTTCCTTGCTGCTAGCTCAAACATAGCCTGTCCAGAGCCCCATCCTTTTTCCTCAGGCTCATATCACTGCTCTTCCCATCAGTGCATCTCATGTTTCTTTTCTGTCCTTTTTCTCACTCTCTTGCTTCTCTCTCACCTTTTCTTTTAGGCTGTTCATTTTCCAGGCAACAAAGGCAGTTAAACTGTCTCCTCCCACCTCTTGCCTTTTTCCAATCTCACAGCCGTAGTGATGGAGAACTCCATGTGACAAACACAGCCATTCTCCATTCTTCTCGTGCAAAGTCATTCAGCTTAATTCCAGTGTTGGAAATGGAGCTGGAAAAGGCAATTTGTATTAGCAGGCTGGTTCACTGAAAGTGGATTAGGCAGTGCTCACACGTACTGTTTCTTTGGCAGGGCTGTAAAGGCTGTAAGTCCCAGCTGGTGGGTGGTATCAAACAGCTGAAGGCTCCAACATCTGCTAATGGCATAACTAGGTCCAGAAGAAGAGCTTTATCTACACAGTTGGAAGCATGCAAATACCTTCACAAAAAGGCAACGAGCAAATATATATACTGTCTATTTAGTTTCTGTGCCAATTTCAGCAAGGCTTTACCCATACAGAATTTTACTGATAATCTCTTTTATACTCATCAGTCTGCTCTGGCAAGGCTAAATCCATTGAAAACCCATTAGTAAAGGAGAATTAGATTATTTTTTTCCATGCAGAAGACTTGTAAAAGGACTTGTAAAAACTGGACAGATGGGTTATTGGGGATTTTGAAAATATTCTGTCTTGCTCCTTTCTTCCTTAACAGAGAAAGTGTTCAGTATTGTCCTTTAAAGGAGCTTGACTAATTTTAAAATATCATGAGGTTATTACCCTAAATCCCACTGAGGAAAGAAAATGCACCTTTTCCTTTCAGTTAGTCAGTTTGTCACAAAGGATGTGGTAGTTAAAGAAAAAACAAATCCCCTATCAGGAAAAAGGACACTATTGACCGTGCTGAGCCCGTTTTACTCTGAAATTCTTTCATACACTGTTTGACACAGATGAGTTTCTGAACAATCCCTGGGAGTCCGATGCACAGAAAAAAGTTTATTTGCTTTATGGCTCAGTTTCTTTCTCTTCTGAAGGGCAATGGACAACCCTTGTGCGTCATAGCCCTTCTGGGCCAAGGTACAGTAGAGCTTGTGTTACATTTTCAGTTAAGTTACCTATACATTATGGTGGCTTTTAGGGTTGGTCTTCTTCACCACACATCTAAAGAGAGAAATAGAAAAGTAGCATCATTATATATTACAGTAATTTCACGAATACAAGCCGCACCAATTTGACCAAAATTTTGGTGGAAACCCGGAAGTGCGGCTAATATTCCGGGGCGGCTAATCTATTAACAAAATTCTAAAAGCTGCCAACATGGAAGTGAGAGCCTGCGGCAGCCCCAAGCCAAGCTGGAGCCCGGCCGGCCCCGGCAGAGGTGGGAAAGCCTGGCAGAGGCGGGGCCAGCAGTGTCGGGGGCGGGCGGCAGAGCCTGAGCCAGCAGGGCGGGGGAGCCCGGGAGAACTGGGGCTAGCAGTGCAGGGGAGCATGGCAGAAGCAGGAAGGCCGGCGGGTGGGGCTGCCTGGCAGCGGGGGAAGCCCAGCATAATCGGGGCCAGCAGCGTGGGGGAGCCCGGCGGTGCGGGGGCCTGCAGTGCCGGCCAGGGCGAGGAAACGCGGCGGCGGTGCAGACGGGAGGGGGCGGCCGGCGAGCCTGGTGGCGGCGGCGGCAGCCCTGCCGGCGGGGCGAGCGAAAGCGGCGCTCGCGAAAGCGCCGCCCGGCGAGCGAAAGCGCCGCCGCTCGCGAAAGCGCCGCTCGCGAAAGCGCCGCCGCGAGCCGCGAAAGCGCCGCCGCTCGCGAAAGCGCCGCGGGGCGGGCGCGGCGCTCGCGAGGCGCGGCGCGGGGCGAGCGAAAGCGGCAGTGGGGCGGACGGCGAGCCCGGCGGCGGCAGCCCTGCCAGCCGGGCGAGCGAACGCGGCAACGGGGCGGTGCTGACGGGAGAGGGGGGCCAGCGAGCCCGGCGGCGGCGGCAGCACCACCCGGCCAGCCCCGCCGAGCCGTGGCGCTGAGCTGGGCCACCCGGCCCCGTCGGCAACCATGAGCGGGCCGAGCCTTCCTGGCCCCGCCCCGAGCCAGTAAAGCCCGCTATGCCGCGATCCTGTTACTAATTGGCCAATTTGTGAAAGCTGCGCACGGATTCTCGCGACGAACGAAAGTGCGGCTAATATTCGGGGTGCGGCTTATCTATTGACAAAGACAGCAACATTGTCGAGGCACCGGGGGTGCGGCTTATAATCCGTGCGGCTTGTATTCGTGAAACTACTGTACTCAAATTCTCGGGACTAGCAGCTGGGATCTTCCCTTATTTCTGTAATAGAGAGTGTCTATATGCACATTTTAGTTGAATTCAAATCAGAATAAGTGTCCTAAAAAAAATAATACATTATTTCTTGCACAGGAAGAGCTGCAGGAGGTTCATGGGCTCTCCCAGAGAGGAACAGAGAAGAGTCTGTTTTCATGCAAAATACAGTGTCTCAGAGGAAACAGGGACCAGGGTGGAAAATGCTCTTTTTTACCACAGGAAATTCTGTGTGGATTTAACAACAAACTAAAAACTCTCTGGAAGTGTTGTTAATCATTGCACAGACTCCAAGAGCAATGGTGAAGTCACCATCCCTGGAGGCATTTAAAAGACATTTAGATAAGGCACTTTGGTTTAGTGGTGGACTTGACAATGCTAGGTTAATTGTTGGGCTTGATGATCTCAAGAGATCATTTCCAACCTAAATGATTCTATGACTTTGTGTAAAGGAAGATCCGGAGAACTGAGTTTGGCAGTGGAGCTATGGGGCATATTTAATGGACTGCTGTGTCCATTGCAACATACAAATAACAAAACTGTGCATACTGCAGACAGACTGAACTGCAGAGGGATTTCTGCTGCAGTTGCAGCAGGCACCTCCTCTGCTGCTTTAGCAGTCATGGGCCAAGTGTAAGTCACAGGCACACTGAAGAGAGGCACTGTCAGGGTGACAATCTCTTGCTGTGCAGGAGAAAAATGGTTCTGGTCTGCCCAGTCAGACTACCCAGGGACTGAAAGGAATTTTGCAGGTCCCTTCACAGCTCTGACAGTGATTTGTGGTGTGGCTTGGGACAGCTTGTCCGTGCAATCAGTGTATCACAGGCTGTGCACACATTAAAACAAAAGCATGCATGTTTAGTGGGACTGTCTTGAAATTTGTATTTACATAGTATATTGTGAATTAGAAGCATTAAATGTCATCTGCTGCTGTTACTACTGCATCAGTAGCAGAGTGCTTTGGGTCATGTTGGTTTTAGTTTTGTCAATAGCTGAGACTATTTTTGGTTTGGATTTTTTAGGCCATATATATGAATTTATAGTCGTGCATTATTAATAGTTGCTTAAAATTTTCCACAGCTCTGGATATTTCCTTTCACAGGGAAGTGCAACAGAAAAGGACTCTGCAATATAGAGTACACCTTGCTACACCAGCATAGTGACAGTGGTACTTCACACTGGTGGTAATACCTGCCACAGTTCATTCTGCTGGTCTGTACAAGGCAGGCAGATACTATCAGGGGAACATGTGTGTTACTCCAGTAACTTGGCAAGAGGTTTATCAGTGTAGCCAAGGAAGTGGCCCTGAGGATCTTTTTGTATGTTAGGGTTACTGCTTGAGCGGGACACATTCAGTCACTGGGGTTCTGCTATTGCAGAGTCAGTTGATCAGGGCTTTGTTGGCTTCTTGAGAATGTCTCAGCTAAACTGGGAGAATAACAGCAGAAATTTTTATTTCATTCACCTGTTCTGGAGTTCTTTATTTATTCAACTGTGCACAATAACCATTTACCTGCATCATCTGCCTGTTGCACTTTCATTTGTCACACTTCTATCAATTCAGAATCAAATCACTGATATGGCTTCAGAGGCACACCTGAGCCACAGACAACTACTGACCATCATTACCACTGCACATACATGCCTGTCATGATGACTATGAAACTCAGATTTATATCCAGTTATGCATTATTATGGCTAATGCATAAGAATCTACTCATTTACTTGAATTTTTATCACCATTATTAAACCGTGAAAAATGCATGCATTTTATTAAAAAGCAGGCAGGCATTTATCCTCATTAGCAAAAGAGCTTTTTAAAAAGCTGTTTTTTCCCTGCTTATACCATCATTTAAAATCTGTGCTCTGTGTCTAGTTCTTGGAGAAACCAACCACATTTAAGTTTGGAAGTCTAGAAATCCAAGGCAATAATGGATATTATTTTCTGAAAATGCCACACATTCCACTTTGGTAAACCTGTTATTCAAAAGTACTGCTGTTGTTTTCTAGCAATAATTCATAGAGCTGAAATAGTGTACACCTAAGGAGTTTCTTCTAGAATGAGTCTTTCACCATTTCCTGGGCAGTTACTTTTGGGATTCCAAAGTGCAGAGATTTCCCTTAAGATAATTTTTTGTTCCATATTTATCATTTAAATCTGCAAAGTGAGAAGCATTAATCAGTGCTCTCAGCTGGACAAATGACCAAAGTTCTTTGCAGGTACCAGAACCACTAAGGAGAAGTCAGTGCTCTCCTGATAACTGACTTTCCATGCTGAGATGCTCTCCAAGCAGCAGGTGTCACGTTTTTCTAAGACCTGCTGCTACAAAACTGAAACGTTTTGTATATCTTACTATATTTTCTCATAAGGCAAAAGACGCTGACTACATAAAAGTGATCTGTAGATGAAGTAGATTTCTTTCCAGTTTAGGAATGGGTAGAGAGTTTGGTTACATGGCCAAATACAATGTCTGGTCACTCTGTTCACTACAACAGCTTGGCCCAAAGAGCCAAGTGATTACCAATAGTTTCAGTTCAAATCTCCTCTGACAGTAAATGTCCATACATTTTCATTTCTGACATATGAAAATTAATTTATCAGCATATATACAAACATATGCCAGTATTATGATTCTACCAATTTTTTATGTCGAAGGGGTCATTTTAAAACTATGATTATTTTAAAACCCTCAATGCTGTTCGATTTCTAAATGACACTTCTTGTAAATGCCATTATTTATGGGTAAACAGAACTGTAGGCATCAAAAAGAGGGCCTATGCCTTCAGAATCTAAACTAATTATTGCTCCATCTGGCTTTGGCAGACAGTCAGCATGGCTCTCATTTGCACATGGTTTGAGCTGTCCTCTCCTAGAATAATGATTAATAGAAGAATTTTGATTAGTAATTTGTTTAAACTGTAGGAATTTGTTGGTTTATGCTTTGTGCTGCTGACTGGTATTTGACTACACTGTCCTTCATTTATTCCAGATAATTGATAAGAGCAAGAGAGACCCCTCTGAAGAAATTGAGATACTCTTGCGATATGGACAGCATCCAAACATCATTACTCTTAAAGATGTGAGTAGTCTTTAAGCACTACAGCATTAAATGATTTTCACTTTATAGTCAGGCTTGCTTATTAGTCCATGTCTGGAAAATTCTTCAGTTGATGGTCCAAGCTAAAATCAGACCCATTGAAATCAAGGAGAAAAACATGACTTAACAAATTACTGGACAGCATTTGGAAAGACTGGGGGCAGGTCATGCACTCTCCAGTTACTGTTAAACAAACTGTAAATAAAGCCAAAAGGGCACAGTGATGGAGAATGAAAAAATGGGTTTGGGTTTGCAGCACTATTTAAAAGAAGATCTCCCTAGCTGGGTGTTTTGGGGCACTGCTGAACACACACAGTGGTGCTGCTGGACAGGCGGATGATCTTTCTCGAGCAGCAGTCATTCCTGTCAGCCTGTGATGTCTGCTTTGCTGAGAAAAGGAGAACTCACAGAGCCACCAGGATTTCCCTCAATAGTGTTTTAATGCCAGGGACTATTTGCCTTCTACTCCAGCAGCCTGAGAAGTCATTAAGGTATTTTTCTTCAGCATTTCATATGAAAAATAATCCATTATGCTTAAATGCGGCAATGGCTTTTAGTCAGATGTGTTTTACTTTAGCTGCCTGAAGTCTCACCTAAGTTTGTCCACACCATGTCAGATTCAGAGTTTAACAGAACAAAATCCTGCTTGTGTCAGTTGCCAGTTTAGAACTTAGAGAAGTATACAAGAATCTCCTAATGACATGCCCTCAGGAAAGTCTCGCCTAATTCATAAGTGTTAAAGAGTATCTCAAAATCTGTGCAAAACAAGTTTTAATATTCCTTTCCAAACACATATAGCATTGATGACTATACCACTGCCTATTATTGCAGTCCAGATAAAGGATGATGACATGAAAATGGTTGTTCTCCAATTTAAATGATAAAATGTCTTTTACCAACTGCCATTGACATTGAATGTAAATATGTCTTGCAGCTGATATCAACAATATATTCACCAGAATTGCAAATGTAAACTATATAATATCATTAGATGCAAGTGTTGGCCAACAGCTCTTTAGCTGATCATGAGTCAAAGGAAAATATTGATATTTGAAATGGCAAATGTTACCCTGTGGAAGTGGAGAGAACACTACTGGGTGAGAGCCAGCAGGCATTTGAAGCTGTGTGGAGTGGTGCTGTTTTTAACAGCTGAGCAGGCTCTCTTGGCATGATAGAAAACCAGGAAAGCTACACTTCTGTGTGGACAAATCAGCAAGCTGCTACAGACATCAGAAAAAAAGTGAAGATTTAAGTAAATTACAAAGTTTTCTTTTAAGTTGTTGAGCATAAAAAACCCATTTCCACACATTTTCTGACATTTTCTTCTTGCAGCTTCACACGCACGCAAGCCAACACTGTGATGAAAGGACCAACCCTTACCAAATTGACGGGTCCAAGACATGCATTTATTGTGCTCCTGTTGCAGGTCTATGATGATGGGAAATTCGTGTACCTGGTGATGGAGCTGATGCGGGGAGGCGAGCTGCTGGACCGCATCCTTCGGCAGAAGTGTTTCTCGGAGCGGGAGGCCAGCGCTGTGCTGTGCACCATCACCAGGACTGTGGACTACCTGCACTCTCAGGGCGTAAGCGTTGCTTTTTTGGCTTTGCTGCATCAACCTTCTTAAAATTCAACTTCTTGAAAGAGAAATAGTTATGATTTTGTTCCTCTGAAATGTAAATATCTTTCTCCCTCCCCCCTTTCCCCCCCAACAAAAAAACCCCTACCTCCATATTTATAATTATATTTGGTTTCTGAAATAGGGTCATTGGCTTTTTACCCATTTTCCACTGAACTGAAGCATGTCAAAGTAGTGTTTTCTTTCCTACACTACAGTGATTTTCAAGTTCATGTATTTTCTTGAGATATTAGTTGTTTACTTTTTCTCACAATCAGTGTTGCAGAACCTGAACTTTTAGCAACATTGGTAGGGTAGTTGAGTCAGCAGAGAGGTAGAAAATCAAAAGCTCAACTCTCCAAATGAAGAGGCAGTTTGAGCAGCTGACGGGAAAGACTTGTGACATGCTGTTAAAATCTGACTTTTAAAGTCTAAGCTCTTTATATCCAACAGTTTGAAAATCTCTCCTTTTCTGCATTTCACGGACAAGCAATTTGGATAGCTAGTCAAATATTTACTGCTTTTCCTGCTTCATGGTTAAAACAAAGTGCATTTTGTGCTTGGGCTTCTATGCTTTCATGGTAATTTTTCAGTCTTGATGTAACAAATAAAGGCTGTTTTCCTGCCACTGAAATTCACCATGTCTGGTGAAACACACAGTCACATGAAATTGTGTGAATACATTTTGAAATTAGGAAAGAAATTAATCCCTCTTTTCAGGTGTGAGCCACTCACATGGACAGTCACAAGAAGACCCTTACAAACTTTCCTCCCATGATGTGATTAATTCTTCACCTTTCAGCTGCATGTTCAGGGCCATCAAGCTCCAGCAGACTCTACCACCAAGATGTTTGTACAACAGCCCACTCTGATCACTCTTAGGAAGTTGTCTCCTCCCAGAGCAGCAGCCTCCATCTTAATACACCCAAGAGGCTGTCAAACATTTTGTTTCTCATTTTAACAGACTTTAATTTTTTTCCCCTTCATTTGCCCAAGGCTTTTAAGTAACTTTTTTTCCAAAACTTAAATATTTTCGGCATGAGCTCCTGCCTGACCTCAACCAGCAGACTAGAAATGGCAGCCAAGCCCAAGTGCTCCCTGACCTCCTCTTCTCACTTGTTTCTCACTGTTCTTTCTTAAGGTGGTGCACCGAGATCTCAAGCCAAGTAATATCCTCTACATGGATGAGTCAGGAAACCCAGACTCTATCAGGATCTGTGACTTTGGGTTTGCCAAGCAACTCAGAGCGGAGAATGGTTTGCTCATGACTCCCTGCTACACAGCCAACTTTGTTGCTCCTGAGGTAGGATCACCTTTCAAAGCTTGCACAGCAAGTTTGTCCTGGGAAGCAGTCCTTCCTCCCTTGCTGCCTTTACAAGAGGAGCAAGGCAGAAACCAGGCTACTGGCACTTGCACAGCCTCTATTACCCTAACTTTCCTATTCCTGGTCCTGTCACAGCAGTTGTTTTTCTCCTGACAGAAGCCCGTGTCTGTCTTGGACTGGTGCACACAGTGCTTTGGCTCATTACTGGGATAAATATCTTTTTTTTTTTCTCTGCTGCTTCTGATCAAACTGCTTTCCCTCTAGTGCACTGCATCAGAACAGGATTAAGCTTAAGAGGGAAATCTTGATGTCAGGTTGCCCAGACACATTGTGGAGTCTCCTTCTCTGGAGATATCCAAAAGCTATCTGAATACATTCCTGAGCGTTCTAGGGCACACTGCTTGAGCAGGGAGGTTGAACTCATTACCCTTCCACCCTTAACCATTCTATGATTCTGTGATAAAACTGAAAAGAAAAATACTTACATTAAATCCTGACTATGCTGAAATCAGTGAGAGCTTTATTGTTGACTTCACTGAGCTAAAGAAACATCTCTCCCCTTAGGCTCTCCCAGTACCAATCCCCGCTGTTCTGGGGGAAGTAGGAAATGCTTTCTCATTTTTACAGACAGGAAGTGGAGGAAGACCAAACAGCTTGTCCCAAGCACAAGGAGAGGTGTCTCTGCATCACTGGCAAGTGCTGCTCCTTTCATGCAGCCCTGCAGGAGAAGGCTTGGGTCATAGGGCTGTTCCATGGCTCGGGCTCTTTGCTGTGTTTGACTCATGAGATGTTCATATCTGCTTCCTCACAATGAAGGAATAAGAAGTTAATTTCTTGGGTAATTGCCTATTTCTTGGAGTGATGAAAATAAAAAATGTTACTACTTGCAATACACTATTTATATACATATATACATATATATATACATATATATGAATATATACACTATGTATATACATATATGCATATAATACAATGTGCATCTTCCTTTGCTTGTTTTGGTCCTTATAAGAAAAACAAAAAACCCACTGTCTTTCAATACTTCATCTGTTCTCTACTATCAAATTTCCAGTGTCTCTCTGTTGGTATCATCTAGCAACGTTTTTTTCTCCCTAGGTCTTCTCTTTCTCCCATGCAATGTTCATCTGTGACTGGGAAGAGAAAAATAGGATGATCTTTCTGTACGAGATCCTTTCATGATTCCAAAAATTACAGGAATCACAGCCTTCCAGCATCAGAAGGAGAATTTGTTATACAGAGCCCATTGCTGGGGCAGTATAAATTCAAAACAGATTTTTCTTCAGAAAAAAAAAAAGCCCTTCCATTGCCAAGATAGATTGGTTTGGGGTATTTACTGCGGTTTGGTTAGGCTTCCATTTTAGAAATGGGAATGAGCTGTTTAAAATTTATCAAAGTCAATTGAAAAAGTTGTGTGGCACCACAGCCATTCAATTCCTAACCACAAAAATAATCATGTTTGCAAGATGTGAAGCACCCAGATTTCCTCCAAGGTACAAGATGCTTAAAATAGGTGTATCTATTTTTCATGATGGGCTAATTTATAGAGTGTCTGTAATCACAAACATTTCAGCCAGTTTCAGATCAGGCTCTTCTGATTTGAGCTGAAAGCAGAAAGCACACTCCCAGACATTCGGGATGAGTAAGCCAGGTCCTGCTAATGCAGGAGACTTTGGAGATTAATTGAAACATTACCAGAACTGGCAGAGAGCTTGCATAAAGCCTTAAGTGCTTTTACATTTTACCTGTGATATAATGCTGCCCTCCAGCCTAGATTTGACTTTCACATTCCCTGAGTCCGACTGCAACGTCTGCCACATGCTGGTGGAATTAGTTAAGGAGGCAGAAAGTCAGCTGAGCTGGTGACAAAGAGGGCGGTGACCGAAGAAGGAGGACATGTTTGCCCACTTGGATCTCCATTTATTTTGGAAACAGTTAATTTGGGGTTTAGGGCATAGCAAGAGCAAAGATGATGACGATCTGAAAGAGCCACGCTGCCACCTAGTGCTGCATGCCAGGAGAGCCAGGCTGTTGTACTACTGATGCAGCACGGTGCTTCTGGATAAAGTAAAAATATTTTATTCTGCAGTTTTCCTACAGAATTCGTGAAGAACTACTGCTTTTTTATTTGAGGTTTTTTATTTGTTTTTGTACCCAATTGCATCTCTGCTTGTTACAACTGAGAAAAACCTGTTGTAACACTGTTAACCCAGTAAGTCAAAGCCTACAGAAATAAAAGGGGCTTGGACAAATATCTGAGCCATTCTCAGAACTGGATGAACCCAAGTTCATCATTATCATTATCTCCAGGACATCCATTATCCCCACAATGTCCTGCTCTGGTGTGGCACTAGGAACCAACTTCTGCCTCTATTTCTGATCCCACTAAGCTCTGGAAGTAACTAATCATTAAGGTTGTGTAACCACTTGCTTATTAACCCACTCCACTAAGTATCATCATTGCCTCCTTTTTCTGTCACTTGCCTTGGGTTTGATTGCCCTTGGTTATTGCAGGAAAACAGAGGAGTGAAATTGTAGTTGTTCAAAACACAATGAGAACAACCACAACAAAAGATAAATATTGGCTATTCACCACAGGCGAAGCAAGAAGCAACTGAGTTTGTCAAATAGAAAAGAAGTTTTTGCCATAAAAGCTAACATTAATAGAGGGGAAATGAATGCAGGAACTAAAGAAATAGAAAGAAATAAATCAGCCAGAATGCCTACATCTTATGTGTGGAAGAGAGAGGCAGAAGCATGATTTTACCAGGTTTGTCAACAGAAGGAACTGCAGCTTTTCCTCTGGTTTTGTTACTGTGGGAGCTTTTTTGGCTTGTTTGGGCTTTTTTCCAGGTAGCAAATGTTTGTTCAGTAGCATACCTGACAGATGGTTGCTTTGCCACTCATCACTTATAAAATCTGTCAAGGCAACATATTCTCAAACTTTTTTTCCTTAGCAGAATTTGGTCTTTTCTGTGATAGACATCAGATACTCCTGGGTAATAAGGCTGCAGGTCAGAGAAAGACTTGCTGAATTTGTATATTCCTTTTTCATGTGCTTTGCAAAAAGACCTGTCTACTGGTCCATCTACAGAGGACAAAACTCCTCGTGTGTCAGAACTGAATAAACAGAGGGTAGCGTGCTTTTGTGGGAAGATATGGAGGTGGTGCCTGAGCTAAGTTGGTGGCTTCACTTTCACTTGGACCTGCACTGACTCAATAGGCATTTCTTTTAGCATGCACTGGCACAAATAAAATCTGGACTTTATCCTTCCTGCTACAGCTTACCATCCTGTATCAGTACTGACCCTACTGGTCAGATCTCTGCTCACTACCATGGGTCTTGTTTGCCCCGTGGGAAAAGGGGGTCAAGTTTCAGCCTGCTGTTGACTCCAGTCTAAATGTGCCCACTTCTCTTTACACAGAAGTTGGAGAAGCCTTTTAGTTGTCTTTGCAGTTGTCATGCATCTTCATTAGTCTGACATTAGATATGCTTCAGTGTGCATCTATTTGTTGTATCAAATCCAAACCAATCTCAGTTGGAATACTTATTGCTGTCATTTAGCCCTGTGATGCATCTACAATGTTCTTGGTAACATTTATGTTAGGAGGATATGTTTCAAAGTATTAATGAGGTATTTTTATGAAACATTTTAACATAGTGAAATATTGTTCTACTTTTCTGCATGTTGGATGGTCAGAGGAGCTCCCAGACTCCTCAGCTTCAACAACCTGCACTTCTCTCTCTCTGTGCAGGGGAAAGATGTGCTGAGTTTAACCAGGTCATTTCAGCCTGGGGTTTGCCTTGCTCCATGGCACTACTGGACATTTTGATCCCAAGGCAGCCACCTGTTCAAGGCAGATATGCAGCTAAACCCTGGGAATGACAGGAGACACAACCACTAATCAGTGCTTTTCATATATTGGAAGCTAAAAACTCAGGAATGCAGATTAACCATTTTCATTTCTTTCTTTCCATCCCACAGGTCCTTAAACGCCAAGGTTATGATGCAGCCTGTGACATTTGGAGCTTGGGGATCCTGCTCTACACCATGTTGGCAGGGTGAGTGACAAGGTTCTCCTAGAGCAGCAGTCTCCAGTGGGCTCAGCACTGCAGCACTGATTAAGCCTGAAAGGAGTCACAGATGGGGATTCTCACCTCCCAGAAGTGTGTTCAGTTGTATAAAACAAGGAAATAGATGTAAAGACTTAGAATAAGTTTTTTCTGGAATGCATTAATCTTTCACACTTGACAAATTGTTTAGGTTATATACATATATATATTGTTAGGTTATAACAGAAAGTGCCTGTATGCATTGAGACCTAGAATCTTAAAGTATTCACTCACCACTTAAGCAGTGGGAAAGTTTACCATTAGGAGAGATGCACAGGACTATAAAGCACCTCATCATGTTCACCTTATCCATGGAAGAGTGCTAATTCCTTCTATTGATACATGTATTCTCTTCAGCTTCATTATTCTTCATTTGTTACTGTTGTTGAAGTGTCTGAGCGCCTCTAAAAGCTAAAAAAACCCCATACCCTAACATAGTTTTCAGGCCTTATTTGAAAAATAAGATTCAGAAAGTAAACTAAGAGATCAGGAAGAGTAGAAACAGGCAGCAGAAACTTTCCTACCAATGTAGGCTAAAGAGAAATATTAAAACAAGAAATACAGGGAAAGACACAGATTGAAATAAGCAGTGAAGGATAGGAATAAGATGTGCTGGAATGATTGAGAAATTAAGTGTGCAAACCCAATCTAGAATTATCAGGCCCCTGAATGTCATTTCTCAGACTATGGTATGTGCACATTTATCACACCTAAGCACAGCTTGCAGCTTTTCAGTGACCTCTCTAAACTGTTTAAGCTGACTATTCAGTTGTGACAAGAAGCTTGGATTCATTCCTGGGTTTTATACAGAAAACAAAGAGTTGGACTCTCACTTTCTGACTTTCAGCTCTTGCTTTGTGGATTACAGAAAAGGTGCCAGGGGTCTCTATCTCATCTATTTTATTGTTGACTACAGATGTGTTCAAGGTCAGCTAAAATATATCAAAACTTTCTGGGGAAGTTTCCCAGTCTGCTGGACCTCCAGGGGCTTGTTTCTATTTGGCTGATGTACTAGACTGCTACACAGCTGGAATCAGTAAAATAAAATTAACACATTACCCACAGTTATATTTGTTCAGTTGGTTGTATTCAGAATGCGTCTTTATTGAATATGAGGGAAAAAAAATCCAAATATAACTGAATCAGAAATACAAATAGCACAACTTGGTGGATATTCAATTTACTGTTACTGGCAGGTGCCAGTAACTTGTATCTCACTCTTTTTGCACTTTACCAGAGAAATAATAGTAACACAATCAGTTGAGGAATGCTTTTTGAGGTGCCATCACTGCATTAATGAATGGTCTTGTTCTTCCTCACCAGAGGAGATTAGTAGGAACTGGCAAGTACATCCAGGGCTTTTTTTTTTCCTCCTATAGTCACTATGAGCAGAGAGGGCTCAGAGAGCCAGGGATCGTGTTAAAGGAACTAGTGATAGACCTCAGAGTTTTTGCCAGTCCTTAACTCTTACTGCATCCCTCCTGATAGCTGTAGATTGGAATAGCATTACCTATCTCTTTGGGCTGAACTGCTATGAAGTCTGAAATGTTTCTGAAAATGAGAAAATACAGCATGAGGAATTGAATTTGCTACCAGATACCAGCTGGGATATGAAGCTAGCCAAACCAACTGTTTAACAATCTAAAAACCACCCTGGCAAGTTTGAAGAGAAGACAGATTGAAAAAAAAAATAAAATCAAAAATACCTACTTCTTCTAAACCTACACAGCTGCTCAAGAGTGAAAATGGGCCTGATAGATGGTATTCAGCTGCAAAAACCTTATCTCTTGTCACTTTCTGAAGACAAAAAGTGTACCCTCTGCATGTGACACTGATTTTGTCACAGGCTGGGTGCATATTAGAAGTTATTTCTGACTGGTTGGACAAGGAAGTAACTTATTGCAGGTAATTTCTTTTGCCCAACTGACTTGCCCATTATGATTAACAATGCATTGCGAAATAGATTACAAAGGGTTCTTTTTTATTTTTTTTTTTTCCTGTTTCAGATTGTATTTCTTCTCTTTTACAATTTTTGTCCTTTCTTGCCATTAGCAAGGTATCGATATTGGCAATAAAGGTGTTGGCAAAAAAGCAAAGTTAAAACAAGAGGTAAAAACCTGACTATTTTTGCAAATAATATTTCATTCGTAAAAATTAAAACAGAACAAAAATTTTAAAAAACAGTTAAGGAATCTGTTTTTTCCTCTACGGATCAATATGAGAAAGCACCAGCCTGTATAATTTGAGTGAAAATGAAGCAGCAGTATCAGTGGTTCATTCTGGAACCAAATTCCTGTTGTAATCAGTGGTAGTTAATACTAGAACGAAGAAATCATGTACAGTAATTTCACGAATACAAGCCGCACCAATTTGACCAAAAGTTTGGTGGAAACCCGGAAATGCGGCTAATATTCGAGGGCAGCTAATACATGAACAATATTCTAAAAGCTGCCAACATGGAAGTGAGAGCCCGCGGCAGCCCCGAGCCAAGCTGGAGCCCGGCCGGCCCCGGCAGAGGTGGGAAAGCCTGGCAGAGGCGGGGCCAGCAGTGTGGGGGGCGGGCGGCAGAGCCTGAGCCAGCAGGGCGGGGCAGGGAGGGCGGCAGAGCCTGAGCCAGCAGGGTGGGGCAGGGGGGGCGGCAGAGCCCGGGCCAGCAGGGCGGGGGAGCCTGGGAGAACTGGGGCTAGCAGTGCAGGGGAGCATGGCAGAAGCAGGAAGGCCGGCGGGTGGGGCTGCCTGGCAGCAGGGGAAGCCCAGCAGAATTGGGGCCAGCAGCGTGGGGGAGCCCGGCGGTGCGGGGGCCTGCAGTGCAGGCCAGGGCGAGGAAACGCGGCGGCGGTGCAGACGGGAGGGGGCGGCCGGCGAGCCTGGCGGCGGCCGCCCCGCTGGCAGAGCCTAGCAGTGGCGGCAGCCCTGCCGGCCGGGCGAGCAAACATGGTGCGGCAGCGGCCGACGCGCCTGCCAGCGGCAGCGGCGGTGGCTGGCCCGCCGGCAGGGCGAGTAAACGCAGCAGCGGGGCGGCCGGCGTGCCTGGTAGCGGCGGCGGCGGCTGGCCCGCTGGCAGGGCAAGTAAACGCGGCAGCGAGGCAGTGCTGACGGGAGAGGGGGGGCCAGTGAGCCCGGCGGCGGCTGCAGCACCACCCGGCCGGCCCCGTCGGCAACCATGAGCGGGCCGAGCCTTCCTGGCCCCGCCCCGAGCCAGTAAACCCCGCTATGCCACGATCCTGTTACTAATTGGCCAATTTGTGAAAGCTGCGCACGGATTCTCGCGACGAACGAAAGTGCGACTAATATTCGGGGTGCGGCTTATCTATTGACAAAGACAGCAACATTGTCGAGGCACCGGAAGTGCGGCTTATAATCCGTGCGGCTTGTATTCGTGAAACTACTGTACTTGCAAATTACATTGATTACATTGTTCTCTCTCTCTTTTTTTTTTTTTTTTTGTTGTTTTGTTTTGGGTTTTTTGTTCGTTTTTGTTTTTGTTTTGGGGGTTTTTTTGTATAGATTCACTCCTTTTGCAAATGGACCAGATGACACCCCAGAGGAGATTCTGGCCAGGATTGGCAGTGGCAAATATGCTCTTACAGGAGGAAACTGGGATTCAGTATCTGATACTGCAAAGGTCAGTGAACCCTTTCTCAGATTTTCTCTCAAGATTTAAATATGACAGAACTATTTTTTAGGTGCAACTGCACTTCTAAAAGAAGTATAGGTTTGTCAATGGCACAGATGTGTACTCTATGCATGAATCACTTTTTTGCTTCTCAGTTAACCAGGAGCAGGCAGTTTTAATTCCTGTACAGTTCACAGTTTAGGTTTCCCATCTATCACAAAGCAAGGAAAATCCTGGAAGAAAAAAAATCATCTGGTGCTGAGATCTTTAGGCATGAAGCTGTGCACTAGTCTGTGAGACAAGTAAATGGACAGAAAAGTTACGAGCTTCCAGTTGTGCAGCATTAATCAGAAGCTTTGACAAGCTTTAAAGATTCTTGCAAGAGATTTCAATTTTAGCAACTGTTAGTATCCAATGGAAGAACATTTATACTTTCCACCACAAAACTGCAAGCCATCCTAGTAATATATTAATCTTGCTACCAGCACCTATAAGCCTCACAATGGATTTTTTTTTAGCAGCTGTTCAGTTTAGAAATTAAAATGTTTAGATGTTGTAAAACTAGCCTAATTGAACTTTAGTTTCCTGAGTGTTGAGTTTCTCTTCTAAGTTTCTCTTGCAAGCATGCCTTGAGGTCAGTGAGGAAGTGCCTTCAGATGTCATCCTCTCCCTTGGTGTTTGTCACTCCTACAAGGCCACCAGCAATTAACAATCATTTAGTAAGATGAATATCCTCCACATTATATTTTTACTGGATTATTAACTGAAAGTCAAAAATTACACCTGAAAATTTTGAAGATAAGACCTGACACTTAAAGAACACAAAACCTCTCAAAGTGTATCACTCTCTTCATTGTACATGCTAATGATGACACTGCCAACAGGAAGATCTTAGTAAAACCGACACTGCTATTAATTACTTTCTCTCTTGTACTGTTTTCTTCCTTTTCAACCCAGGACATTGTGTCTAAGATGCTTCATGTAGACCCTCATCAACGCCTCACAGCAGTCCAAGTCCTGAGACACCCCTGGATAGTGAACAGGGAGTACCTGTCTCAAAACCAACTCAGCAGACAGGATGTTCACCTGGTTAAGGTACCTCCTACACCCTTCCCTCATCCTTGCCTGCAGAATGAGCTTTCATTGAATAGTCTGAAGAGTGACAGAGTTGGAAGATCATTTGCCACAGAGGCTAAATGTAATATGTCACTGTATTAACTGTATTTTTGACTGTCACTTGCTCAGTATTTTTAACTTCAGGCTGCTTTGTAATAACCTGGTGGCACATACTGCTCTTCACCATTTTGAACCTGAGACACTCTAGCTGTCTGCCAGCACAAATTGTATCATTTCATGGAAATTGTGCACGTGTACAGTTCTTTGGGATACTGAATAGGGGAAGGGAAAAGCATCAAAGGACTGAATTTCAGCTCCAAGTTTTCTCTTTCTCTGTTTTACAGGGTGCAATGGCAGCCACTTACTTTGCTTTAAACCGAGCACCTCAGGCACCAAGGCTGGAGCCTGTATTATCCTCCAATCTGGCTCAGCGGCGAGGCATGAAAAGACTTACCTCTACCAGATTGTAGCAGTACCCCCAAAAGGCCTCCTTGAAAACCCACAGTTTATTATTTGAGAAATTCATCTTTACTTGGCTAGCTGAACTTTTTTGGACAACCTGCACATGAAATTGCCAGAACTAGCAGAAGCCCACGTAAGGCAAAGTTCTCATTTGCTCATTTTCTTTTACATTCCAGCCAGGGTCCTGAGTTTAACAACTTCACAAAGATGTGCCAGTTTTGCCAGTAGCTCTGTTTCTTTACTGAGATAAAGCCAAATGAAATAGGCGAGCTCCATCCTTTCCACCCTAGGAAAGCTATTTTTGAGTCCATGTTGTTCCATGGGAACAGTTTTCATTTTGTTTCTCAAGAAAAGCACTTTTTGCTATGAAGATCGCAGCCGGGTTACAATGCTGTTGCAGCATGCGTCATGATGAAGTGACTTGGCTGGTCACCAGTAGACATCTGCTGATCTCCACTCACCCCAGGAAGAGTGAAGGCTGCAGAGACACAGGAGTTACACCTTTTTTGGAACAAGTGCTATACAACACGAGGTAGAGAGAGCTGGTGGTGGTGGAAATACCTTCTGTTTTTGAGGAATCTTTTGCACTTTGCCCCTGCCTTCTCTGGAATGAAGCTAGCACCTCTCAAGGAGAGTGTGCCACCAGTTCTGACTTGCTCAAAAGTCCCAGAGAGCAAAAAAACCTCTGAGAAACTCGGTCTTCTGAGGAAAAGAATGGGTCTTATGAGACTGTGGGAAGGCATTTGTGTAGAGCAGGGTGAGTAGGAACCTGTGCATCAGGCAAGAGAAAGAAGCCTGGTCTTGGCCAGCAGGCAGGTCTGGGAGGATCAGATGAAGGGGCTGGGGAACTGAACAAAGGCAGGAAAGGGTGCAAGTGGCTTTGCGGACAGTAGGCAAAATAATCCAAAGGCAGCTAGAGTACAAGTGGCTGGGGGGCAGACTGTGACTCCCTCTGGGAGCAGGGGACAGTCCCCCTTCAGTGGTGGTGCAGAAGACAGAGGGTGGCTGGGCTGCCCAGGGGCCAGGTGGGTCGATGCAGCCATCCCCCCACACCACCAGTCTGCTCCCCAGGAGCTGTTCTGGCAGGACAGAGTGCCATGCTGGAGAAAGAGAGGCCATTTCCAGTCATCACTCCCTGCCCTCCCCTGGCTGGTCACCCAAATCTGCCTCCATCACCCAACCTTTCATGTCCCTGCCTGGGTGTTCTGCTGTAGCAGAGCTAGACTCCCCATGCCACATGTGTGCAGAGAGAATCCACTTCTGAAGAGTTCAGCTAACTCTGTTACAAGCTTTAATAATAATAAATTATGAGGAGAAATGGGAGGATGCTCTGCTTTTATATTTATATGAATATGTACATGTATATTTATATACATATAAAACAAAAATTCTGTGCCCTAATACCTGGATTTCCCAGGTCCAGGGAAAGAAAACTTTTGTTGAAATGGTCTCTGCAAAATGGACTTTTTTTCTCATTTCCTGGTTTCAAAGAAAGCAAGCAAGGTTTGTGGTGCCAGATGTGAACTATTTTTTTATTATTTTTCTTACCCATCTTGGCTTACTGGTGGTCACAAGCTGACCGGGATTCTTCTTTGTACTGCTTTTGTTAATTTTTATTTTCTGAGTGAATTTTGTCACCTCAGATGCTTCGTGGGGAAAGCTACTGTGCCATGTTAGCTTTTTTCTGTTGTGACAGGGGAAGAAAAAAAAGAAAAATGTGAACATGGAGCTTCATATGCTAGACATGGTAATTTTTGCTTGCTGAGTAATTTGTGCATCTCAGTGCTGAACTGGAATTACCAGATCACTGCCTCAAAGTGTCCAAGGGGTTTCATTTGCTATAGTAATATTCTTCCTAAAACTATCTCTCCTTCAGTGTTGAATGAAGTTTGTTTGCATTAGTTCTATTTTTAAATTTAAATTTATTCTTAATAATTTAAACTGATATTTAATGTTCAAGTTTATGTGCTGTGCACAGAGGATCACTGCAAAGCAGCTCTCCTTGAAGCCCTTCTCTTTTCTAAAACAAACAATGCTGTGAAACTTCACATAGAGGCTGAATTGGCTGGGACTGATGAGTGCAAACACAAAGGTGGATGTTTGTGCTTCTACACACAGCAGCCCACACTCTCTCCTCTGGCTAAGCTGTGCTCAGTGTCAGCTTTTTGCTGCCTTCAGAATTTTCTGCTTGTTAGAAGTTAAGTCTCACACGTTTCTGTTAACAGCACACTGTGAGCATATCCACTGGCAGGGATATCCTGGCTGGTGCAGAACAGGTCTGGCCAGGCCTTGTTTTTCTCAAAATTATTTCTGTCCTGGAAGAAGCCAAAGTGGGTATAAGGATGCAAAGGGCAACCTGGAGGGAGGGCTGGATTTTCAGGGGTCCCAGCTGATATGTGCTGTTTTAACAAAATGTATTTTTAATGGTCAGAGGCATTGCATGGTAATGTAGAAAGACTGCTGAAAATACGATGTACAGTTTTTGTCTCCCTCTGAGACTTCCTGGTCATCTTGCATTGCTTCAGTTTGCTTTCTCTCACAACCATTGGAAAAAGTCTAATTCTGTCTAGATATACCCAGCCTTAATTCTTTGAGCATTTTTTTCAACTGAATATTATGGTAGACCAAGCTTACAGGATGTTGCTCTTCCCAAAGTTTAAGGGTTTTAATATTTTCCTGACTTACCTCTTTTTAACCCACCAGCTACTATCATGGAGACACATATAGAGTCATACATCTTAATTCTCACTAATTTCTTTATAAGCCTAGTAATTACTATAAACTCACACATAAGCTCATGCATATAGTGGACTTTTTTTATTGAGATTTTGTTGCCATTGCATCCAGATGTGTGCACATATGTGTCTGTATGTAAACACATGCATAAAACAGGTGCTGTCCCAGCTTGTCCAAATAAGGGTAGAAATGTAGTCAGAGGTTGAGGTGATGATACTTGGAGTTTTGTCTGCAGTATTCTTTGAAATCTCTCATTCATAGCAGTAATGATTACTCTGGGTGTAGAAAAAAAAGCTGTGCCCATCCATGGAAAAAACTGCCCCATCCAGCCTCCGCTCTGTCCCAGATGTGCATCCCCATGCACTTCCCAGGGCAGATCAGTCTCCCCTCTGCAGTCCTGTCATGGGAGGTGCCCTTCTGAGGGTTTTCTGTCCTGTTCCAGTCCCAATCAAAGTATTCCTATCAGTCTTGCTGATCTAGCTCGCTTGGACTGAAATGCAAGAGCCTCCATCAGCAAATCCAAGGGAGGCAGCAAGGCAGGAATAGGCCACTGGCAGCCATTATTTCAGACTGACAGCACCCACCACTTCCCCTGGTCCAGCTGGATCCAGGAGAGGCTCCTAGGCTGTGGCCCAATTACTGCAATGGCTGCTTTTGTACAGCATCTCCTTTCTAGACTCCTGGCCATGGTATAGCAATAAGCACTTTTTTTTCTAGAAGGAAACTGAAAAAGGCATAGCCTCTCTCTCTCTTTCTCTCTCTCTCTTTATATAACCTTAAGAGAGTTTTACTAAACATTATGTTTAACTCCTGAAAGTCTAAAAATCTCTTTGAATTACAACGTACCATCTTGCAAGTTTTTAATCCATAAAGCGACCTAGTGCCTTAGGCTATTATAAATATTATAGTTACATTTTTAACCATCAAGCTCTACAATGCAATGACTGTCCAAGGCATACCACTGTGTACCTGTCATATAGTCAGCACATTTGGAGGCCCACTTCAAAATCAGTCACAGAATGGTTCGAGTGGGAAGGGACCTCTGGAGCCTATCTAGTCCAACCCCCCTGCTAAAGAAGGTTCACAGAGAGCAGGCTGCACAGGACCATATCCATGCAGGTTTTGTTCAGTCCAGGAGAGAAGTGTCTGCCCAGCAAGTAGGAGGCATATCCCCTAAGCCATGGATGACACAAAGGTTTCTTATACTAATGATCTACTGAATTTATGCCAGCATATGCAAGTGCTGACACTAAAAATGGCAGTCAGTCACTTTCTCTTGACTTCAGCTGCTCATCTGTCCTTTCACACCTTCCTTAGCCAGGTCACCATGGGGCAGAGCAAATGTTTGTGCATCAGAACAAATGGCTGGGGACAGCAGGAAAGCAACAGAATCAGTTTAGCCAACAGTGCTGGCAACATTGGAGTGGTTACAAGTTCAGTGTCACCTCTGCCCCTCTGTTGTGCTGAGCAGAGTCCAGGTGTGGCTCAGAGTTGGGGCTGTAAATGATGTTTGTACAGCAGCAGGTTCCCAGTGCCAAGCCCCATGAACAGAGAGGGAGGACAAGTCAGGCTTCTGAAAATTGGCCACAAATTCATACAAACGCCCTGCAACCAGAAGGTGTAGGGCCCCAGATGCCATGTCATGGGGAAATAATGTTGACTGTATATATTTTTGCCACCATTACCTTAATAAAAGTGATAGAAAAAACCCAGGGTTTTGTTTTTAAGTCATCCATTTTGCAGAGGAAATTCTTGGTTTTGGGGCATGCTACAGCTTTCTCAATCCTGAGAAGGAGTAAGGCAGTCAAACATAGAAGATACAGCAGATTACTATAGCAGAAAATATATTGTAGTTTCACTGGAAAATTATCTTCAGGCAGGTGTTTTGAAGTCCTCTCTTAGTATGTGTGTATCAGAAATGCCAAAGCAAATATTTAGAAGCAAAGTTCCCTTGTTGAACATCCAGAGTTGACACCTTTAAGCAAGAGCCACATGAGCTCCACATTCACATATCTGAATCCTAAAAGACAGACAAGCAGCAGAACCCTTCAGATATTCCTTACATTAAAATATAAAGGTCTAAAATAATGTTAATAAGATGCTTTAGTATAATGCATTGAAAAAGAAAAAAAGTAAAATGTGCTAGCCCATTTTTTCCTCTTTTGAAGTGTACATAATTTTCCTTTAGAAGTGTATATTCTTACTTCCTAGCTGACCCTCATCCTGAAATCTTGTGTTGCCTGAAAACACTGCAGCTAAGATGCTTCTGTTACCTCAGAACTGTGAACACAGTCCCATGCTCCTCTCTCCATGTCTGTCCACAGCAGACACACACAATTGCACACCCTCTCCTATTCTGAAAGTTAGCAAAAACCACGATAATTTAAACTCAGAAGATAAAATGAAGTTAAAAGTAAGGTTCTCAGTGTGTACAGGACTAAAAATCTTAGTATTCAGGTGAAGGATGGATTGAAGCCTGTGCAGAATAAAAATGTGACAGAGTAAGTAAAGTTACAGTAACTTTAGAGCCAAATTTTATCTAAACTCTCTCAATAGATTTTTGTGAACCTCGACCTTGCATTTCCAGGTGAAACTAGGTGACAACACATGTATGTCAGCCTTCATCTGATCATGCATGTCATCACAAGGCTTGCACATGGAAATATTTTGCAGCCCGAAGTTTATATTTTGGCCCCTTTTGTTGTCCCATATTGTGTAAACCATGATGTTCAGTGTTGAACCATTCAACCACTACTTCTTGCCTTGGTATACAGAGTTACAGACTCAGCTTGTGCTCCATTGTGTCTCCTAAATGGATGTTATGGACATATTTTTCAGAGATGCTTAAGCCTGAAAGAAAAATGAGGAAAATGCATGCCTTCTTTGATGAAGGCAAATTTTGAAAGGAGAGGCTGGAAAATACGCATTTGAAGTGCAGAAAATGAAAACCAGTTGCTAAAAGACTTTTTCTGATTTGCTACTCAGAGCAAATCATGCTGCCTTCCCTCTTGTGTTAATTCCTTCATCCACATGCACCTTCAGTGACTCTGTGGGAGAGCTCTGTCAAGTCCTCTTTATTGCAGTAGTGGAGTCTGACCATTAGGTGATGATGTGTGCAAGGGATTTACTTGGGTAGTATTAAATTGACAAAATATGAACCATGATCTAGCACTTTGTTTACAGGCTCCATATTCATGTTTACAAAACGGTGATTTCTGAGGTTCACGCTTTTTATGTTTCCTGTATGAAAAGGACAGCCAGTGTACAGATATTTGTTATGTTTACCAGCGTTTCTGAATAGATTTTTTTTATAGTACATGGTTTTATGAAGTGTAATATTTTTATAGCAGAATGACGATCTTTGGACTTTCTATATTGTTACCTACAATTGTTTGCAAACAAGCTCTTTGCTCCCTTTTTTTCTGTGCACTGTATCCCATGTTGCTGCTGCTAATGTTGCTGGCCTCAGCTGCTGCTGCCCCACCATGAGTGGGCTGATGGTATTGTGAAACTGTGCAAACTAACTTCAAAGAGCTGTGATTGTGCTGAAGGGCTGGCTGCATGCTGGGTTCTTCCTGGCAGGAGGGATGGGGAGCTGTACCCTACCAAGGCAAGGGTTTACTGTGGATGGCCCCCAAGGAGAAGCCTCAGTGCTCACCTTTGTCTGTATTCTGCCATTTTGATTTGGCATGCCCATCCTTTCCTTTCTTTATAAAGAAATAAAAAGAAAAGAAAAGCAAAAAGGATCTTGTTTGTTTTTGCATAATTTCTTTCCAGTCCCCAAGCACTGGCCAGGTTTGAATGCCATGTGTTAGTCACAGTAAAAGCACTCAGTTACCTGCAAATTATACCTGGAACTGTTATCTCTGTGCAGCCTGAATACTCAAACCTCTGTTTGGGAAAGCAACAAGTAAGCCTTTAATGCCAATCACTCACACAGTTCACCCACCAGACAAATTTAGGATTTCACTGCCAGACAAATGAGTGCTTTCACACAACCTGCCTCAGCATGAATTTCCCTTGCCCCCTTGAGATCTTCCAAGGTGCCATTCCTGTGGAAACTGCTGGTGTCTGGCAAGAGCCTGCATAGCCCTTTCTGTTTGCTGGACTTATTAGTGACCACAAAAGCAAAATCAACCCTTCCTACTTTGAGGGATTGGTTCTGCTTCCCTGGCATTACATCTGAGCCTGAACACAGTTACACTGGCATTCACATCTGGATTGTCATCAGACCTGGCAGCATCACAAAGGTGGTGAGCCTGGCTCAGGTTCCTTGCAGGAACAGCATGTAGTATCAGAGATGGAGAAACAGCATGTGATTTATGTCCAAGCAAGCATAACCAAGCAAACTTGGATTTCAAGAATGTTGTTCACAGGTCTCTGCTCCGACTGTGGGCAGTCTCATGCCTCTTTTCTCCTGCCAGCTGCTCCTGTCCTACTCCCACTCTGTCCTTCCTCTATTTTCTCTGTTCATGAAAGAAACTTCCTTCTCCTTTAGTCCTCAAGGTCCTTCATCACTGGGACATGCATGTCCCTTCCCATCCTTTTCCTCTGCACCTTGGCATCTACCATGAGCTATTCCACCTTTCTCTTACCACATTTCTGCCCCACAGATCCATCTTGTGGGTTTATAGCCTCTTCTAGTAGGATCTAATAAATCCAGTACACCTGTCCTTATAGGCCCAGCAGTAAAAAAGGAGGCATCTCTGGAGAACCACAATCATATACAAGAACATCCAAATAGGAAAACTGGAGAGAGAGAGAAAAAAAAGAAAAAAAACCCACCACCCAAATCCAATCCAGGTTTTCTCTTCCATGCCCACTTCTAATTCCTCTTGACCAGGAATGAGCCAAGTCCATCCATTTTTGGACACACATTAACTTTTCAGAGGATCTGGTTAGGAAGCCATGGGTCATGCCAGGCCTTTGGCAGGCAGATTATAGTCTTTCCCTCCAATGCCAGAAAATGAATAAATAAGATATCTGAGAGGAAGGCTTTCCAGAATATACTCTAGAGCTAATCAAGCCCTTTAGGAAATTTGCATTGGCAACCATCTTAAGCCTCTGCACTTAATGAGAAAGTAACCATGCTTTTTTCCCCCTGAGGTACACACTTGTTTAAAATTTTTTAAAAAAACAAACCAGTAGCCAACAACTCCCCTCCCACTTGTAATTTTGCTCTTTATTCAACATTCATTTCTTTCTTTCCCCTCCTTTATGACATCCCTAGTTCACTTCACCTCCTTTTTATGTCCCACAACAATGTACCATGGGAATTGTCCTGAGGCTCAGAAAATCCTGTAATATGCCTGAATAGCACCATCTTCAAGGGCAGCACAACTGCTGGCTGAGCACCTCAGGCAATACAGCAGGGCAAACATGAGGCAGTAACAACTAGTGTCTGAAGATCACAAGAGGCAAAGATTTTGCATTAAAAGCTGTGAAGAAGAGCTGAAGACAAGGATTTTAGGCTATGTCCAGCTTTTCAAGTTACTCATAGGTAACTTCAGTGAATTATCTGTTGAAGGCGCCATAATCCAGCTGTCTGGAGAAAAGATGGGAAAAAAAAGGATTATCTGTCCATTAATCTAGATGGACAGGAGGTCTTTGGATTTTTTCTAAACAACCGAAGCTGGCCTGAGATCAACTCCATTTTTGTTGAGGAAATTAGTTTATTAAGAGGCTGGTGACTCACCATCTTTGGTAAGCCTGTGCATTGTTTTGGCTTGGCACACTCCTGCCTAATTGATTCTTCCTGTCCTTCAGGGTCTGTGGTCACTGGCAAAAACAGCTGCAGCAGTAAAGCCTAACTGGTTCTCTACTGCAGAATTTTGCAGATTCAAATTCTCCTTGCTAAGGCATGCAAAAGAAAACTAGTGATTTCCAGTGCATTTACCCAGTGCATTTCTAATGGTCACATTGTTATCTGGGCTCTTGTCTCTGTTGTAAATTCTATTACAATCAGTTATTTGCTTTACTCATCCATTTACTTATTTCACCTGTTGGTACTACAACAATTTGCCCTTTAGGAACATCAGCTGTTACAATGGAGACTTAAACATAGCGAACAGAAATTACCTTCCTTTCACTTTAGAGAAGTGACAAGGGTGACCCATCAGCTTTAAGAAACTCTTGGCAGTGCTGATCTTTTGCTATATGGTCTCACCTCAGTCTGCTGCCATCAGAAGAGATGAGGAAGTGTATGTTAAAGGTAAGAAAATGTCATGCAAACCCCACAATTCAGGCCTCAAGTGTTGTTTTCTAAATGGCACCAACTAATACGACTTTAATATATTTAAAGTCCAGAGTTCAGATGCAGGGGAAAAAAACACCAAAGTGCCTACCATGGAGATTATTAAAGACCCTCATCTTAAAACATAAAAGGAGAAAAGGGCTTGTCATTTCCTTTGTATCACTTTTAGTGGTGTCCCTTAGCAGACAGAAGGTTAACGCAGAAGCAAGTGGATGACTTCAATAGCCTGCAGTAATCTGGAAATCAATTTTAAATGCTTGTGATGGTCTCTTTGGGCCTCAAACATGACATGCATTCATATCACACCACCACCTTATGGCTACCTACAGTGTTAATTTAGAACAATCAGTTCTCCACAGTTGGTGCAATATGGTCGAGACCAGGCAAAGGTGTTCCCTAAACATAGTAAAAAACCTCACAGCCTTAAAATCCAAATAAATTATTATAGTATATATTATAATAGTGCACTAATCCTGTGAAGCACAGGAGGGCCTTACAGAAATAGATGCCAAACATGAGTGAAACCTCTGAGAAAAAAAATAAGACTTTAATTTCAAATGAGATCTCCAATTAGACTTTAAAAGAGAGTGAAAATTAGTTCGCAAAATCTTGAATTTTTACATGACCAAGGCCTGAAGCTGAGTGGCAGCTTGTGAACTGACTGACTTTATACAGCTTCTAAATATCTATGAGATGTACACTGAGAGATACAGGGTGTAAAATTCTAATCACAGGAAGGAAGAAAGGATTATCAAATAACAAGTATAAATACTGTTCCTAATAATTCATAATGACTGTTAAAGAAGGTGCTTGTCCAGGGAAAACACTATCCCACTCATCTCCTCAGCTCCAAGATGGTGAATATTAGCAATTCCCAGAAGAACTATTTTTGGTAAGCCTAAACACTAAGGATTACATCTAGTGAGGCTTTTTCCAGCTCTGTGACAAACGCTGCTGTAAGAGCCTCCTTGAGGAATGATATGGCAGAAATTTGTGCAGAGCAGCCTCTCAGCATGGAAGTGCTGCATAGCAATTCCAATCAGGGCACCCTCCTGCAAAGTGACAGTCCCTCTTTGAGTCCAAAGAGCATTAAGTAAGCCTGCACTGCTGGAAGCTTGCAGCACGCTCCCAGGAGGTTGTGCAGCACGCTCCCAACATCAGCCTAAGGAAGGAGCTGACAGGGTTCCCTGCCCTGATCTGCAGCACCCTTAGCAAGTACTGGGATCACAGGGTTTCCATGTGATGCAGAGATGATGCTCCCACTGCCTCCTCCTGAGCTTTTAGAGAAAAGAAGGAACTACTTTCAGCAGGTTATAAAAATGTACTTCTGCACAGCCTTCAAGAGGGACAATCTGAGCAAGAAAGCAGCACCAAAGTCACAGAGGGGGGGTCACAGTAAGAGCATCGATCTACTCTGCATATCTTCTTGGTCTGGTTTTGTTGAACTTCCTGCTGTGTGTGAAAGGTTTGGCTTGCACTCTGCAAGGGCTAACTAACACTCCTTCTGTGTGCAGGGCACACACTAGTGTCCAGCCCAAGTGCCAAGGATCAATAACTTTTGGATACAGTATTTAATTTATAAGGCACTTGGTGTGAAAAAGAAGATGTCTCTTGTAAAAAACCCGATAGCTTTTGTGAATTGAAGCTGTAGCATCACCAGCTAACATTAATGTTTATTGGAAAGATCAATACCCATATAAGGATGAATTCAGATATCTGTGGGACACAACATTTCAAATCTTTCTAATAAGAAAAGAACCTCTCTACATAGTTTGGAAGTTGTCTATAGCCACCCAATTCAATTTGGCACATGTACATTTGTGTACACGTGTAAAATGCATGCATTCTTCCATAAGTATACACACTTGAATATTTACTTTTTTTTTTCTTTCTCTTTTTTGGTGTGTTAGGCCTTGTGCAAACCTAAATGACTCCGTGCTGAGTCCTGAATGACTTTGTAGAAGTCCATTATGACCTACTGCTTATTTCACTTTGATCCCAGTAGCTTTGGAAAGGACTTTGGCATGTTTACCTTCAGGTTACTCATCATGTATGTCTGTTGTTCGTTTATACACTGCAACCTACTAAAATTTCCCTCTTTTCTTTTAGTCAAGGAAAAAGGCCAAAGGTGATTCCAGGGTCCCTGTTTGGATACACGTCACCAATTTAGAGACCTTTGGCTTCCTCTAGTAAGTCAGGGACATCTCTGATACCATCTTGCTCTCACAGGTCTCCAGTGAGTAAGAGAAATAAATGTCAGTCCATCGAGAAAAAAAATGACCTTAAGTTTAACACAACTAGGAATACTGTAATTAGACTGAAGTGAGCCCAGCTGTAATCATGCATTGTCTCAAATGTGATAATCTACATTTTGGGGTTTTTTTCCCACCCTAGGATAAGTCTACCAATATTTATGTTCAGTTTTCCAGTGGCAGTAGTTTAGGTGGTTGTTCTTTAACTGGGGAAGGGCTGAAAGAGGAGAAAAGCACAGAATTATACTTTTCTCTCAGGAATGATCCCCTGCTCCTGGCCATCCCCAGCCTCACTCAGGTTGTTTAGACTGAGAGCAAAGGTTCCAGGAAAGAGACTACAGTATATTAGTAGCAAACCATGGCAAACACCTTTATTTTTATCATTTTCTACTAAATGTATACTATACATAGCTCAATAAAGACCCATGAGTCCTGAGGAAAAGATTACATAAGTAAAATGACTGTCATTATTTACCACTGTCTCTCAGGTTTGATACCACTTTCTGCCATAAGAGAGAACCTGGCTTTATCCTTTTCGTTATAATTAGTGGAATGGTTAAACCACTTTAAGAAGGACATACAAATCTTGGGAGAAAATCAGTGACGAAGTTTCTTCATGAAGCACAAGTGTTTCAGCACACACTTTGCTAGGCAGCAATGGAGGAAGCAAATCTCCTTCCAACCTTACTCAAGAAGTCCATGTCACATCACTGAGAGTCCTTCCTCAGGAACTGGAAATAGTTTTTAAAAACATAATTGAAAAGTATTTTTTCATTGCTTTTTTAACTCCTATTGGATTCATCACCAAGGCAGGTTTTCCAGGATGAAGAAACCAACTCTGCTTTGCAGTCCAGTTTGGCTGGGTTAGGAAGTACAGTCTGCTGAGAGAGCATCACCAACCCACCCATTCTGCTCCTCTGGACATAATAATTACAGCAATGAAGTGAGTATACGCCATTTAACTCTAACAGAAGTTTCACCAGCTAAGTGAAGGAGGTGAATTTTCAAGGCAATTTTCCAAGAAAAGGCTCTCTCACCCCAGCTGACCTGATTTAGGAGTATAAAGTACAGAGTGCATCTGACTGAACAAACAGCCCTCATCTCTTCCTTCCCAAACACAAAATAATCCTCCACAATTGCTTCAGGGATACCAGTAATGCAGTGTTGTGGTACTAGAAATTGCAGTTTGGTTTTTTTTCTCACAAGGAAGTGGGCACATGACTTAAAAATGACCATTTATCGTAACAACTTTTTTACTGAAGAGAATTTTATAAATTAAAAAACAAAGATATTTTTAAAGATCCATTTATTGAATAGCAATCAACATACCCATGTAGCCCAGTACCTGTATCCACATTACCAACTTCAAGTATAAACAACTTGTGAATAAACCCATTAATCAGATTTTTCCCCATGTTCAAAAATTAATTTCTTCTAAACAGCCCTAGTAATATAGTTTTATGTTTAAAATTAGAATCTAAAATTATCTCATTTGAAGCAATATTATATGAGTAAACTGACAGAGGAAGTTCAGTCCAGAAAATGCCTTTAAAATACTCAGTCTTCATGACTGTAAAACACACATCAATATAGCCATTACCACCACACATATTTCAGTAGGAAGCTAGCTTATGCAATTTCAGTTTCAGTTTTGTCTGTCTCTTTTTACTATGCTGACTAACTGAGGACTGAAAGCAGTCTCTTCATATAAAGGCCCCATTCTCCAGCTGCCTGAAGGTTCTGCTGCATTGCATATATGCCGTGCTACCCCTGCAAGGGGTCTCCTTCATCCACAGCTGGTTGACTTCTAGGAAAAAAAAGTTCCCAGGAGAAAACTTGCCCTTAAAATATCTGTACTGTAAGTTTTAGCAGGTGAAGATACTGTTTGGGGTTTTTTATGTTTGTTTTGGGTTGGTTTGGGGTTTCCCAGCCTTCACACAAGGTTTGGTGCTGGCAGTGAGCCCAGCAGAGGGAAGCTGCCCCACCCTTGAGCAGTGGCCTCCAGCCCTCCGGGCTGCTTCTCAGGCACGGAGAAAAAGAACAGCCTCACTACAAACCCAGAGGCTTCTCTGCCAGACTGTTGTACTCTGCTTCCCCTTGTCTATACAATTTGGACATGACAGTTTTCCACAGCCCAGGACTAGCTGTTTCCTATGCACATGTGATATCGACCAGAGCCTAGAGCTTGCAGGTTTCTACCTACAGAGTTTATAATAACAGGAATAACTATGCTAATAAAAGCTTCAAGTAGTCAGCCCCACCCACCTGTAATCTAACCGCGACAGACAGGTCTTTTTGCGTGTAAGGCCAAGGAAAGCAGTGATAATTTGAACAACTGCCTGAAATGCTTGTCTTCTATGCTGAAAAAATACTTTCATTTTTCGTTGTTACATGTAGCATCCTTGCTTTAGTTCTTGTTGCCCAGCTGTTGCTTGGCTTGCCTACAATTATTGTTAATCACAATAGCTGCTTATTTGCCAATAGTTGTGTCTTGGCAATCAAATTTTTTTTCCAGATCCATTCCACATCTTTTTTACTTTTCACTTCTTGACTCTGTCCATTGCAATGCCCACATCATAGCGTTCTTTTGACCATTCATAGAACAGGGTCTTTTTCTAGTGGCTTTGTAAGACCATTGTCTTATTTGCAGGGCCTCAGTTAGCAATATATATTTTGTTTTGCTGTTTGATCTTACTCCAGATCCTACCAAAACTGCAGATGATGGAGTTCCTCTCACTCCAAATTCCTAACTGAATCAGGTTTTACACAGAAACTGTGGATCTCTCAAATGATACATGCTGATTTTGTGCAATAGTGTGCTCTACAGACAGTTACAGTGAGAACTGTTACCTCTAGAAGCTGCAGCTATATTTTCAGCACCAAGTACTTCTGAATTTCATAAAGTGTTTTTTAAAAAGAGGTGTATCTTCTTCTTGGGTTATTTAGTTTTCAGGTATTTATTTCAGTTGTCTTTAGACTAATACTAAAGTCGTATTTCTACTAGGATGCCCTTGTGAAAGTGTCAGCACTAAGCATGCATTTTACAGCTGTTATTCATTATTTCTGTAACACAGACTCCCTTCTTAGCATTTTCAGGTGTTTAATCTACTTAGTTACTGCTGTGTGCTCCACATGGAATAAAACTGCTCAGGCATCATGCCAGCATGTAGGGATAACGTATCCATAATCAAAGATGCAAAGAGAAATGCAAGTGTCACATCAAGCTGTGCTCTCACTTGGCTCAGTTTGAGATTGCAGCTGATTAAATGTCATAGTGGCTCTAGTCAATCTTGTCTACCTACCATGGGATTTCTGCCCACTGTAATGAACAGGTATTTCATTACAAAGTCCAGGAAGACTGTTCAAGCAGTCTATCTTTTCTTCATATTTTTTTGCAACTTTGGAGCTACCACAGCAGGGAAATATTAACTCCTTCTGTCCTGAAGTCACAGTTTCTTCAACAACTTGTTTAATTGCTGTTCCCTTGTCTGTCAAGCAACATTCCAAATAATGTTTTATTGCAATTCTTTTCACAGATGGGAAAAGGCACCACTCTTTCCCCTGAAGATGTTTGTTAAGAATTTTATTAGGTACATCTTTTAGCACAGATTTTATTGTCAAGCTTAACTATTGCATAGCATTAGTAGGTTGCTCTGAAATGTCCATTATTCCCAGCAGAACACCACCATGCAAGTGCCGGCAAAGGCACGTGAAGTGGAAAACAGGAGATGCCTGAAAATGAGAAATGTGGCAGGCTGCTTTACTCAGCAGCTGGATCTGAATCCACTGAGGACAAGAAGTACTAATTCCTGAGGTGCAGTTCTGGAAGTGCCATATGTCCCCTACAGCTGGGAGGATTGTCCCTGCCATCCCCACACCCAGAAATGGGGAATTGGATATAGAGACACGGCATTCATTTGCTAAACAGACCAATCATCCAGCAGCTCACCTCCTTAGAGGGCAAAATTTAAGGTACTACCAAATATTAAATCTCATCCAGCCCTGGCTACCTTATGTACAGTAATTTCACGAATACAAGCCGCAGCAATTTGATAAAAATTTTGGTGGAAACCCGGAAGTGCGGCCAATATTTGGGGGCGGCTAATACATTAACAAAATTCTAAAAGCTGCCAACACGGAAGTGAGAGCCCGCGGCAACCCCAAGCCAAGCTGGCGCCCGGCCAGCCTCGGCAGAGGTGGGAAAGCCTGGCAGAGGCGGGGCCAGCAGTGTGGGGGCGGGCGGCAGAGCCTGAGCCAGCAGGGCGGGGCAGGGGGGGGGCAGAGCCCGGGCCAGCAGGGCGGGGGAGCCCGGGAGAAGCAGGGCTGGCAGTGCACGGGAGCCAGACTGCATAGGGGAGGATAGCAGAAGCAGGAAGCCTGGCAGGCAGGGCTGCCTGGCGGCGCGGAGAAGCCCGGCAGAAGCAGGGCTGGCAGTGCACGGGAGCCCAGGAGAACCGGGGCCAGCAGCGTGGGGGAGCCTGGCGGTGCGGGGCCCTGCAGTGCCGGCCAAGGCGAGCAAATGCGGCAGCGGCAGTGCAGACGGGAGCGGGGAGCCAGGGAGCCTGGCGGCGGCAGCACCACCACCCGCAGGGTGAGTAAACGCGGCAGCAGTGGTGCAGACGGGAGCAGGGAGCCTGGCAGTGGTGGCGGCGGCAGCACCACCCGGCCAGCCCCGCCGAGCCGTGGTGCCGAGCTGGGCCACCCGACCCCGTCGGCAACCATGAGCGGGCCGAGCCTTCCTGGCCCCACCCCGAGCCAGTAAACCCCGCTATGCCGCGATCCTGTTACTAATTGGCAAATTTGTGAAAGCTGCGCACGGATTCTCGCTATGAACGAAAGTGCGGCTAATATTCAGGGTGTGGCTTATCTATTGACAAAGACAGCAACATTGTCGAGGCACCGGAAGTGCGGCTTATACTCTGTGCAGCTTGTATTCGTGAAAATACTGTATGTGTCCTTATGGGCAAAAACACCAGCCCTGGGTGCACTAGCACTGAAGACTTGTGGAGCCAACAATGGAGGAGCCGGGAATGCTCTCCTCATCCCCCCAGCCGCAGGAGAGCACAGACATGCTGTGAGCAAGGGATGAGGAGCTGCAGAACTGCTATCTACAGAAAGCTCTGCTGTTAGAGTATCCCATGCAGAGTAACTGCTGCACAGCCATGGAGTCCATCAGCTGAAAACCCATAAGGGAACTCAGGCACACCAGCTTTTAAATCCAGCGAGGAAAAGTTTTAGCTTAATGACCAACAGTAACAGAAATCAGTAAGTGAATTAAAAATGTAGTGACCCGGCCAAAGGCTGAGGGAAAATAAGGAGAATAACTGGACAGCCAAAGAAACTTCAGAAGTATCTTCTTCCAAAGATCACAAGTACAACGCTAGCAAGAAACAAAGAAAGCAATGAGAATGTCAGGAAGAAATTCCAGGAAATGGCAGGCAGGGTATTTGTGAAGATAATCTAAGGGATAAAAGATTGCAGGGAACCTGTCTGTTTGAAAACCAAACCAGCTACAATTACTTGTTCTGATTAGAAGAAACACAGGAGCCATCCTTTGATATACATGGCTTGTCTTATTCATAAGCACATAATGACCTAAAAATTAAAAGGGAACAAGTAAATAGCCAAAAGTACATATGAGTAGAAGAAAATAAAGAAATGGTGTCAGCTTGCAGATAACAGAATCAGAAAGGTTGAGTTATGAAATCAGTTTCAACTATCACGGGACATAAAAGACAATTAAAGGAGTTTGATAAAAGCATTAGAATATAAAATGAGACAAAGGAAGTTGCAGTCTTAAATAATGTAGAAAGAGTCCATGACAGATAAAAGCAGAAGTGTGGTAATAATAACCGAAAATACATATGAATTTAGCATGAATAAGATAGAAAGAAGTATAGTTTAGACTAGGAAAAAAACAGGTGGAATATATTTCAGAAAAAAAATGTCTGGCAAAACTTAATGAAACTTGCTCTGAAATACACAGGCCCTCACAGCAGCAATTTGAAATGATCGATTTGAGATCATCAATGATTTTCCTCCGGGTCATGGATGGACAGGGCAGTCCTGCACTGGAGAACAGCACATGTCTGAAGAGAAGGGGTTCACAAAAAATCAGCAAATTCTAAGTCAAATGGCCTAATTCTGACATTAAAAATCAAAATAAAGCAAAACAAAAAACACCATAAAGAAAAACCTGCTTCAATAATTTATTAGACTACCAGTTAATGTTCACTCAGGGAACAACACACTCAAAAGTACACCTGACACGGACTTCTCAAGAGCAACTCATGCCAAATCCAATCTAATTTCTCTACTGATCAGGCAAAAAGGAGTAAAAGAAAAGCTATGGGTACATTAAGGGGATCTTTTGTATGGTTTTTTATATCCTTTGAAAAAAGCCTAAAAACCATATGCAAATAAAAGCACTATAAACACCTACAGAACAAAAGCAAACTTCAAATCCTTGCTAGCTGGTTTAGTTGTGTAACTGGTAGAGCCTGTCATGTGGGACTGCTTTCTTCTGGCCATTTTTCAGGTTAATGATTTTTCCACTAACTATTCTGAAAACAAAAAAAAAAGTGAGATACCCTCAAAACTGGAGAAGAGTACTGCACTGCTGGCAAGGCTTTGATTGAGACATGATGACCCTTGGCTATGCCTTAAGAAAGCTAAACACAAATGGAGTAGGCAAAAGGTTAAAAAAATGTAATAGGCACAGCCTGTGGGAAAAGGCTAAAAGAACTTGTTTGCTCCAGGAAGAAAGCCTGAAGAACAACACCTCCCAATGCAGACAGATTATTGTTTTGCTCCCTACATGGAGTTAAGAAAAAGAAAATTACACATTTTCAGTAAAGGAGAATAAGACTACATTTTTAGCCTTATTATGTAAGGCTAAAAATTAGCTCTATAACTGTAGCTGTAATATTAATGACTGAGCCTGGCCATCTAGGATATGTGGAATCCTGTCACATGAGGATATTGTTTCAACATACAGGACTGATTTCCATAGACCTTCCTTGTGTCAGTGCATGTCAAATCAACTGGAATAAATAATTCCTTGAGATCTCGTTCAGATTCACATTGCTGCTTTTAAATAGGATTCTGAGTAGTCCACAGAAATATGCTGGGCTACATTTTGGCTTTTCATAATGCAATATGCCAAGGGAATTAAAATTCTTCCACTCACACAGCAAAGCGGGGCGTTGTTGTGGGTTGACACATTATATGCTGAATATATATAGAAAAAGGAGAGGTTACCCAATGCTTTTCCTCAAACCTGCTGCTCTCTAAGCAAGCAATGAGTGAAGAGAAGCTTTTTGTTGGGACTTTTTTGTACAGTTTTTGAGCATTTTGGGTTTGGTGTGTGTGTTTTGTGGGGTTTTGTGGCTTTTTTAGGGGGATTTTTGTTTTTTGGGGATTTTTTTTTTGTGTGTGTGTGTTTTGGTTTGGTTTGGTTTTTAACCTGAGATCCTGCAGGGAAGAGGGAAACAGAAGGAAACAAACTAGCCATGGTGTCCAGGGTTTCTTGCAGAGCGTAGCTATGCCCCAGGCACACACACAGCTCCGGACCTTAAAAACTGGGGCTGCAAGTCTTTGGAAAGCACAGGAGATAAACATCCATTTTCACTATCTCTAGTGCACTGAGCAAAGACATAAGAACTTGTTTGTACGGCCCAAATTTTCTAGAGATAGCATTCGCAAGGTTAGAGTTTATCTTCCCTTCTACGTAAGTAACCTCTGCTCGGGTATGAAATAGAAAGTGCTGCTGAGATATGGGATCTTAGATCACCCCAACTAAAATTACTGAAGTGCTTATCACAGAATCACACGACAGCTGGGGCTGGAAAGGACCTCTGGAGATCGTTTAGTCCAGCTCCCCTGCCAAGGCAGGATCACCTAGAGCAGGTGACACAGGGACACGTCCCGGTGGGTTTGGAATGTTTCCAGACAGGAAAACTCCACATCCTCCCAGCTCCGTCCGTCCCCGAGCTCTGCCCCTCCCGTCCCCCATTCCCCCTCACGCCGCGCTCGCGCCACCGGGGGCGGGGCCACCCGCCCCAAGCGGGGCGGCGCGCGCCAATGGCGAGCCACCTGCCGCGGCCCCGCAGCCAATCGCGGCCCGCGGAGCCGCCGCGCGACGCTGCCCCGCGTGCTGCGCAGGAATGCCGGCGGCTCAGCCCACGGCGACCCCTCCTCGGCGCGCTTTGCGACGCTCTGCCCCCCTCCTCCCGCCGCGTTGCTTTACGGCCCCCTGCCTATCCCCCTGCCCGTGACCGTCTCCCGGGGCCGGCGCGCGCGGGGGGCGGGGCCGCCGCAGCCAATGGGCGGCGAGAGCGCCGCGGGGACGGGGCGGGGGGGCGCGCGCGCTGCCGTAAAGCGGTTGGCGGGCGGCGCGCGGGGCACTTGTCACCGGCGGCGGCGTCGCGGCGTGAGGCGGCAGGGTCAGGCGGGCGCTCCCTACCCCACTGCCGCCGAGACGCCATGGCGGCGGCGCTGGGCCGCAAGGCCATAGACTATGTGCGCAGCAAGGAGTTTAGAGACTATCTGATGAGGTGAGCGCGGCGCGTCATCGCGGAGCCCACCGCCCCGGGCGGGCGGCAGGGACCCGTGTCCGGTTCCCGAACGGCTCCGCCCCCCGCAGCCTCGGGGCGCCCGGGACGGGGTCGGACGGTTGGCACCGGTTGACCCCTGGCGAACTCGCTCTCGCCGGCGGCTGGGCGAGGGGAGAAGGCGGCGAGGAGCCGGCCCGGAGGCGTGGTGGTCCCGTCGCTCCCTTTGTCTCGCCCGTCGTCACCTCGGCCCGCGGGGGCGGTCGGGGCTGTCACTGTCCCGCCCCGACCCGGGCAAACCGGCCTTGACCTTGAAGTGACGCGGTGCGCTCTGAAGCTGCCGCGGCAGCTGCGCCCCTCGGTGACCTTCCCGGCCCGGCCGTGACAGCCGCCGGTGCCGCCCCGCCGCGGGCAGGGGCTCGCTGCGGCACGGGGGTGGCAGCGGGCACGGCAGCCGGGGGCCAGGACAGCCTGACCGCTGCCTGCCGCAAGGGCAGAACGGGCTTTGCTCTGCCGTGGGCTGAAGGGAGCTTGGTCAGGGGTGTAGTCTGAAGATCGGTTATTTGAATCTCTGAGTACGTGTAAGTAGGTGTCTCTTTCCAGAGGCTTGTTTGAGCCCCGCTGTCGTGGGAGTGAGGCTTAAGTCAAGTCCCAGGAGCTCAGTGCTTGTGCCAAGCTTTGTTTTCGTGCTGCGGCAAGGGATATGGTATTCTGGACTAAAACTACAAGACTGCCTTAAAGAATAATTTTGGCATACTTAAATCTTGCTGAACTACTCTGCAGGAACACTCTCGGGTAGGCAGGCTGAAGTTTCTCTGGTTGACAGTCTGTTTGACAAACTAAACAAATAAAAATGGTCTCTTCTAATAAAGGTGGTTGAGCAACCTTTCACTGTAGCTGTTGCTTACTGTTTTACCTGCATCTATCGCAACTGGTGTTTGATGTTAAGCAAGTATGTAGGAGGGCATCTGTTTATCTGAGAAACGTAGTCCTGGTTAAAGTATCAGGAGATGGTGTAGGACTGCATGGACAAGGGATCATAAATAATATAAAAGCTCAGTAAAGCCTTAAACTTCAGGAGGATAGACTTAGATTAGATATTAGGAAGAAATGCTTTACTTTGAGGATGGTGAGGCACTGGAGAGTTTGCCCAATTTGTTTTGTATTCACAAAATCAAAATCCAGAGAAACTGGGACAAAAATATGAGAAGGAAGAGAGCAACCTTGAAGCAAAACAAAAAAGTCCAGAGGAGGCTTTTATGTTTCCTTTTGAAAGTCTTGAGGATACCATGTAGGCTTGATAGATACCTATTAGTGCTAAGATTTAGTGAATTGTGAAGGATTAATATGAAGCATGTAAATGGCTATTAAACCAGTAATCTGCTTCATACTTAGAAAAACAAACATCCTAATGAGATAACATCTGCTTCCTAATGCCATCAGTTACTGGAAATATCTCTGTCCTCACTTAAGACCAAGGTTTTTAAAAAAACCAAAACTTTCAGGTGTATTTCATCTTCTCTTCAAACAAGCTGTATATGTGACTGTATTGCAGTAAAACAAGCATTCCACAGCATTCTCCCATTGTGGCCGGAATGTGCTTTTCCTTGCCATATACGAAGATACCTGCTTAATTTGTACTCCTGTTATTGGGTGTGTCATGAAGAGCTTAAGTCAGTTGCTCCATCTGCTCTGGCCTTTCAGCATTGTTTCTTGCTCACTAGCAGATAAGTGTCTAAGTTATTGGCTTTCGGTTGAGTTTAAAATTTAAATAACTTGTCTGTCTTCTGCATAGAAGAAATCGAGAGTTATCTCTTTGCATTTCTTCGTGAAGGTGATTTCTTCCCCAGACTACAGCACTCTACCCAGAAAAAGTCCTTTCTTTGCTCACGGAGCATAAGTGTCCCTAAAGCTCTGAGACTGTGGTGCCTGTTCTAAAACTTACCATCTAATCACTGCAAGGAATCAAGGCTTTATAAACGTGAAACTTGTTTGTCAGAATTTGAGTTAAGGTATTGCTTGGGATACCTGTGTTAGGCTTTAGATTACTTGACCCTCAATAGAATAACTGAAGTTACCCAAAGTGGTGGATTAAGTGCTCCATTATTACATCTTGGAGCAACCAAAACTTAGACATCTATTGGAATAAGTTGGTTTCAGCAAACATGAAAGCAAGCATAATGATTCCGTGCTGTTTTGTTCAGGTGGATATATCTGGCATTAGAATTGCATTATGTCATGGGTTAGCTTTTGGATCTTGCACAAGGAAATGGGAGAAATTGCTTTTAAAACTGTAATTAAAAATTAATTGTTCTGTCAGTTTCACATCTGGCTTTTCTCTACTGGTGATTAATAGGGATCTGAATGACTGTAAATCATATAAATACAAATTTACCCTAACTGTTTCTTAATGCTTCGAAATGAGCATAGTAAGAACATAAGCTGTAGGTAGACTTTTCCTGCTTCTTGTAAAATGCAGCAGCAATGTTAGAACTAGCTGATTAGCATATTAAAGCCTGGTAGCTCTATGTATTGTGAAACTGAAGTTGCATTTTTTTTCTCAAGATTCTAAAACCGGCAGCTGTCACTTTAGTTGTATTATCTAAGCCACAAAGAGCAGGCAACTGCATCCTCTTACTTCCTATCCTATTGATTTAAAATATCTTCTGAAAAACATCTAATAAAACAGCTTCCCTCCTCTTTCAAGAGGGAAGACATCATTCTAGACAAGCTGTCTTTTTTTTTTTTGGTCACATAATGAATTCCAAGGAATGGAAAAATCTCCTGGTAACAGAAAACTAAGCATGGACATTGCAGTATGCTGGGGCACTTCTGAAATGTCTCTTCCTGATGCCTTGGCACTAATGCAAATGTAGGGACGCTGTTAATATAGAGGGCTTTGAAATAGAGATAGTTAATTCCCTGGAAAGCCTAAGCACTTAAACTGATGTGAGCTGTCTGAGAACTTTCTTTCAATTTAAACAAACTTCAGAGGAGTTAGCATTGGCAATAGAACTAAAATTAGCTGATCTTCAGTTCTCTTTAATAAATCTTTAAACATGAGGACATAAGAACTTAAAAATAAAAAGTCCTCTAGTGATGTGTGCTAGATACTGTAGGACAGAGCACCTGCTTGTCTTGTGTGCTCTGAGAACTGAAATATCTGCTGTTTTGCAGAAGGGGTAGTGCCCTTTCCAGTTAGGGGATGGCAGTACAGGGAAAACACATAGTGACAGTTCACCTATATTTGCAGAATGGCCTATTAATATTCTTATTGACAGAATGAGGAAAACCCGCAGAAATTTTAGATAATGAAATCTTTTGTACTATAGCCTTTTTGGAAGGAACTTAGTACTGATGCAAGGTATTGAACATCCCTTGTCACGTCAAGACATTTATACAGAAAATTGACACTTGGAAACTGAGTGAGTAAATCCAACAGTTTTTCATAGTTCTGAAAACATTAGTACAACGTTTTCTTGGTCAAGGGGCTGAATTTGGTTCTTGAAGTTCTTGGAAACTACTAATTTGGAATGGAGTCCCTTCAGAAATACATGAGTGCACATGATGCGGTGTCCTCACTGTTGGATATGGTGCATTTGTTGCAACTCTCTTGGCTGCAGAGCTTTGGGGCTGGATGCCTGTTTCCTGGAAGAGTCTACGTGCCCTTGGTTTGCCCATTACTATAAGTGTTCCACTCCCACGTGTTTCTAAGGACAACCTTGTAAGACCTTAGCCAGAGCTGCCTACTCTGTTAAAGTATTATCAGTTTGATTCTATTTTAAGCTTTCACTTCTCTAGAAACAACTTACACTTTAAAAATTAAGGCAGACTTCAGTTGGCACAGAAATGTGGTGCCAGAAGACACATTTGAACTTGTTAAGGTTTTATAAAAAAATTTAAATTTACATTTATCTTGTGAACCTGTCAACTGTTGCTGCAGATCAGTTAAAGAGAAAACAAAAAACAAGCGGTTAGAATAGTCAAGGGCATCCAAACTAAGCACCTTGAACCAGCTTGTAGCGAAGACTCACTGAAACACACATCCTATGTGATTTCCTAAGTAGACCTGACTGTTCCCTTACATAGCTATTTATAAAGTGGTGATCTATGAACATGGAAATCAGTGTGAGAGAAAAGTGTTCTGCAACTTGGAGCAGTTCTAGGCTTTCTATCAGCCTACCTATTTCTCATAAGAAATGCCTTCTTGTAAGTTGTAATTCAGAACTAAAAGTCTTATCAGTGTCTTTGTTAGAAAGGTGTTTGAAAGTTAGTAAGCTTTTGTTACATTTAAGATTGTTTGTTATGAAGCTTTTGTATGGTGTAGTCTATCTTTTGTGCATAGATCATTGTTACATAAACTGATTCCTAGATGATCACTGAAATGAACCCCATATATGACTGAAGTGCAATTGCAGGTATCACTGAGAATGTATTATAGCTCATGTTTGGCACAGCTACACTTGGCCCAAATTTAGTAACAGGAAGGTATCTGGCAATCTTTGGTTTGACCTACTTACAGAGGTACACAGAGAATTCCAAGCGACTTCAAAGCTTCACTGAAGAATTTTAGCTGTTTAGCTTTGTCATGACAAAGCCTGATGTCTTTTCACGTCCTCTAAACTAATTGGGGTGGGATCTTGGTTGCTTTAAAGGGTTGAATATCTTCCACTGATAGTAATGGAATTTTATGTAGCTGGGAAAAAGAGCAGCAAACACTTGTCACAGTGAGAGACTTGTCACACCTCTTGTGGGAGATGGGATTTTTTTTAACACTAATACATTATTTGGAGTTAAGGCCGTGACAGCTTCCTGACTTCTACCTATTTTCTATTTGTGGTGTGCTTTTGTCTGTGTAGATTATGAAAGAAACTAATGTGCTTTTTTTTCTTCTTTCTTTCATATGCTTTTTGAATGGGAAACAATGATGGTGCACTTGAACAGTACGGTAAGAAAAGGGAGGGGATTTCTGGTTTCTTGTTCTTCCTAACTTCAGTAACTTGCTGTCTTTTTCCCTTAGTACTGTTATGACTTTGTCTGCACCTGAAAGGCATACTGCAAACCTCCAGGAGGGATCCACTTGGAATATTTAATTGCAAGTCTAAGGTTAAGGTGTCCTAGTGTTAGCTCCTGCAGAATTCTTAAAGGGGCTTTGTTTTTTTCCGTACTCCTTTGCTAAGGAGATGAGAGCAGTTTGAAACACGTTATTCTACGTAACAATGATACATAACCAAACTACCTGGCTTATCTCTAATAGCCTTCAGGCCAGACAATAAATGTACAAAATAACTGGCACTACACTCTTCTGTCCTGGACCCTTTCAGTTTGCCCCTTGAAGTGGAAGTGGGAATTTTATGCCTGTTGTACTGTGAATCATAATGTTATGGAAGATTTGCTCTTCTGCCTAGACAAAAGATGAACTTATAGGTGTACTTTAATTCTTGTGATACTTCAAAGGGCTGCCTGCCTGGAGGCACTTAAAACCCAAGGCATCACCATCTCAAGGTTCCAAATAAAACTCCTTGTCAGCAGAGAAAAGCTACTGCTGCAGTACTTTTGTTTACTGATGAGTCTTCAGCTTGCACAGCCTGGATTTGAGTGGTCCATAATCTATGGTGTATTATCTGGTTGTGTTCTAATGTCAACTGATTAAGCAAAAATACCAAGTTGATTTAATTTACTTTTCAAAACAGAAGCTGTCACTCAGATGCTTAAAAGCTATAAATATTTCATAGATTTTTTAAAAAAAGCTTATTTTTCCTAAACTACAGTTGTTGAAATGAGACCCATGAAATGACTATAAAACCATCACCAAGTACAGGTAGTGTCTCTCCACTTGAAGTTTGCTTTGGTGTGGTACAGTGTAAATACCCTGTAGTCATGCAACTCTCTTCAGTTGTGCCATGTTACATCTGATGAGCATGGGAGGCTTTAACCATTACAGATGTCAATTTTCCTATCACTAGGAATATAGCAAACAAATGCTTTTATTCTGTTCTTCAGAATACTATTACAAATCTGAATTTGCAGAAATACTGTGTTTTGCATATTGCACAGAAGTTGAATCAAAACTGTGTGTAACTTAAACTCACTTTTTTCTATTTAAGTTTTTCCTATTGCAACTGCAGGAAGCAAGTGTGGTTTTTAGTCTGACTGTAGTGTTACAAAGAAGACTGGCATGAGTATCTTAGAATTAAAATTGCAAGAAATTTAAATACCCCCTGAGAATTCCAAATCATTAAACCTGTTACAGTTACAGAAAGTGCCAGAAGAATGGTGAAGCCTTGCTGCTCATAACAGTAGTGGAAATTGAACTTACGACACTATTTTTCTCAGTTTAGAGTCTTTTACATAATGCCTATCAAAATAAGCTTGTCAGTTTTTCTGATTAGATCCTTTCCACTTTTTGTCTGTTTTTTCTGTGTACACACCTGTTGCTAACTGCTCTCCTCTGACGTTTGTTGAATCAGAGTTTTAAGTAATCACCAAATCGTTTCAGCAATTGCAGATGAAGCTCAGGGTAACCGTTTGCTTTGCTTGCTGGCCCTGCTCTTTCAAAGATGCTTGCTGAGCTTTTCTTCATCCTCGGCATAAAATGAAAACAGCTTCACTTCAAGTCCTTACTTTCTCATTACAATTTTGAGGAGTCTTATTTGAAAGAGGGAAATGCTAATTCTCTGCACAGATGTGAGCTATAAATCTGAAGTATCTGACAATGCCAATTAAAGCTTAATGACTGCTGAGCTGTAGTTACACAAAACATTATATTTCAATGGCTTTAGATATTCCTCTCTGATCTGAAAGAAGATCCAGAGTAGGTTTCTTTACGTTTCCTTCTGAAGAGTAGATCCCACTAAAAGAAAGATTTAGTTTTTCTCTTCCATTAAAAATTGTCTGTCTTTTTTTGGAGTTTTACCCATATAACCCTGCCTGCTAGTTTTGAGTGGCTAAGAAAAAACTGTAAGAGTACTGCAAGAGATTTTTGTTTCTGTTTAACTTTATTTTTGTTTTCCCTTTCACAGCACTTTTGGGGGCCAGTTGCCAACTGGGGTCTTCCTGTCGCTGCTATTAATGACATGAAGAAATCACCAGAAATTATTAGTGGCCGAATGACATTTGGTAAGACCTGATACAAACTTATTGCTAGGAAACTGACTCCAGAACAGAGTTTGTCTTTTTAAGCAGTGATATATTATTAGTTGTCTGCAAACCTGTGATCAAAGCAGATGTATATATCAAATATCTTGTTATATAACTTCAGAGGCCATTCAAATTGAGGTACTGAAAAACTGAAGGGCTCTTTTTTTGGAAAGCTTTCCACTAATTTGGGAGGGAGAGTGAGGCAGCTCTTGAGCATTAGCAGTTTACAAGACCAGACTATCTCCTGAAGTATAACTCTTGTTATCTTATACTGTTGCACACACTTGTTCAAAATGTATCTCTTTACTCAGTTTTATTCTTTGTATGAAGAACAATGATCCTTTGTGGTTAGTGTGTGATTTAAATATTTATCAACACTGACAAAGTGATGAAATGGTAATGCTTGGTAAGTAGAGTGTGAGAAGCAGCAAAGAAGACTTGAACTCCTTGCAAAGCAGTTGTCTATGAGAGACTGTTGTGATTCTTAATGAGAAATTATTTTTAAATGAGAAATTCTTTTTTAAATGCATAAACAATATTTTTCCACTTCTCCTTGGAACACATATAGTTTTTTGCCTGGATGTCTGTCTCTGTGTTCAAATTCTTTTCTAGGATTAGAAATCTTCCAGTTTTAATTTATTAGCTTAATTTTGGGATTATGTCTCTTCCTTAATTCACTTAATTCTAAGTAATTCTTCCTACAAGCAAAATACCTTTGGCTTAAGAAATTTTATAATTTCATTATCATTAGGCTGTGCTTAGAGTAATTCAGTCCCTTAGTCAGCTTCCTTGAGACAGAAGACTAGTTTAAATAGTCTCCTGTACAGCAAAACTGTTCTGAAAATAGTGTTTTGGTGGAAGCTACCCAGCTTAGCAATGTTGAGACACCTTTTTAAATTTTTGCAGGTGTATATATAGTTTGGTGGGGAGATGAAAAAAAGAATATTTGTACTTTTTTAAAGGCTATTTTCCTTGAACAAATAATTTACCAATTTTTTTTTTCTTTAAGCCTGTCAGAACTTTACAAAACTAGAGAATTCTTGGGTTGTCATTTCCTGTATTTAAATTTAATTATGGTATGAGAGTAAATTGAAATTGTTTATCTTCTTTCTAGAAAGCAGGTAACAAAGCTTCATGTTTCTGAATGTTCATGATTTCCTGGACATTGAAAGGTCCTGATCTCAAAGTCTATTTTGAAATGTTCCCAGAAAGAAGTATATTTAAGTGATTAGGCTGAGATAATTATATATAAACTAAAAAGACTTCAGTTGCATCACAGGATAGTGTATGAGTAAAATGAATTTTTATGGAAAGCTGCAGCCATGTAGATTTTCTTATGTAGCAGAAATAAAGCACTGTTTTGTGTTTTCTTGCGTTGGAGCCTCAAAGTGGACGTGTTTGTAGGGATGTTGGAAAACCCATAAGCAGCAACAAGTCTTCTAACTGTCATTACATTTTACTAGTAGGAAAATTATGATTCAACAAAATGCAGATATTTACAGTCTCTTAACAAGATCTATCCTCTTTTACAGCACTGTGTTGTTACTCCTTGACTTTCATGAGATTTGCCTACAAAGTGCAGCCAAGAAACTGGCTTCTTTTTGCATGCCACTTCACAAATGAAATTGCACAACTTATTCAAGGAGGACGACTGATCAAATACAGGCAAGTTACATTTTTAAATGGGGAAACCATAAACTGATGGCTCTTGGAATACTCTGTTAATGATTTTTGACTGTAGTGCAAGTCTTTGCATGGGTTCCGAACTTGTTTAACTTTATTGCATTTTGCAAACCTTTTTAACAAGCTTGTTGTCAGTGGGCAGAACTTTCTAGTTTGAACCTTTTGAGGTCTGTACATAGAAAAGGCAGAAAGCCCTTATGGTCATGAGAGAGTGTAGACAGGGCCTTCAGCAGCTGCTGACTATTTTGGGGGTGTTTTGTGCAGTGTTTTGGTTTGTCTGCATGTGTCCATCTTGATAATTAATTCCTGAGATGGAAACATCCATAAAACTGTGAAGGAGTTGTATGTCTGAAAGAGAAGTTACACAAAACCTGTCAGGGCTGACAGTTCCATACATGATGTAGAGCCAACTGAGTGTGCCTGGGGAACAGACTGCCATCAGTCTCACACCCTGATTGTGTGGCAAGCAGTGTAGACACTGCCCCAAGCAATCCTGGTGAGTCAGGATTATGGCTTTTCTCTCTTCTGCCCCAAGAAATTACTGTGGAGCAATAGAGGATGAGACCTACTGAACTATAAATTAAAAAATGAGACTGTGCAAAACTGCAAGTGGACTTGTCTCTGTGTAAATTACTGACCAATGTCCTTCATTCATAAAGTTCTACTGTAAGTTCAGAGGTTTTTTAATAGCAATTATATTTCAATATTCACTCTTACAAAAGCTATTTTTCTTTTGGCAGGCTTGAGAAAAAGAACTAAATATATTACTTGAAATAAGCCATGGAATGTATTCATCCTGAATGACAGCCAAGGAAGACATGCCATCTACAGTTGCTGTGACAATTACAGTGGGGATTAAACAGAAACACACATTATGAATATGATCCCACCAAGAATTCTTCTAATAATTTTTATATCTTGCCTTTTAAAAAATACTATTCAGCAATGTAAACCATTACATTTTAAGTCTTGCTGCCTTACTGACATTTAATAACTACCTTTTTATTTAAAAAGTTAGCCACTCAAATAACACAGTATTTGAAAACAAACTTTATCTAACATTCTGCAAAAGTGGCCCATGATGGTTTGACAAAACTTATAATCAACACGAACGGAGGTCAGTAAACAGGTGGTATCATTGTTTATGTATTAACATATTCTTAAAAGCCATTCAACTTGAGTGCATTCATTCCTATTCTATTTTTTTTTTAACTTAAGCAGTGGCTTGCTGATCTGCAGGAACAAATGTGTAGATAGGCAGCCTGGAAGTGAGCAGCCACCCCTCTTCCCTCACTGCATGCCTTTTCTCAGTAAAGAGAATTTATTAACATCCATCTTTGTCGCACACTATTTAAAGAAGGCTTGGAAAAACAAAAGCATAGCACTGAATGAAGGAAGGCAATAAAGCCTGATACTGTTCATTAAAAAGTTTTAAGTGGATTTTATTTTTTCCTACTGTTTGAGTTACTCTAGATGTATGTAATTCTTATACAGGCAAAAACTAAACTTGTTTGGAGTTTAAGATCTGAAAGACACAGTGTCTCTTTCAGCAGTTTTTGACTTCATTGTGAGAGTGGTTTTCCTGCATGATCTGCCTGAAAATTACATTGCTGTAAAGATAAAATTGACAAAGAATGTGAGAATGTATGTTGCAGGTTTTTTTCAGTGCAGTGTTTTTGAACAATAAACATGTTCCAAATGGCAATAAAATTCTTGAACACTTGGAAAAGTTTTGTTTTTCATACTATGATAACAGACAAAAAGTGAAATTTTATTATGGAGTGTCACTTTATTACTGTAACAGCATGAAGCAAAAACTGGCTGAAAAAGTAAATGGTATGTACTGGATTCAGGTAAGTGTCCCCTAGATTCTAATGCCTAAAACTTCTTTCCCCAGCAAAGAGTGTGTGGGTACCTAGATTGACTAGTCCTGCTGTGATAGGCAGGGCTGAATTCAGAGCTCCCATTATGTCAGTCAGTATTACATACTGTCTTCTAGCAATTGGAGCAAGTCTTAATTGATAATTTTTTAATTGTGTTGTGATGGCAACATTTTTTGATGGACATACAAGAAAGAGGCTAATAGCCACCCAGCAGACATGACCTAAAGCTCATACTGACTGCTGCTTCTTGCTTTAGAAAAGTTACTGCATAAAACTGCCCCTTCAGTACTGCTGTCTTGTCACAAAAGTAGTCGCCCCCTCTCTCCCTGTCCCCTGGAACAGAAGCACTGTTAGACTTCTGTACAAATGAGTAGCAAGAGACAAGCAGATAAGGACACCTGATTATATTGGCACCTCATAGTTTGTTATATTACTTCTGTAGAGAAAAATAATCTACAACTAAGTTTGAATTTCATAGGTGTGAAATGTGTTACACTGCTGTTGTGTGAAGCTTGGAGTACAGGCTGTACTCTACTCTCACCTGCTTTGATTACTGTTCATTAGTTCCCGATTGTCTTTGCTTCCCTACCCAGAGAATACCATTTGCATTTTCCTGGTAGCTGCACCATACTTTCATTTCTTTCTACCTGTCTCCTTCTTTTTTCCCCTTATCCATTCACTGTGACAAGGGTCAAACCCTTTCATATAGGACTAGAGCAAGAGTGAATTGCAGGGAGAAAGCAGGCTTTACCTTGCTTTGATTAGATGTTAAACCAGGGATGCTTCCTGCCACCCATACAGACTTAAAAAAGGGGAAGGGGATGTCAAGGGACTGGGCCTTGTTTGGGAAGGGAAGTCCAGTCTGGCCTAGATTTCCAGTCCCTGTCAGTCGGCCTAGTGAATAAATAGTTTTATATGCGCAGGGTGCCACCAAGTGGCTTGTGGCCTGTATCAATCAAAGCATTATTTATCAAGCTATTTACATACAATTTCTTTGTTTAACGATGCTGGGAGTAAGAGGATTACTTGAATATTGGAAGGAATAATTGCAGTAAACAATTGTATGATTAGTCTGCACCCTACTCCTGTGGCACAAAACACAGTGGCATATGGCCTTTTTAGGATGGGGCTGCCTGGGATAATCCAAAAAGGGGAATAATTGCTTAAAGAGGACTGGAGATGGTATATTCTTGAGTTTGAATAATGGCTCCCTTTTGTTCTTTTCATATTGCCCTCAGGTAGCACTGGATGAAAGAATGGGGCTGTGTGAGTTTCACTGATTAATTATGAGTTAGAGCTCAGTATTTGCATTTGAGCTATAAGATTATAGGGCTTGTCTGTACTTGCCATTATTCTGAAATACCGACTTGGTTTTAATTTCACAGCTTGGTTAATAACAACTTTCATGTCTAGGATATGTTCTGTCACTAGAAAACTGTGCTGCTCTGCTCCCAGGCCCTGCCCGGTGTGTTCTGCTTCTGTTCCACCACAGTAGGACTGGGAACCATGTGGCCTTTCCTCTCCAGCTGCAGCGGTTACTGCTATAGCAACAGCTGCTGTCTTTGATGTCTTCAGACAGAAAAGAATTTCTCACCTTTGGGAGCAAGTCCTGCTACACTGCTGGTAAGGAATGCAAACCCTTAGGCATTCAAGTGGGAGAGAGTACCGGCTAAGCTCTCAGTCTGTCTATCTTTCCCCCTTCTCTGCAGTTTGAGCTGGAGATGTCTTGAGCCCCTTTTTAAAGGGAAGACATAAGACTATAACTGACCATGGTATCAAAGTAGCTCACAACGTATTCTGCTTTTGCAAGATTGAGTGTCCTTGCTGTGGAAGCTTGATGATTTATGTTTCAAATGTGGAAATCATTTGGTAGCGTGGTAATTACATGACAGAAAGCAATAACCATAATTGTGTGGTCGGATGAGAAGGAATTACTTGCAAGCTTTCTTTAATGACTGTAATAACATCTACTGATAGTGAATTTTGTTCAACCTCACTCAACTGCCTCATGCTTTATAATCATTTTAGCCACTTCTGCTATATGTAAGTGGTGGGTTTCTTTGGGGGGTGGGGGTGTTTTGAGGGTTTTGGGAGTTTGTTTTTGTTTTGGAGGTTTTTTACTTCTAAAACTTCAATATAAAGTGAATGTTCTGTACTCTAAAACCAGCAGAAAAATTTCTTGGCCACAGTGCTACAATACAGCTTGCCAGCTCTCAGAGAAAACACACTCAAAGTAAAATGTAGGTCTCTATAGCATTTTGTTCTCTGTACAAAGCACAGTGCTGTCATCTGAGCAAGGACAGCACAGTAGAGAATTGAGTGTGGGGGGAAAACTCTCAGGAAGTTTAGAGATGGAAGGCAGTAAAAAAGGGAGAGTTTTCTCCTTGGGACCAAGATGGTGCTTAGAAAATGCAGTCCTAGACTAGGACAGACCAATCTTATAACTACTCCAGTGTTTTCCCTGGGTTCTTGTATGAATGCTGATACAAATTGTATTATGGTCCAACTAATACGTAGAGCATCAAACTACCAAATGCATTTACTTCAACAGTATGTGTCTCCAGTGTACATGAATCTGCATTACACCACTATGGGTGCAGACATGGGTTATTTCTTTGCATACCAGTTCTAAGAATGTGAAGGCAGTCAAAAAGAGCAGCAATAAAAAGATGAGATAGAGACAAGTAATAAAAAACCTATTAGAGTGATATGTTTGTATCACTTAGTCCAAAGCCCTTAATGAATACAGTCTGTTTCTTCATGCTCATGTGACAGACATTAAAGTTAGCAGTAGAATATAAAACAGTAATACAAGTAATATTCACAAGCACAGTTACCAGCTCTCTTGGGTTTTCAGCCTGTCTCTCACAGGGTGCATTGGTCCTATCTGCACTTGGGGAAGAATAGTGCTCACTGCCTGATGCAATATGACTGCAGTTCTGCTTCCATAGAGCTGGAGTATTTCTGCTGCCAACTTACACAAAGGCTAAAAAGTTTATTGTGATTGAGCAAGACATTGCTGCAAGTTTTACAGTCTCTATAAAGTAGAAAAGCAGTCTGATGTTTAATATTAGGCAATTTCTTTATTAAATTAATTGTGGAGAAGTCTGTCTCTCCCCACCCATCCTTTTCTGCCTTTGCAGATCTAATACCTACCAGTGCATTGCATTTAGTCACTGTGGTAACCACTTAAAAATAACCAATGGAATCAGCTCAATAGCAGCCAGAAGGCAGAAATACTGGTTTTCTGGCTAACCTGCTCTGAGTGTCATCACTGGGGTCCTGCTCCTTCCAGATCATTGCCTCTCTTTATCACATGGCCTAAGCTTAACCATGATATTGCTCTCATCTTTTCCTACTTTTCATCCTTTTCCCTTTCTTCCCACCTTCTTTAACAGCAGGTTTCAAGTAACTATGGCAACAAGGCTAGGAATTTTCCGCTTATTCGTTTTGTCTGAAATCTGGGTCATGTCTTTCTCATTAAGTGAAACTTGTATGGAGATAACTGGTCCAAACCCAGCCTTTAGTGCAAGAAAAGGCAGTGTCAGCTATGGCAGCACTTACATGTTGGCTGTATTTGGTCCATTGCACTAGAAAAGATGTAAAGGTACAAAGTAAGCCACTTAAAATTTGGAAGGTATTTAGTAATTTCAAAAGCATTTAATCCATAACTTGCTCAGGGAGAACCATTGCTGTAACTTGCTCTAATTGATGTTGATTTATAGGCTGATAGGGATAACAGGATATATAATAAAAGGATAAAAATAGAATATAGGCTGATGGGAATAATTTCATATTGTATTTCTTGTCCTAAGGTAAGTATTAACTAAAGGGGTGCCTTTTCAGAGTGGTATGAACTGATGTAAATTATACCAGTAGCCTCTTTCAAGAGGAAATGTAGTAGTGTGAAATCTTAAAGGTGTCTCCTGACAGGACAAGATATTAATCTCCTCTAACCTGTCACTGCAGTCTAACTGGATCTGAGATCACAGTTTCAGGACAGAAAGATCTCCAGGTTTTAACTTGTTTCAGTGCCAAGGGAGTGGCAAGATTATCTCAAATGTTTCTGTTTTACAGATTTGGATATACCACATCTCCTTGCATCTAGGATGACTTAAAATCCTAAAAAAATTGCTGTGTTTGTTCATGGGGAAGCCATGCAAAGCAACGATTTCAAGATATTTTTGTTCACACTTGCTGCTATGGGTCACCTGCGGGCAAAGCAGAAAGCAGTGTGATCAGAAACCTGTTACTTAGTGTGTTTCACAAGTCACTTGGTGAGCATCAGCTCTCAGCTGGACTACTGTTAGTAAAAGATCTGGCAGGGTATCCAGTAATGTCTCAGCTGACCAAGCACCTGCACTACCTGATCTGAGTATATGATGCCAGACAGAGATGAGCTCACAAAGCTGTTTGGTACTTCCTTGCATATGCGTTGTTTTGGCCACAGTGAGTCACTAAAGGCTATTACCTTTCCCTCCAAAGTTTTGCAATAGCTCACAATCTTCCTGTCAATCACACACACACCTGGTTACTACCAGGCGCCTGCCAAGCACACTGGGAAATAGCTCATCTGTAGCTGGTTTTTGTATGCCTCAGTCTTCTACATCAGAGACCTAAGTGTGAGGTTATTTTGTCTCACTAAAGAAGTGATGACTGGATCTGGAAAGGTCTGAATCACAGCAGAAGCAAACAATTACCATGAAGCTGGATGAAGCCACCATGTGGCCTGTGATCTGCAGACAAATTAGAAAAGGTGAGTTTCCTAAACTGATGCAAAGAAAGGGGATATCTTTTTCAGCTTTTGCTTCCTTATTCCTTGTGTTTGGATCACCACTACCTGTCACTGTCAGCAATGAAGGCTTGTTGGAAGATGTTCATAGTTGCATTTGCAGGAGCACAGGATCTTTTCAAAAGATACAAAGGGCATTAATTCCTCACTGTTAAGCTCCCTTCCTTTCAGAGGCCTTAGGAAGCTGCTGCTTTGTGTGAGATGTTTGCACCATACAGCAGGATTGAGGTGGGGTCTCATCAAGTGGACTAGGCAAGTCCTCAGAGCAGCTCTACACTGTGTTTTCTGCCATGTCCCAGTAAGACCATTTGTTTAACATTCCTTACAACCCCTAACCTTAATCTTTCAGTAGTATTCATTGAAATAGCCCATTTCCAAAGATAAAGAATGCAAAGGTGGGGAGGGATACAGGACATTAGAACCCTACATATGACCAGAGCAAACACAGAACTGTTATTTTTGTGGAATAAGTGCTTACACTTAGAGCTACAAGACTGAAGGGTACAGACAGTGCTCTATGTACAGTAATTTCACGATTATAAGCTGCATTTCCGGGGTGTCAGCAACGTTTCATTTTTCCTCCATAAATAAGCCGCACTGGATTGTAAGCCGCACTTTCGTTCACAGTGAGGATCCGCGTGCAACTTTCACAAAGTTGCCATTTAGTAACAGAATCATAGGATCACGGGGTTTACTGGCTCGGCCCTGCTCAGGGCAGCCGCCAGGGAGCGGCTCCAGCCCTGCTCGCCAGTGCCGCCGGGAGGCAGGGGAGCAGCGTGCCCAGCCAGTGCCACCAGGAAGAGGGAGAGGGGCTTGCCCGGCCAGTGCTGCCAGGAGGAGGTAGAGGAGCATCCCTGGCTGCTGCTGCCGGGAAGAGGGAGAGGGGTGTCCCTGGCCGGTGCCACCGCCGCTGCCCCGGGGCCGGGTGGGCTCCACCTCGGCTCAGGGTTGCTGCTGGCTCGGAATTCCTGGTTGGGAAATTTCCAAAATTTGTTCATATATAAGCCACTCCTGAATGTTAGCTGCACTTCCAGTTTGGGAGCAAAATTTTAGTCAAAATGGTGCGGCTTATAATCGTGAAATGACTGTACATTGAAAGTACGCCACCAACTGCATCAATTCAGCAAGTTGGCTGAATTCACACATTTTTCAGGAAGACAACATTACTTAGCAGATTTTCTAGTTAGCTTCAAATTTAGATACAGATACATGCAAAACAGTAAGGTCAACAGTAAGTGAAACATATGCAAACTACACCATCCCTTATGACTAGAAAAACTGAGGCTTGCAAATCCATAATTCTGTCATCATAAAAACAAAAAATATCTTCAGATGTCGTAGGTTTGTGATCTAAAGGCAAAATGTTACTTTGTACTAGCTATTTTGACTTGTGTTAGCAAAAGAATTTTACCTTTTTAGAAAAGCAGACTAAATTTTTGATCCTGATGTCTTATCAGCCAAAGTTCATCAGTGCAGAAACACTGAACAACACAGGCCTTCCAAACTGCCTCTTTTTCATGGCAAGGTGAATGATTATCTCATTCTATTTCATGAGGGTACAGAGAATTAAGAATTTCTGTTGAGCACAGAAATGAGGAAGAATACATTTGGGGTGATTATGACAACCTTCTGCTCAAGAAGGAAACAAAAACCACCCTTTGCCTCACTGAGGAGTGAAACAGCTGCGGGTTCCAGGCTGGCTGCATAGTCCACGCAGCTGCAGGTGGGAAGAGGGGACAGCAATAGGATGCAAGCCAGACACCCCACACTGCCCAAGTGTGCACTGCTCTTCTCTGCTTTCTCTGTGTGCTTGTTCACACAGAAACAGAACAGCTTCAGCTTGCTCTCTGCCAGGTCCTTACCTGCCTGTATTCCCTGCACTACCAGAAAGCCACAGTACTCCAATGCACAGCCAGCCACTCCTTTTTAGAGTCATGCAGACCAGGTGGCTAGACTCAAATTTAAATTGTCTGCATCTATCCATATCTATCTATAAACTGGGAGGGAAAAAAAAAAACCAAGAACTTGCTCAGTTTTATATTTAACTGTCACAAGTGCTTTGGAATTAAAATACTTCTGTAACAATGTTGTTGCAATTTTGGGGGCTACTAAGAAAGATAAATTGTGCACACTCAGGCACACCCTCATATTTTTCTCCATTCTTTCTCCCATTTCTCCTCCCCTTCTTGCAGGATCATGGTTGTGTTGTTCCCTTACACACTGTCCTCCCTGCGCAGGTCCTCGCAAGGTCTGGCAATGCCACCTGGCTCAGGTGACATTTTGCTATTGTTTGGCTACTTTCACGCAAGTGTTTCTTCCATTATTAATTTTAGCCTTGACCTAAAGCTTCCTGAGATGCCAATGGCCTGGCGTCAGGCTGGAAATTTGGAAATTTGTGGCCAAGTGTTTCCCCTAAAAGCCAAGGTAGAAGGCACATAGGAACCTTCCTAAGTGTGTGTGGGGAGGGGAGGCTTCTGTCCTAAAGGCCTCACTGGGGGCTCTGCTGTCAGGGTCATCCCAGAGCACATGGCACAGGATCACTCCTAGATGGTTCCAGGACACATCTAGTGAGGGAGACTGCACAACCTCCCGGCAAAACCTGTGCCAGCGCTCGGTCACCCGCACAGTAAAGTTCTTCCCCGTATCCCAGTGGAACTTCCTGTGCACCAGTTGAAGAGGCAGGCTCTGCTCGGCAGGGCCGAGCAATAGGAGCGGAGGCAAGGGCAGAAACTGATGCTCGGGCAGTTCCACCTGCAGGAGCCACCCGGCACCAGCGTGTCCCACGTTCTACCGGGGCCTGCGCACCCGCGGTGCTGCGCTCTCTACTCCTGTGTTCACCGCGCTCATGCAAACCACGCCGCTGTGCCAAGGCCGACTCCGCGGGTGGCCATGAAGGCGATCTCAGGCAGAAGAAGCCCTTCTATCTCCCCGGTGCCTGCAGCCAGGGCCGCACCGGGGCACGGCGGGGCGGCGGCAGCGCCAGCCCACGGCGAGCCGGGCACTGCGCAGGCGCGGCCCCGCCGCAGGGGCGCGTCACTTCCCGGTTGGGCCGGCGGCCCGCGGCGGAGCGCGGCCCCGTCCCGACCCCCGGTGCGGCCGGCCCTGCCCTGCCCAGGGAGGGCCGCCATGGAGAAGCTGCGGCGGGTGCTGGCCGGGCAGGACGACGAGGAGCAGGGACTGACGGCGCAGGTACGGCCCGGCGAGAGCCCGCTCTCCGTTCCCCGGGAGTCGAGCGGCGCTGGGGCGCGGGGCCCGGCCCGCGGTCCGTGTCTCGGGCGCTGCCGTGCTCCCCGCGCTGCGCTCCCCGTTCCCGGCCTGCGGCCACGCACAGCCCGGGGCCTGGTGTGAGAGCGGGGCAGGCAAAGGGGAGACCCGAGTTTGCGGCGTGCGCCGGGAGCGGGGGCTGTGCTCTGCCCGGAGGATGAGTTTCGCCTAATTGCTGGTGTGAGGCTTTTGGTATATTGGTGGCTTGACGTCCTTCGGTTTCTGCAGGCGAGGAGTTTGGATCAGATAACATACTATGCTCCCCTTCAACCCGACTGAGTCTGCGATTCAGTGCAAATTGTTTCTTCATTCCCTTATGCCCTTATATTTGCAGAAACAGAGGTTCTCTTTAGACAAACACCACTTTGTATACATTCTGCTGAAGTTACTTTTTGCCTCTTACTCCTTAAGTGTGGCTTAATTTTTCTACTTTCTTCCAACTATCTCCCTCATCATTAGCAGGTTTTTCTGTTCCATTTTTACTGTGTTTGGAGACCGTACATTCCTGAGAACTAATCTCTAGGTTGAAGCCAAGCTGAGCATGCTTACAAAGAACCATTTATTCCTTTAGCTCCCTCTTAATTCATGTGACTGCAGGTCAAAGTGCCCCACATCAAGGAAGATCTTGCCACTGCCTGCTACCTCCAGGCTGCTGGAGCATGGTGGAGGAGGCTGGAATGTTGCTGGGATCTGAGCTGCAGCTAACAAACCTTGGGGAACCAGCACAATCTGAGCATATCTGGCATAATGTTAGTTCTAGCAGCTTGCTGCTGGCATGCTTCACTTGGTTTTGCACCGAGTTGCCGTTGGTCTTCAAGGTTCATTAATTTAGCCTCTCTGCCACAGGAAAGCACCTAAATTGTGTCCACTGATTCCGGAAGCAGTGTAGAATCTGTGTCCTTTCACACCAGAACTGGCTGCCAGCATTTGGGAGGGATGCCTTACCTTCTGCTCTTCTCAGGATTGTTAAAGAAATACTTACATTTCTGGTAATTTCCGAGAGTTACAAGAGAATTGATTGTTCTGACATCACTAGGCACATTTTTTGCAAGGCACATGATAGTGTCATAGAGTTTTCCTTTACTTGATGCTGTGATAGTTGTTTTAAGGTGGCAATCACTAAATAAATGCCTACATGTTTAATGCTTTTATATTTGAGGTTTATATTCTGTGGAGAGAATTGAGCTAAGAATGTGTTTAGTTTGTTAAATGTCAGTAATTAAACCATATAGGATTTCACTATTGCATGTAATGATACTGTTATAGCCAGAAAAGACTTTAAATAAGGAAAGTCTGCCTATACTTAAAGCCCGTCTGGTACATGATAGAAGAAAACTTATAAATGTATCTGTGGTGCAGTGCAAAGGAGCTTCATGCTGAGGTGAACCAGAAAGATCTTTAAAATAAATAAATACCTTTTGACTTTAAAATAAGTCACGTGTTTATGTCAGGCAATTTCTCAGCTGTATTTTTCTCTCAGGGTAGCAATGTGTTTGTAGAACGGTAGAAATCAAGCCTCTTTTTAGAGAGGAAATTTGTACGTGACATTCACAAAAGCTAGAGCTGAGTGGTGCTGTCTATTTTTAAAATGTGTGTATTAGAGCAAAAAAGTGTGTGCACCCATGCAGAGAGGAACACTTGGTAAGAGGTGGGGCTGTGAAAGCAAGCATGAGGTTATGCACTGTGTGTGTAAAATTTTCAGCTGTTTTCATCTTTCTGCAGATGAGTCATATGTTTGGCTGAAAACAAAGGCCCTCTCTTTGGCATATCTGATAGTTGTGTAGTGGCCATCATATGGTTTTTGTCCATAGATATCTCTGTATTCTTTTCCTTGATTTTTGCAGAACCATTGTCATGAAGTCACAAGTCATTCCTGCTAAGTAGAAGACAAGTCTATAATGAAAGAACTGTGTGATTATTCAGTGAAGTCTTTCTGTACTTTCTAGACTCTTCAGATGACCAGCTGTTGTTTCTTGCTGCAATTAGATCCATTGTTCTAAATATATTTTTAAAAGGGAATTCATTACTAAAAAGATCAATAATAAATAATACATGTAGCAATGTTACGATGTTTTCAGGGCAGCATTATGCTGTTTAGTTTTATCAACACCAAAACTAATGCAAAATCAGTCCATGTGATGATACATTGCATGTTGCATGACAGGTGACAGCTGCTTAAAGCACTCAAGATTTCAACAAAGAGGAATTGACCAGGTATTTCTTATATTTTTATAAGAATTTTTATATTACATTTCTTATATTTCATTTCATATGTTACATTTCTTGTATTTTACTCTCAACTGCTGATAGAAGCACATATAAGGAGGCCTGTTAGGGAAAGATGAGAATGTATCGCTATAAATGTTTTTTTTTCAGTTTGGCTTAGAAACTCAATTCTGCAAATGTACTCAACGTTTCTTTGAATTTTCTCCATTAACTTGCATATATACCATTGAGAAGAGTAGTTGTTAGCTTCTGGAATACTAAAATAAAGTGGTTCTGTTTTTCTGTTTGCCTACATGGAAAACTGTTATAAGACAATTAATATATGGGGGGAGCCTAGGTGGGTGTTCAGAGCCACAAGAAATGTTTTTGATCGAAGGCAGCCTTGTGGATTATTTTCATGTTGTTTATGGTGTGTCCATTGCAGACTAATCAGCAGTGATGCTGTTATTGACACTTGTAATTCGTGTATCAGGCTATTGCAAGGCTGTTCCTTATGTTTCAGGAAGTCTCCATTCCAAATTAATTTCCACTTAGGGTTTCCTCTTGGTTTTTGGACGTCTTGGGCATTTCTTTCATATACTGATAACTTGAAATAACTTATGAATAAATAGCTTTACTTCTTGCCCAGGAGTTTGGCATTAAAGTTTAGCAATAGAAAACGAAGGATTTCCTTTTGTTGATTTCAGTTTAATTTTTCTTTTACTTGTTAAAAACAAGCTGATAAGCAGTATAGCAAGAAGGATATGTTTTACAGGAACTTGCTTGCCACGACTACTGTGTAGTTCTCCACAGGAACTACAGATGTTGAACATGCCTGGCAATTTTTTCAGTCTCATAAGTAAAAACTTTTGCTTATGCAAATGCCATAGACTTCAAGGACAGCTCTTTTTATCTGAAATCTGGGATTAGCTGTGTAATTTATGTCAGACATACAAAAAGAATCTTTAGCACCTTTGTCTTGTTTCCTGCTTTTGTTGCAAGGGCAGCTTAGACTTCCTTTTTCATAGGGTTCATAGTCTCTGAGAACCTAAGCTGTTACCTTAGGGTGTCTTGTGGTCCCTCATATAGAAATTACTGCCTGCAGCGCGTGTGGCAGGACAGTGCAGTGTCAGAACTTCAGCTTCTAGAGTGAGCCTGGCATTTTAGCACAAGCTGGTGTCTGTGGTTTATGCAGCTGAACTGTGTATCTGTAACTTAACTTCTGCAGCATGGTGCTTCTCTGCAGCATGGAACAGGTGTCTTGGAAAGGCAATGAGTTCCATTGCTTCCATGAAACCCAAAAGGTATAAACTGTAGAATATCCTGGCTTGGAAGGGACCCACAAGGACCATCGAGTCCAGCTCCTGGCCCTGAACAACACCATCCCCAAGAGTCACACCCTGTGCCTGAGAGCATTGTCCAAATGCTTCTTGAGCTCTGTCAGGCTGCTGCTGTGACCACTTCACTGGGGAGCTGTTCCAGTGCCCAGACACCCTGTGGTTGAAGAACCTTTTCTAATATCCAGCCTAAACCTCCTTTCACAGCTTCAGCTGTTCCCTCATGTCGTGGCTCTGGTCACCACGGAGAAGTGATCAGTGTCTGCCCCTCTGCTTCCTCTCATGAGGAAGCTGTAGACTGTAATGAGGTCTCCCCTCAATCTCCTTAGGTACTGGGGACTAAGAAAATGCATTATTAGATCCCTAGTTTCAGTGTTTCAAGCACCGCATTAACTAGGTCCAGCTTGACAACATAAATGGTGACATCATTGGGAATGGTTGGAAGGATGAGCCTTCATTTTAATACCATGTAATGTATTTAGTTTTATTATTACACAGAATGCTGACAGCCCTCATGCCACAGCTCATCTTCCTGTAGTTCATGTGCATATATTGTTAATCAGTTTTTAAGAGTTAAATCCATAAAACGTATCAAACTTTTTGGGGTTTGTGGTATTTTTTGCTCCAAGCCTTTGTGTGGTTCTCTTATTTCTTGTGCTGGGTTTTTTTTTGCACCTCTTAACTGTTAGGGATTTAAATGAAGATAAAGCTGTTTTCAAATTTATTTGAAGAATGAAATCTCCTGGTAGTCACTTCAGGAACAACTGTCAGATAATAAGATTAGAAGTAGAAGAGCAGTAAGTGGCAGCAATGAGCCTGATGCACCTGAATAAAGGATTTATCTTCATCCTTTCCGTTTCCTAGGCAATCTGAAATGTGTGTGTTGCTTTTACTGATCTACACTTCATTTCTGAACACAGATGGAAAGGATTTTTACTCTTTTGTGTGTGTGTGTGTGTGCACTTGTGATTGATTGTATAAATAGGTGTAACTGAGGGCATGATTGAAATGGGTATCTTCAGCTGTGTGCTACCAGCTATTCTTACTATTCTTAGAAATTCAGGACTCTGACTATCAAATATGATTTAAAACACTAAACCGTGGTTAAGTTACTGTTTTTGTTTGTTTCTTTAATGCATACATAAGGATAAAGTGTTGGACCTAACAAGGTAAGCTTGCATCTTATGACCTTTTGAAAGTCTTGTCAGCACAGCACCTTCAGGTGTGCATGAATGTGGGAGTTTTTTATTAAACTAGATACAGATTCTTCATTTGTACAGATGTGAAATTGTTCTAACCAAATGTCCTTGGTTAGCTTACCACTGCCTGAAAGAGAAATTTCTCAAGAGATAAGGAGAAATATCGTACTCATTGGCTGGGGAAGATCTATCAGGTATATTTGGTTAATAAGACTTGATTAAAATACCTGTTGACTATATAACAAGAGAGTAAGTTTGCCTGTGACATCTGAACAAATAGGAAACTTGGTTTTTTTTAAGTAATTTTATCTAAGCTGCTAAGTGAAGCAACACTTAACTTAATAGACCAGTTTAGAACAGAAAGTACATTTAATTGTGGTGACCTGGAGTAAGATGAAATGCGTTGTTCTTACAGCATGGGTGGAGGTGAGCTGAGCATATCTAACAAATCACTTCTGCTGAAAGGGGCCTTTCTGCCAGACACATGGCCCTACCTCTTCCCTTACATCAGCCCTGCTGCTTTTCTGACAGCTTGCAGAGCTGGCTTGGCTCATTAGCCAAGTCATCAGAATAGAAGGAACACTAATTCTGTTCTCATGTCAGGAGTTGTGTCAGGTAGCTCAGCTCATTATGTTCTGGAGTCACTCTGGAGAAGCAGGAAGTGAAATATTCCCTTTCAGCAAGTTAGCTTAGTCTGATGAGACACTGTGTTCATCTGCCTACACCTTCAGGAAGGTAATAGGAACAGTAATTGGAGTTGTAATGCTTGCAGTGGATACTGGCATTAATATGTACTAGGGATCCTCTCTAGTAACAGGAAAAGGTGGTAATGTCTATAGTAACCTACAGTATTGCACAAATGGATTAATTCCTCTGCAAATTGCTGAAAGGTCCATTCATTCTTTTGATTTGGTACATATGTGACTATTTGCAATTGTGTGGAGATAAAAGAATATGTTTCAAAGTGAAGCAGCATTGCTTGCATGCCAGGATATACCTTTATGGATTTTATCTTTTTTTTTTGTTTGTAAATATATTTTCATATGTTCCAGATTGACAATATGATTTTGTAATATGGAAAAAAATAATATACAAGCAACTGTTAGGCAAGGTAAAATAATTATTTCTGGCTAAAAAATATTTGTTTGAAGTTAAAGACTATAGTGGAAAAGAAAAAATTATCCTTTAGATTATTCTAAACATCCTCTTTTTCCTGTCTTCTTATTAAGGTCCTTGATGCCTCAACACTCAGCTTTGGTACTCGAGTCAGATGGTTTGCCATATGTTTTGTTGCTGGCATTGTGTGTTCTTTTCTTGTAAGTAAAGTTATTTTTTTCCTTGTGCTTTATTACTGTATTACAGTTAAACCTCATTCATATTCCTTTCATGTGTGATTCCGTGTTTGTTTTATCCTGCATTCTAAATGTTGTATTTATTTATTTAACTGGATATTAAATGTATAATTGGCTCTCTTGATCTCTAAATTATGATTTTGGCCTTTTTTCTTCCAATTACAGAAGAGAGCATTTTTACTGTAACATAATACCTTTTCTTACTAAAAGGTTTGAACATTGACAAAACATGCTCTTTTTTTGTAACTGGTGTATTAGGAAAGAGGTGTGTACCCATCTTATGTTTATTCTCTCCAATAAAAGAAAAAAGAGGGGGGAAACTTGAAAGGTTTGTAAAGGCTGAAGAAACCACAATTGTAGCATGTCACACTCAGCAAATCAATAGGTGAAGACTGTGGTTGTGTGTTGAGACTTGAAAAACCTGCTGCCCTCCTGGTGGTTTTACAGTCAGCAAATTATCTGTTCATTCCTGAACTTCAGGGGTTGGCAGGAGTCTGCAGCCTGTAGTTAAGAGTTGAGTTTTATTAATTGCTTGGCTTTGTCAAAATCTGACACAGGTAACTTGCACTAAAGAGCAGTTTTTCATCTGCATGGAAACTCCCAGGAGCAGCTGAAAAAACATTGGGGAAGTCCTCCCCTTTTCTTCTTTCTCTCTTTTCCTTCCTCCCTCCCCCCACCACCCTTTCCTGCCTCCCTCTTTCTTCCTCTTTTCCTTTCTTTTCACCGCTGATTTCCACTCAAATTGCAATTCAGTAGAATGCAGTTGCTTTTTTGTTTGGTTAGGTTTTTTCAGGACACAGTGTGCAGATCACAGTTTGTTTTACTTCTAGTGGAGGCTCTATTTAGGCTCTGGCAAACTGAGAAAGTTGGGTCTGTACAGGCTGGGGAAGAGAAGGTTGCATGGAAACCTCATAGCAGCCTTCTGGTGTCTTAAGGGTGCCTACAGGGAAACCAGGACAGGGCTCTTTGTCATGAACTGTTGTGATAGGACAAGGAGTGATGGGTACAAATTGAAAACAGGGATATTTAGGTTAGATATAAGGAAGAAATTCTTTGTTGTGAGGCACTAGAAGAGGTTGTCCAGAGAAGTTGTGGATGCCCCATCCCTGGCACTGTTCAAAGCCAAGCTGAATGGGGCTTTGAGCATCCTGGTTCTGTGGAAGATGCCCCTGCCCATGGCAGTGGCAATTGTATCTAGGTGGTTTTTAAGGTTCCTTTTCTCCCTAACCATCATAGGAAACTGTGATCAGCAGAAGACTTTGGATTTTTTTAAGTTCAGTGGAAAGAAGAGATATCTGGAAGTAAGGATTCTAAAACGCTTCTATTCAAGCCTCAGTGTGTATTTAGGCTGCAAGCCCAAATGGTTGATTGGAGGAGAATATTAGTGCAGCTTTATGATATTTTATCTTGGGTGCAGAGGTGTAGGGTGTACAGTGGGACACTGTAAAAAAAGTGAAAGTGTTGTGAAATAGGATATAATCAGTACAAATAAATGTTGTAAAAATATCTAGAAATCCAGTGAACCAGCACATTGCCAGCAGGTGGCAATAGAAGTGTGCTGGGTAGTGACTGCTGCAACTCTGAGAGCAGTGTGCTCTGTTAGTGTGTGTCAGAATGATGTTCTTCATAGTATGAAGTTGTATTTATAGGCTATGAAATCTAAATAAATTGAATTCACTAATTGCAAACGCATCAATAACCTGTCTTTTATAGGGAACAGCTTTGCTATGGCTCCCAAAGGGCATCAAACTTTTTGCAGTGTTCTACACCCTGGGAAATATTGCTGCACTTGCCAGGTATGATTTCTTAGTTGTTGGTTTTAGAATAGTACCCTCCTTTTACTCTGGAGTGCTGTCTATGTTGTGTATAAACAACATTGTTTTATATTGAATGCTGATAACAAAATCTTGTTTGTTTTACAGTTTTGTTGTTTATCAGTTACTTTACATGCCTCTTTGTGGACACATCACAACTGCTATATGAAGTATGAATAACAAATGGCTAGCTGAATGTTTTGTACTTTTTACAAAGTAAAAGTCCTTACCAAGTCCTTCTGCCAGGTACCAAAGTACCTCAGCTTCTGGGGCAAACTGGTAATCTGTCCTCTGTGTGAGCAGTTACTGGAAGGAGCTTTTTGCTTATAACAGAGATCATCCTGTTTCCAAGAAAACTTTCAAAAAGGAAACATTCAGGAAATCCTTGTTTTGACTGTAAGGCTGAAGGTAGAATCTAAAATTTGCTCATAGTGTATTTTTAAACTCTGATTCTTCAAAGTGTTCCACGTAACAGTTAGTACTAAAAGATTTGCAGAAGGGGGCCTCTTAAGATTGAAAACTTTCAGTTTGAAAAACACATAAGAAAAAACTTAATGTCTGTAAGGTATTTTCAATTTCTAGTTGTCCTCCTTCTTCTATTAGTGTAGTTGAGGCATGGTCATGGGACTCAAACCCCATAGAGTCTGGTCTTAACTTTCATGGATTCTGACTTTCGTCAAGTAACTTTTGAGTCAAAGCATTGTTAATCTGTTAGAACTCTAGTAATGTGATATTAACGTATGAGAAATGTGAATATACAGCTTTTCCTCAACAAATTTGTTAGGAGACAAAAATGTCTATACTGACACTGAGTCTCAACTGTGGAACTATTCCATCCCATACTAAAACAAGACAAAAAGTTAATACTGGAGACAGGCAAAGCTAAGTGTTTGCCTTACTCTCCCTTACTCACCTTACTCTTTATTCTTTGTTGTTGGTTTTGGGTGAGGATTTTTGGTTGTGTTGTTGATACTTGGTACTTTAAGTGTGTTTTCACTTCTTTAAATTAATTGAGTTTTTTAGAAACTTAGTACTAATCAAGTCAATAATTGAGTTAAAAGGAAAGTTTCTACAGACTAGTATTTCTTTGAGGAGAATGCTGAGAAACTTATGCTGCACTCTACCTAAAATTAGAAGGAAAAAAGAGGCCCCTTTTTCCTTAAGTAGTCCTTTTGGATATAAAAAACTGGCAACTGTGTTCTAAGAACAGTAGGAGATGACAATGAAGTTCCAAATTAGCAAGCAGATTTAAACTTTTCCAGGCTTGTTTGCAAGTCTGTATTTAAACCAAAATGCAGTTACCACTTTTACTAGCCTGTTTCTTCTCCTCTAGCTTGTTTTTACTATTGTTTTCTAACCATGAACGTGAAAACAATAATACTTGATTATTCTCAGGGATGATGAGTGTGTCTCCTACAGAATTGTGTATCTGAAAGAATTATTCTGTTTAACTGGAGGATGTCTAGAATTTTTTTCCAGCCTTTTTTTCTGCTCTGTATGGAATCTCTTCTCATGTCTGGAGCAACTCTTGTTCTGTAGGTCTTCACAATATGAATTCAGATTACAAAAAATAACTTTTGCTTTGTATTTTTTTTCTGCCTATTTTATGTAGCCAAACTTAACTCCTTTTTACCACTGTATTTTCTTCATCCCTATCCTTCCACTAGCTAACTAATATTTTCTTCTAGTTCTTCCCATCCCCTTTTATTTGGTCTTAATTTAATTTTATGGCTTGGCCGACAAGATGAAAAAATTCTGAGAAAAAATTAATTTGGATTGCAGTGAATTTAAAATTTTCCTTTTCCTACTGAATTGTCATAACTTTTTTCTATTTAATATGGACATTTGAGGTCTGTCTACATCAGATAAAAAAAGTGAAGAAGATAAGTGTACAAAGTTGCTGATAGGAGAACGTTTGGATGTGGAAAATTGAGTTCTATATACTGCCTGGAATCTGGATTCCTATATTTTCTGTCATAGAAGGCTTATGGTTGGTTTTAGGAGGAAGCTCTATCAAACTCTTCCCTGCTTCATTTAATGTAAAAATGAATGACTAGAAAAGGAGTTAGACTAGGTTTTCTGCTCTGTAGTGAAGCATTCAGACCACCACAAGATTACAGGCATTTTAATTCTTTCGTTAAATTGTTGTGTTTTCTACAAAGCAGAATGACAAGGAAGAAAGGGACTGATCTCAAATATTTGAAGCCTGAGAATTACTCCTGAGGTTGTGAACTCTTAGTTCAGATGGCATTTCTTTGCATAAAAAGGTACAGCATGTGGTGTTGCTGATGATTTTGATTCTCCAAGTTAACTACAGAGTAGGAAAAAGCAGGAGGTTTAATACAAACTACTAAACTTTTTCCTGCCTTTTTGCTTGCTGAGTTTGACTAAAAGAGGTAAAGCTTTCCTGTAATCTTGATTGTAGTTACTTGCATTGTGCCTGGGTTAAAAAATCTATTGTTAAACAAAAATTTTCTACAGCAGGTTGGTCTTTGTAACTTGACATTATTTTGGCAAATCAGTTGTTACAACATCTTCAGCACAAAATTCACTAGACTTCAACATGGTAACTCTGCTGTACTTATAATGTTTTGTTTTGTTTTGGCAATGTAAAAAGCTCTAACCACTGTATTTGTTCACTGTATTCTTTTTCCTGGAATCTTGGTTATGATCTCATTTACTTCTGCAGTTTTCTCATCTTTTTTTTTTTCCTATCTATTATGGTGCTTGCAATCTTAAAATAACAATCAAAACATCTTTGACCACCCACCCATCTCTAAATCCATGTAGAGCTACTTATAGTCATTGTTCAATCTCCCCCCATTTTGTATCTCTTAACATGATTTAAATTTAACTGCAACTGCACTGTTTTCTTAATCATCTTTATTTATAAATGGCATTCAGCACCATCAAACAGATTATTAGTGGAAATGTGTCCTTTCTTATTTAGTGAAAAGAGTTCATGAAAACTGATTTGTTTCTATGCTCTTCTGTTATTCCTTAAGCATATCCTTGTCACACTCTGTCCTCTCTTATCTCAACCAATATAAGTGTTCTTGTATTTGCCTGTTACTTATTTTTCATTATGGTAATATTTTGGAAAGAATTTCGTGACCAAGGGTGACTCATAAACTGTTTCCAGGGCTAAATTCATGGAGTATTTCACCTTCTGTTCTGGTTAGTCTCTGTTGCTAAGCACTGAAATATCTTTTTTTAAAGCGCTTGTAGTCATCTATCTGTTGGAAAAACCAGTTAATTACCTACAGTCTTTTAGAAAGAGCAATTTGAAAGTGATTTACAAATTGTTTTGTTTTTTCCTCTCCTATTAGTACGTGTTTCCTGATGGGGCCAGTGAAGCAACTGAAAGCAATGTTTGATCCAAAACGATTAATAGCTACCATTGTGATGTTGGTAAATATATCTTTGTTTCCTTTTATTAAAAAGTTTCCCTGTAGCCTCAAAGCTAAATTTTATGCTTTTCTAAAGGGAGGTTATTTCTCAGTCTGCTTCTTCCTTCGGCAGAGGAATGCCAGTCAAGCTGTCACAAAGATCATCTAGCTCCTTTCTGTGAACATGTGTATTTTTGATGTTTATGATTTTTTAATTAATAACTTGAAGTAAAATGTTCCTTACGAAATACCTCTTAATAAATGCTAACAGCAGGTTAATTGTTTTTAATTTATTTTCTAAAATATTTTCTTCAAGAAAAGCAGAGAGACTTTTTTAACTACTATGAAAAGTCAGTGGCCCCCAAGTGTACCTTGACAGTTGTTTTTTGGCTGCAGCTTGGTCTGTAAAGGTCAGTGGTTCAGCACTTTCAAAGCAAAGGAGAAAATTATTTCCCCAATGTCTGGGCGGCCATGTGTTCAGCTTTGAGATTCTCCATTGTGACATCCCTGGCTCCTTTACTTCCATGACCATCATTTCTTCTTCCAGAAGGATGGGAAAAAACCTTTTCAGTATCAGAATTCATATCCCAAAGCTCTATATTAGGTAGTTTAAGCAACTTTCTCCCCCTGCTACTTCTCTGTTGTTTACTTTTCTCTCTTGTTCCTACTGATTTGTTTCAACTTTTATTTTTGAAATGTCGTTTGCTTTCCTTTTCTCCCTATCATATAACTTGTAGTTTAGTGGGTAAGAAAGTTGTCATAATTCTTTCTGGATGGCTGTCATATGCAGGTTGATTGTTCTTCCTCTCACACATCCACATGAAACAATAGTTATAATCTCATTTGAGAATTATATGTTTACATATAATTATGTATAATTCTTCAAATGAGAAGCTTACATTTGCTCTTGTCTTTTGAGGAAGTAATTTGATCATTGTTTGGATTCCAAACTTTGTTCAAGAGATTTGTTTTGTTTTGTCTTGTTTGAGTGTTTTTGTTTTGTTCTGTCATTATTTTCAACTCATAGCAAGTTACAAGTCCTTGGAAAGTTACATTTTGTAGGTGTGAATTTAAAATGTCCAAGAATATCTCCAGTTCTCCTAGAATCTGTATTTGCTGAGCATGAATTCTCCAACACCTTACAGCTATGGGCTTTTTCCAGTGAAACTGAGAGCCTAAGCCAGACACTTAAAAGAGCAGGCACAAAAATCATTTTGCTCTGATGATCCTGTCATCCACTGTGCTCAGACACGGTGCCAAAGAAAATAGCATGCTTTGAAGGCTGTAAAAACAAAGCACATCAGGGAAATGGAAAGAGAACAGAGAGCAGAGCAAACATCACAGACCTACCTGTGCAGAGAGGCAACCAGCAAAGTTGGGAAAATGAGAATGAAAGGTTTCATCAAATAGTGAACATGAATATTGGATAAGAGCTAAGACTTTTAGTATGGAAATTTCAATAAAACAGAGAACTGCTACATTTAAAGTTTTGAAAACTTCAGATGAATTTTATTGTTTTAATCCCCATCCTAACACAAAGCTAGAATTGTAGGCAGTTCAGGAGTCACAAACGTGTTTGGAAAATTTCAAGAGCATGTTACTTTTCTTCCTTTCAATGAAACACCCAACAAATTTGTTTTCTAGTGAAAATTAATTTGTGGTTTTGTTCTGTTTTGTACTATGTGTAATGAAAAATGGAGGAAACCAGGTAAGATTCTAATGGGAAAGTTCTAAGTGATGGTTAAGCTTGCACAAATGGTGTGATTATTTGGTGTAGTAAACTGTATCATTGTAACATTCTATCTGAAGTGTTTAAGGACCTTGAACAAAGCTTCATGTGAGCTTTTTCACTGTACCTGAGGCAGCTGCTCCCTAGTGGACTCTTCATTAGTGTCAGATGAAAAAGCACTGGCAGATGAGGCATAGCCTGTATTTGCCAGATCCTGTAATTGAAAATGGATGTTTTTAATAAAGAGTTGTTCGCAGCAATGCACACATCTTTCTTGTCAGAGACAGGTGTTATGAATACCAGGTTCAAAATGATAGTATGTACTGGAACAAGAGAGTAGCAGTTACCAGACTCCTTGATTCCTTTCAATAAAGCTTTATCATCTAAGCCCACCTCTTAACAGAACCAACACATAAGGGTGCACACACCAGCTTATACTCCTACTGGTTCTCCAAGTCAACTCCTGCCTTTTAAGACTTGTCCCAGCCCTTCTGCCATGCTTACCTCATACTGTGCTTTGAAAAGCACCATGGAGTTCATCATACAGTCACTGTGCAACAGCCTTTGGCTCTGCTTGTTTCGTAAGTCAATTTTCAAGTGCTGACTGCCCATTGAAAAACTGGAAATTGTTGCTGTGCTTGCTTCATTGTGTATTTGAATATTCATTCTTTCTTTTCTTTGTCTCTCCTTCTTCATTCCAGCTTTGCCTAATATTGACTCTGTGTGCTGTATTCTGGGTAAGTGAGTATACTTTTTTTTTCTGAAAAGCAATCTCAGTTAGTTTATTAATTGTATTGTAGCTTTAAGATGCAGTTCAGTGGTGGAGGAATGGTGAGCTCGTGTGTGGTGTTTTTGTTGTTGGCTGCAGTTCAGCTTAGGTGGAGTGATGAGCCTGCTGGTTGTAAAGCAAATGCATCCTTCCACCTGCATGTGATGTAGATGAGAATGCAAAATCTAGAGCATCAGGTTCAGTCTGCAGGACTCTAGAATAAAAACTAAGAAAAGCAAGTTAAAATATTGTTTTGTTTGAGTGATGCATACTTCTGTCAGAAAATATCAGAGACTGTATAGCCATCTAGAAGTCATAGATACAGAATATCAAGCTGGTTAAGATAAAAAAAAAAACAACCCAGAAATATCTTCAAGCATTTTCATTGAAAACTAACTGTAGTTGCATTCCATAGAAATAAATATGTCACTGGAATGAACTTCCATACCTGCAGAAGTAGAGTGACATGAGTGAATTTTAACACTGATGTTGTTAGGTGTTTCCAAAATTAGGAAAGGTTTACACAGCGTGATGCTAATGGAGTGATGGATCAAATGAATGGAGAGATGTTGGGAAAGGAACAGCAAATTAAGCTAGGCATTGCCAGTTAATTCTTGATTGAACAGTCTGTGTCAATTTCTTGTAGTATAGACTGGTGTGGTGCAAAATGAACTAACTTACAGTATTTGCTTTATTTTTCCTTAGTGGAACAAAAAAGGTTTGGCAATGTTATTCTGCATATTGCAGTTCTTGGCAATGACCTGGTAAGATTTTTTTAATTCCTTTTAATTTCTTCTCCCTGCCCCTTCACCCGCGTGATTAAAAATCTATATATGTATGATTCACATATAAATGTGCCCAAATGCTAGCCTCAATCTGTTTTTCTCAGCTAGGTTGTGTAACTCCAGCAAAATCTATATTCAATCATCTTGCAAAAATGGTAATTTGAAGTATATTCTGCAATGTGTGAACTTATCTGAAGCCTTATGAAAGGAATATGTATGCAAAAAAATTGTCATGCTTTTTCTTGTTGTAAAAGTAACAGTATACTCTCCTCTTTTTCAAATTCTAATTATTTTTTTCATTTTTGAAAAACAGACATGAAAAACATTTTCATAGGGTGTGTCCTGCCCTGGGAATATACTGGGGAAAGGGTGGGTGGATGTGAGAGGGTGAATTGAGTGCAGTAGGTGCTGTGATGACCATGGGTGCACTCGGGGGCTGTGTTTGGCAGTGTGTGAGAGCAGTCAGGTGAATGCTTGCAAGCCTGGCAGTTCTGGAAGTTACTGGTTTTTCCACAGATACACACTTTGTGTCCTTGTCCCTGGTGAGTTACTTGGTGCTCACTCTCAGGGAACCCAAGGTGACCACAGTTGTTGTTTGAACTTGCCCTGAGCACACAGAGTCTGTACTGAACGTGGGTCTGAGGACAAGGAACCATTTGTTCAGGACAGGGACTGTTGGGCATGGTGCTAGATAAAGGAAGAGTGCTAGCTCAGACTGTGCTCCATGTGTTTGCAGCAGACAGTTCACATTTGTTAAGTGTCCTGGGGTTTGATCAGGCTGGGCATGAGAATAGAACACTGCCTTGAAGGCTTGTGAGAAGCAAGTTTCAGAGAATAATAGAATTGTCAGCTGTCTGAGTGTCACAATTGTGGAATATTATTCATCCTACAGCATGTATCTGTATTTAGTTACATAAATAATATGATTAGATGTATATTTGCATAGTAATTTAGATTGTCTTTTAAACTGGAAAAAGTTATCTCTATCATCTTGAGTACTGTTTTCCCAGAAATCTCTATTCCTTTTGGATTTGGCAATAGTAAGTCTGGTTTTTTAAATTCGTGTGCGATAGAAGGTGTGAACTACATCAAAAAAAAACAAAAAACACCCAAACACAGGAAGTAAAGCACCAAATCCATGTCACTATGTTTAGTTCTTGTCCAAACATGTCATCTTTTCTCAGGTAAGCATTAAATTGAATAGGTAATTTTGTTTAAAATTTTTACAACAGATCGCTTTTATTAATGCTGGGCTAAAGTAAAGTAACTTGATTCTAGGAGAGACATGAACATTCTGCAAATACACTTTTTCCCTCTTTTTTTTCAGGTATAGCCTGTCTTATATTCCTTTTGCGAGGTGAGTCTGTATAATAATTTCCATTGTAACAAAAGTAAGTTACCTTTATGCTGGGGAGGGGCAAAAAGTACTTTGCATATGTGGAAAAATAAAACATCCTCCCTTCTCTTTTAATTTTTGGAAAATGGCATAGCTGAACTTAAAAGTCATGCTTAATATAAGCTTTAAATAGAAGTACAATACATAGTAATTCTCTTTAATAAATTTCTCTAGTTTCCACCACTGAAAATTAATCAAGGTTTTGTTTAAATAATGTCTGCAATGATTTAACAATGCAATGATGCAATAGTGAGTTTGCTGGTACTAAAATTAAAGGTAACTTATGGATCTGAGGTCCTAGTTAAAAGTAAACAACACAGTGGCAGCTTCTGTGTCTATTTCTGAATTCCTCCATCATTTTTAGGAGGGGCAGAGGCAATGCTTTGTCCTTATTTTCATTCTGGCAAGCTTCTCTCTTTTCTTTCATTCTTGTGTGTACAAAAAGAGAATGAAAGCAGACCAAACACATAGTGAAAACACATGCAAGTAATCAAATGTAAGAATCTGTTTTATCTATGATTCATGTAAAATGCAGTTCAGTGTTTCTGACAGTGGGGTTTTTTTAAAAAAATTAAGCACTTCCATATCATTTAATGAAGCTTGCTGTAGTAGAGGTGTGGGGGAAAAGAATACAAAGTACTGTCTATCCCTTTCATTTGGTATTTTCATGTAGCATTGCCAAAAGAATCTAAATTTTTTTAAAGCTTCAGATTTCATCTAGGAAGGACATTTTTAAGATAGTTGTTGATAATTACAGTAAATAAAATAACTGAATTCTGGCCTCAAACTGTCATTTTGCTATTTCTGACAACTCAGGCTAACCCAGTCAAGAGCAGTATTCTGAGTTCTTATAGTTCCAGTGGCCATGAGACAGTTTCAGTTTATTAATTTTTTGTCTTTTTTTGGGTTTTTTAATGACTTTCTCTGTAGAGAAAACAGGTTGAACTTCTGGTCTCTGAATTTTTCTTCCCTACCAACAATACTTTTAAGTTCTGGACAGAAAAACATTAAGTTATATGCATCAGTTGATTTATTTGGGTTTATTTATCTATTAGATTTTATGAACCAAAGAACTGAATTTTATGCTTTCATTAGGGATTACCGAGTCATTCGCTTATATGGAGTGGTATTACAAATTTGCAAATTGTTGTATATGTTGCCTTTCTTATGGGAGCAATCATCTAAACCATTCTAAGTGCCAGAGAATAGTATGTCATTTGTTTAAAGTATGCATTTCTCTTGATTTCATTAAATTATCATTTCTTGGCTTACTCTGTTCATGGTTTGCTCTTCAGATAATTTTACTTGTTCATGGGTTTGTTGGGCTGGGGGCTGTTGGTTTCTGTTTGTTTTTTCCTAAATGAATGGTAGCTCGCCAGTTGGCCTGGCAACAAAAAGCCCCACCAAACCAGACCCAAATAAAACAACAACACATGGGATACAAAACCAAAACCCATACAGCTCAGTGACTTCGAGGAGGGATGCTAGTATGTTTCTTTATTTTTAAACTGACTAGCAACAGAATGCAAATTGCACTCCTTAGTAAGCTGTTACTTTTCTGGGAAAAGGGAAAATAAAGGAGACTAAAGGCAGTGATCTGAGTGCACCAGTCAGAAAACAGTTTATTGTTGATTGAAGAAATTGAACCCTGAACCTCTTCCAAAACTTAAGGCTGAACCAGCTCTCTCCATCCTGCATTGTCAGTGCACACTTCACACCCTTCAGCCTGTGCTTTATTTCCTGCAGTGTGATGGTCCAGCTCCGATGTGGCTTGGAGCCCTGGCAGTGTCTGCATTTCAGCATGACCTGCAATGCAAACAGCATGGAAAACCCTTGGTACCAACCAGGCTTGAGCCTGGGCTTTAGCTGGTTTGGTGGAGGCACTCACACACAGATCCTGCATTTGATCAGCTATTGATATGTCTTTAGTTTCTGCCATGTTTGTAATTGTAAATAGATAATGGTTTAGATGTATATAAACAGAATAACAAATATCTTAACTGACGTTTTTCTTTTTCTTTTTTAAAGGGATGCTGTGATTAAATGCTTCTCATCCTGTCTAGGGTAAATTAAAACCAGGAACCACTGTCTGCTTTGAAAGGCAACCTTTTTCTTTTGTAAATTTTGCTCAAAAAGCTCTACTTTTCCACTTCTGAAATACCCAGTAGCAATTTAGTACTTTCCTTGCCTTTTGCACTTGGGAGATTAAATAATTTTTATTAGAAACTGTTTTTAAAATAAATTTGGAGAATTATTTGTGTTTACCCTGGAACTTCCAGGCTTTTTTTTAACAAGAAAGTACATTTAAATACTTCATGCAGAGTAGTCTTAACACTACTTTGTATTCAGTAACAGTTTATTCCCCAGTGGAAGCAAGTCACTAAGGTTTGGGTACTATGCATAAAGATTTCATTTACAGTTCTGTCTAAAACTTGCAGTGTGCCATTTATGTTTGTATATTATCCATTGTATGCTTTTCCAAAGACAGAGTTTTATAAACATTGTTAAGATTTGGAAGGTTGTAATTAGCTGCTCCTTTGAAATATCTATACATGTGCCTTATGGAAAAAACTTAATGAGAATGTGAAAGGTATGTTTAAAACCTGTTGGATTTTAAAAAGTTGTGGTTTAAATGTTTTGGGTTTTTTAAAATACTTTCATACCTAAATACTTTTTACTAAAAGAACTTGTGGCTAATGTATAACTGAGACTTATGAAATAAATTCATTTTAAAAGTGCCTAATGTATTTTTATTTAGGAATCAGCTGCAGAGGGCTGAAAATTTCAGCATTACACTTGAATATGAAAGTATCAATGTGTATATATGACTATATTCAAATTTGTTTAATATATTTGCAGAAGTGACCTTAAAGGTTCTTTTGCTATTTGGACAAACTGTTCATTCTGACTTAATCTGGTAACAGATTGAAGTACTCTAACACTTTGCAGGGCTCCAGTAAAAGGTTCTCATTTCTAATTTTTTCAGCTAAGAACTATCCAGTTATTCTGGAGCAAAGTTAAAAATTTAATGTTTGATAGTTGATACTATATTGCAGGAGGTTCTTTTTCACACAGGATGGATGTGCTTAGTTATGTGTTCAAAACGGAGTTGGTTTGGATTTTTTTTTTTTTCTGTTGATCCACAAATCTAGAAGAAGGAATGGCTTTGAAAAGATGTGATCAGCAGTGTCAGCAAGGGGGAAACCCTCAGTGTTTTTAGTATTCAGAGTTCAGGCTAAAGAGACAAATTGAGGTACAGTATGTTCCTGTTAAATCTCAGTGTATGTTGCAAAACATAGCAACAGCTTTTGGGGAAGCTGTGTACAGGGTGATTGCATTATTTTGCAAGCTAGACTTCCAACTAAGCCACACCTTTTAATTGTTTAGTAACAATAAATTGCCAGGGAGGCATCCTCCCTGCAGATGATAGAGGGGGCAGGCTCTTGGGCTCACTAGTGCTGTATAATGTAGGGACAGCTGTTCCAGCTCTGCCCACAGCCCTGAATGCTGGGGCACCCTTGGGTGAATTTTTAGTTCCTTTTAGATTTTAGCTTACATTGAAGTAGGATGTGTGTAGGCAGTGGTGTGTGTCATCCTGGAAGTGACTGCCCCTTCCCTAGTTGCTGCTGCTGACCTCCGCTGACTGGGGAGATCCCACCCCATCCCACTAGTGCTTCAGAGCCAGGTCTTCATTTGCTCCAGAGCTGGTTTTGCCCATCAGCCACCAGTTCTGGTGATACACAATCACCTTCACTGTAGTCTTTAATTAGAATGACATTCATTATCCAAAATCTATTTATTTATTTACCCACTATGGTAAATGGTGAAGTTACCACTCATCTGTTAACACTTAGGTCATCAGGAGACAATGGGTTCAAGAACAGAAATTCCATGTGGTGGTATGCTTTCATCTGTACTTTGGTCTGTCACTTCATGTGCCTGCCTTGTTTTTTTTCTCTTCTGAACATTTAAGGGTTTACTTCCTCCATCTGCATACAGAGCACACAGTCTGCATTGTTTTGCCTGTGTCTTTTGCTCTTTCACATCCTGTCTTTGTTTACTGTGTGTGAGTATTCCAAGAGCTCACAGTTGGGGAATCTTCACAATGCAGTAATACCCTTTATGATAATGTGGAACCACAGGTGTGAAGATCTGTCCCTGTGGATTGCATACATGCTACCCATTTTTGATAAAAGTTTTAGTACTCTAATTAAAATAGTACTTTGAAGTAAATGCTGTAGAAATTATATGTCACGACTATATATAAGGCTAAATTTTGGAGTGCTGGTAATCATCTTGGATCCATCAGGAATATATGTTTACTTACTGCTGCTCCATGAAACTTCCCCAAACCCTTGTTGTTGGCTAGGGTACTTGAAAAGATAGGAAATTGCTGTCTTGGACATCTACACGCCCAAACCAAACCACAAACAAACAAAAAACCTCCACCGGGAGAGTGTGCTTTAGGTCTGTCACAGAGGGATTGACGCTTAGAAGAAGGATCTCTGGACTATACTCTTCATTACCAAACCAGACAATGCTTGTCCATGCAGTCCGAGTCAGCGTTAGCCCTGGGTCTGTGTGTCTGGCTCTTGTCCTGTCTCCCTGCCCTTATTCATGGTACTTCATGTACTTAAGCAGCTCTAAGTATCATTCATGTGTTTAAGACGGCAAGACACTTCAACATGATTTTGAAATACTGCCTTTTCACCCTTGGACGCTTGAGGACTTCGGGAGGAATTTAGAGCCTTTTTGCCCTCGGGGCGTGAGCCCCGTCATCTCTCCCGTTCTTTGCTTCGGCTGTGCTGTCGGGCGGGAGAGCACCGGGAAAAGGCACCGGCGTAGCCCCGCATCGAGCCCGACCATTGCGGCTCGTTCGGGAGGGCGGCCAGTGCCGGCACGACCCTCGTCCCCGCCCGCACGCCCACCCCGCGTCGGGGAAGGGTGTTCCCGGGGCGGGCGAAGGGCGGGAAGGGGGACGGGTTATCGAGAGGGAAAATCGGCGGCTGTCGGCGCACAGCTCGCTCGCGTTCCGCGCCGGCGGCTGGGGCTCCTCGTCCGCCCGTGGCCATGGGGCTGCAGCCCCGGCGCGCCGCGGGGCCCTGCCCGCCCGCGGGGAGAAGCGCCGCCCTGCCCGGAGCACGCTCCGCTCCTCCCTGGGCCCGCAGCGACGAGCCGGAGGGAACTCCCGGGCGTCCCGCCGCGCTGCCGCCCCTGCTGCCGGCTATCCTGCCGACCCCCTCCGCTTCCCCCGCTGCCGCCCGGGCGCAGCCCAAGAAGCCGCCGGCCGCCGCCTCGGCCCCCAAGAAGGCAGCGCCTCGACCCGCAGAGGAGAAGGCGGCGAGGAAGGCGCGGGGGGCGCCCCCGGAGCGGCCGGGGCCCCTCTCCAGCTCCTGGCCCTGCTCGTCCCTGCAGCGGCCGCCGCCGCGGAGAGCGCCGGCCGAGCGGGCGGCGCGGCCCCAGCCCACCCCGCCGCAGCCGCGGGGCCGCCCGGGGGCGCCGGGCGCGGGCAGCCGCTCCTGCGAGAGCCTCGGCGGGGCGCCGGGGGAGGCGGCGGGGCGCTTCTCGCTCAGCCTGCCCCCGGAGGCCATCCGGGTGCTGCAGCGCCGCAGCCTGGAGCGGCAGCGGGGGCAGCCCGCACCCTCCCCCGCCGGCAGAGCCGCCCCGGCCCGGCGCGGCGACCTGCGCGCTCTGCTGAAGGTTTCGCTGCTCAACGACCGGCACCGCTACGACGACGAGGAGTACGAGGAGGAGGAGGCGGGGGCCGCGGCGGACGAGGGGCTAGTGCGGAAATGCACCGAGTGGCTGCGCGGCGTGGAGAGCGCGGCCGGCCGCGACCACCCCGAGCGGCTGGAGACGCTGCCGCACCTGGGCACCCTCTGAGCGCCGCCGGCACCGGGCAGCGTCGGACCGGGGGGAGCTGGGGCCGCCAGCCGCGATGTCGTGTTCCGTGGGGTGTTGTCGGCCCCCTGGCAGCCCGGGCGGGTAGCGGCAGGGGCCGGGCAGCGGAGCTCTTGGCCCGGAGCCGATCCTCGGGGCGCCGCCGCCGCCGGGGCGAGGGACAAAGGAGCGGCGCCGGCCTCCGCCCGCCGGTGCCCGGGTGCTGGGAGGGAGGGCACAGGCTGTGGGCGTCCTGCCTCCACCCTCGCGGTTTTTTTAAAGATTTCCGACTACTTTATAAAATGTGCGTCATGGTTTTGTATATTTGTACATAAAAGTTCATTTTTATTTATTTGAATAAAGGACTCTTGTGTTGCGGTAGCCTTCGCGCCTTGGTGGCTTCGCGTTGGGCTGTCCCAGCCTGGCGGTGTCCGCGGTCTCGGTGTCCATAAGGTAAGGATGGAGGGCTGGTCACCGTGCCGAGAGCTGTGCCGCTCTCGTTTGCTCCTCGGAAGAGTCGCCGACCCCTCGGCTCCAGGGAAAACGCAGAGCCGCGGATTCGGCGAGGCGGCGGAGGCAGGGGACGGAGCAGGCGGGGGCGAGCCGGTCGCTGCAGGGGCAGATGGCAGCGCTGCCGGGAGCGGTCCTGCCGGGCGGAGAGAGACAGCGACAGCGGGAGGAGGATGGGGCGGTGCGGGAGCCCGCGGCGTGGGCAGAGCCTGCCCCGGCTCCCTGCCCCGCCGAACCGGAGAGGAGCGGCTGGCTCTGTGCACGGACTTGGCCACTGCATTAAATCCGACCTTTCGTGCTGCTGCCAGTGTACGAGGTTGAATAGAACGGAGGGAGGGAGGGAGCACAGGAGCAGCATCCTTTGTCAGCGTCCCCCAGCCTCCCATCCCCGGGGCCCGCTGCATCCCTCTCCGCTACGGGCTATGGCCGTGCCTGGTGCTCCTCCGAGCTCTTCGTGTTGGGAGAGGGGAGGAGAGGGCTGGAGAGGCAAATGTTGCGAAATTAGGGGCGGAAAAGGGAAGGGTAATTCTTCACCAGGCTTACAGTGTCTCGGCCACCTACTGTTGCTCTTGTATTGTTGTTATCCAGCTTCCCATAACAACAGCCAGACCAGAGCATTTACTGTGATTCTATAAGTATTTTGCAAATGAATGCTTGAACACGTAGAAACACGTTCAGTTGAATCTACTTAGCGGACTAAAACAAAGTTTAGTGCCACAAATTGGGTATTATAAATTTCGCTAAGACGTCAGTTGTTTACAGCAAATGATGTCTGTGCTGACGTCCATTTAATCCTGTGAGATGAGCCTTTCTGTGTATTAGTTGCACGATGTAGCCATGTGCTGCATTTTGTTTTGCTCCATGTTTGTTTAAGTGCCTTTTTCCTTTTTTTCACCTGAAACTTAAGGAATGTCTGGGGAGATGGTTTGAGAAAATATTTATTTATTAAAGGCATTGAAAAAAAAAAGAACCAATATAAGGCAATTGCAAGTGAAATAGCTATACTCAAAGGCCAGAGACAAAAGCTTGAGGCATGAGAATTTATGAAGATTAATTCTATTTCATTTAAGCAAGTGTAGAGTAATTTGCAGTGATAGCTAAGAAACACATGCATTTACATGTCATTTTAGCTGAGTTTGCATGTGGCTTTGTCATATTCCCAGTTTCCATTGACATCTTCAAGTAAATCTGCCTGAACAATTGCAGATTTCCCGCCAGATTTAATATATGCTGGATTGATGTCAGAACCACTTCTTGTTGTTGGAAATGCTAGTAGTTGAGCTATTAGCTGAGTTTTCCTTCTGTTTCACTTTTGGGAATGTGAGTTTATAAATGAGCATCCTGGACTCTTAGTGTTGTTCCTTAAACTGCTCCATGGTTTCATATTAACTACAATCAGTATCTCCAGTTGCAATGAAGTGTGATTCACTCATTAGGGGCTGAAGTATGTTAAAGCTTACTTGTGAGGCTGGAAGCTGCTTTGTTCAGAGTCTGAAGTGTGGCAAAAAATTCAATAAATTTGAATGAACAGCTGCAGCAAATGCAGTGTGAGCTGGGGGTAAGAGGGGGTGGAATTGAAGGGCTGCCAACTCCAAAAAAGAAAGAACCTGCTCCTAGAATGAAGAATTTGAGAACTTGGGAACTGCCTGGATAAAATTTATTTATTTACCCTAAAGAATTTATTTATCTTTTATGTTAGGTAAGTAATTGTACATGGTAACTGGAAGTAGGCCTGAGATGAGCTCATCCCCAAATGACTGATTTTGGGCTGGATGCTAAGAGCCACTGGACTCTCTGGAGTCATATAATTGATGTCTGCTTGGAATAGCGTCTCCTTCACTAAATGGTAACCTCAAGATTTATTGTTTTCAGTATTACCACCTTTCTGCTCTCTTTGAATGAGAAATTTTGCCCTTACAGCTGAACACTTTCAGCTGAAATGCCCAGAAATCTTACAAGTCATATTAGACTAGACTGAGGAAGTCAATTCCTACAAACCAGCCGTAACTTCTGTTCCTTTTGCATGTTGCTTACCTCTCAGCATTTTTTCAGTTCAAAAGAAAACTTTTGGATTCCAGTATCTAAAAATTGTAGCTTAACATGATAAAACTACTTATGTAATTCATTAATATGTGTTAGACAATTGAGCCCAGTAGCAGGTTCCACAAGATAAAAATGCTTGTGGAAATTCAGAAAGCGGTGGAAACCCTCCAATAAGTCATTGCATTGTGTCCATGCAGAATAACTACTGCTGTCTAAGATACATTATTTAATTGTATGTCAGTAGGCATCATAAAATGAACTAATCCCTCTTCCTTTCCTTGATGAGATGGCAAAAAGAATTATCAAGTGTTGAGAACCAAAACTTCCTATCTCACTGATCCCCAGTGAGCCTGAGCCTTCCTCCATCCCACACACATGGGTTCAGGACAGATTGTGAAAATTCAAGTGGGATGCTGTGAAACAGCATCTTTTCCGTCTCTGTGCTGCACTGTGCTCAGTCAAGGTGAGTGAGCTTTCCCTGGACAGATAAGGACACTGCCAGCTCCCTCCAATTCTCAGCCCCAGTGTAAGTACTGCTGTAAGTAAGAACCTGGTTCTGGTTCTGTCCTGGTGTACAGATCAGGTGTCTCCAGGAACACTTTTCAGGTGGCAGAGATCTGATTTTGCCATAAGAACCAACAAGCAGCCTGGAAGTCACTGCATTTGGTTTTTACAGTATATTAGCAATCTTCAAATTGCCTCAGCCTAAGCCTCCCACTCATAACCCTTTTAGCTGTTGAGAGTTAGGAGCAGCTGGTGCTGTCAATGCTTAAAATAATCAATAATTCCTTTGGGGTAGATAGCTTCTTCCTCGAAACATATCAGCATGATTTACAGTGGAAAAACACCCCAAAGCAACACATATTCTGGGTAATTTTTTTTAAAGGTAGCTAATAATTAGTGTTTCCTTCCTGCTGCTCCTGAGCAAGGCTAAGAGGCCAGACACAGGTGAAACCTGTGTTTTTCTAACTGAGAAACCTTAGCCCTGTGCATTTCTGAGTTTGCCCTTGTGTTGTAGCCCAGCTCTCGGCTTTCTCACTCCACTGATACAGTAAGTACAATTTTTTTAATTTCAAAGCTGAGGTGGGGGAGCATGTTATTGCCCAGATTTTATCTTCTGCGATCCTCCTCACCAGCAAGCTTGTAAAGCCCTGACAAACAGTATTCCCTAAGCTGTTGTCGAACATCTCCATCATCTCACACCCTTCCCAGCTGTCCCTAATGGATCTGACACAGCTGGGTGAGAGCATCAGTTTGGGGGCTGCTGTCCTAAGAGGACCAGTGGAGTAGTGTCTGTCTTGGCCACAACCATCCTTTTGTTTGGGGGAGCTCTTTCTTTGGTTTTGTGAGGTAAAGGCACCTTCTGTTTTCTCTCTTAAGAGAAACCTCTCCCCATTGGTGTTTTGTGAAGAGAGGAAGAGGTTTTTGAGAAGGTTTGGCTTTGGCACTTCCTGGAGGAGTAGTCACCATCTTGCAATGAGCAGGTGTGGCAATGTGCGAACTCACAGCTGGCACTGCTGCCAAGCCACCACCATAACCAAAGCTCCTCCAGTTCATTTCTTAGCCTTCCAGAAAGATGTGAATGTTTCTTTTCCCTTCCCAGGGAGGAAAACCTACAGGAAGAGTCTCTGGAAGTAGTGCTGGTAATTTGTTATTCACAGGTTCTCTTACTTCTTCTGAGAACATGGGGAAAAGGCTGTGAGCCTCAGTGAATGAATGCCTGCAGCTGATGGGCCCTAGCCTGGATCTCACCCAGCTGCAGGACCAAGCCAGCAAATGGATGAGCTATGAGTTAGGAACCACTTCCAGAGAAAGAAGCTGGCTCCCAGTGACAACAGTAAGTCCAGTATATAGATGATGTTATGAGGTCTTTTGCTCCTTTTTAATTTTACTGAAAGAGCTGTTACAGGTTATATTTGAAGGACATTATTTTAGAGCAATTTTCCCCCCCTTCTTTGCACCATGTGATGAGGGATTGAGAGTTCAGAATAGCTTAAAGATTTCTTGGTTTGGTTTTCAAATTTTTATAAAAGTGAAAATATAAGAAAAACATGCGCTCTTTGTTTTGCAGTCAGCTATCTTGAGTTAATGACTGTCCTAGTTTTGGTTGAGATGGAGTTATTTTCTTCTCAGTACAGCTCTGTGTTTTGATTTAACATGAGAATAATGTTGATAACACACTGAAAGCTTTTGGGTTTTGCTAAGTTGTGCTCATCCTAAGTCAATAATTAATTTTTGTGCCTCATGCTCTGCCAGTCAGGAGACACAAAAAAGGGAAACTGGGAAGGAACACTGCTGGGACAGGTGACCCGGACTGGCGAAAGAAATGTTTTTGTACCCTAAGACATCACACCCAGTATATAAACTGGGGGAGTTACCTGGGTTTGGGGATGGAGTCTGGCATTGGTTACTGGGTGTGAGCAATTGCATTGTGCACCACTTGTTGGGTTTTGTTATCATTATTACTATATATATGTATATACATTTTTTTTTTTTAGCTAACTGTTCCTATATCAACCTACAAGTTTATTGTTGATTATCATCCCCATTGCACTGGTGGGGGTGGGGAGGGTGATGAGTGGGTGGCTGCTGTGTGCTTAATTGCCAGCTGCGATAGTGACAATAGGTCATTCTTATTGTGAGGGCACATATTTTGGGTGGAAGTGTTTGGTGTGATAATAATTCTAAGAATTATTATCACAGAATTACTAAGAATTATCTAAGAATTACTTTTACACCCAATTAGTTTTGTTTTTTGATTAAATGAACTGTTCAACGAGGGTCAACTGATGTTCAGCTCTCGGCACTCTGACTAAAAGGAATGTAATGCTTCCATTATTTTTCCTGTCGCCATCACAGTTCTGAGTGCTGGTAAAAGCTGAGTTCTGAATGAAAAGGAAAAAAAGGTTCCTAATTAAATGTAAAAATTAATTAGCACTGAAGCTGTTACCTTCTTATCAATTAGCACAGGGGAGAGCAAACTGAAGTAAATTCTGGTATTCCAAATTTTTAATTTTTTTTTAACATTCTCTTGGCTGGCAGAGTTTCCCCCACCAGCATGGTCCCAACAGGCGGGCAGGTGCGTCACGCAGCGAGGGGCTGGGAAATGAATCACAGCGCTTGCTTTGCCAGGGAGCTTCCAGAATAGCAAAAGCCGAGTGGGAACAGTGCTAAGCGAATGAACTTTAAATGCTTTAAATTAAAACCAACACAGGCTGATTAGGACTGAGACAGAAATAGGAGCAAATCAAAGCAAAATTCTGCAGAAAAGGCTCTCGGTGTGTGAAGCACCTGAGAGGAATTGTTAAGGGAAAAGCCGGTGGGGAGGAAGGTGTCCCAGGGCGGGAGTGTCCCACTCCTCTGGGATGCAGAATCCCGAGAACCTCCTGGAGATGCCCCAGGGACCAAGCAGGGGCTGCTCTGCCCTGGGGCTACTTCGCCCAGCCCAGCAAACAGGTCACACTCCTCAGTAAGAACATGTGGCTTCAATGTTCTCTCTCTCTCTTTTTTTTTTTAATTTTTTTTGGTGAGTCGTTTTTTTTTTTTGTTTGTTTGAACACAATCCATGCAGTAATTACGGCTCTGTTCTCCAAAAGCATTTTGTTTGCTTAGTGCCTAGTGTGTGAAGATCTTAACAGAGATCCAACCATTTTAATAGATGCTCATATAATACAGTCCTCCCTGTGTTTTTCTCCTGCAGCAACCACTATTATAACTTCTCATATAGAAGCTCCTGACAGCGAGCTAAACCTCTCTCCCCTTCTCACCTTCACCCCTGAGGTGCAAAGTTTCAAAGCAGACAGAAATAAAGCCAACAGTTAAATAAGTGTTCTCGAGAGGCTGTTGTGTGGGGCTATGTGTCACTGGGATTTATTCTTTTACCACCCTGTGAAGTGCTGAACAGATCTTGAGAGTGAATTTAAAGCCTCTAACCAAGTGGTCTGTCTTACACATCCACGTGCCTTCCCCATATCGGTTTGCAGTGCCCGAGATCTCTTCTTGGGACAGGCACAAACTCTGTACACAGCCATCACTGAACAGGAATGCTGATGTCCAGCGTTAAGTACTTGTTATGGGGATATTTTGTACTGATCACTGTATTCAACCAGGTACTCTATGGAAAGTGGTGGTCACTGAGCTTCTTCAGATTTGATGAAAATGTTTGTAGGCTTCACTCGGGTCATTTTAGAGTAGGAATAATTTGGCTTGGCGATTGTATCTGAAGGATAATGCACAAGATGTCACTAGCAAGCAATTCCTTTAAATTACAAGTACATGGAAAACAGTAATCTATTGTTTTCAATATCAAGGCTTCTTATTTTTTCCCAGTGAGGCTACAAAAAGATTCTGTCAAAATTGGAAATAGTCTGACTCAGATATTCTTAATGATCACCATGACATCTTTAATTTAATTTAAACTGGCAATATTGCAGGGTGCAATTACTGTGAAACAGCAAATATTGAATTTGTATTGATGCGTACAATGCCTTTTGGACTGTTTTGTGGTTCCTGGCATTTTGTGATAGTTTACTGGATAAGATTTGTTATTCACATGCCTGTTAGTAACCTTGTTATGGGTCGTACTGACAGTTTACTGCTGGGGTGTGTTTTTATTTTTTTTCCCTGCAGTTCTTATGGAATCTGTGCTGCTTTATTGCTTCTCTCAGATGTCTGAAATAAAAATCTTGCAATTAGTGGATTATTTGAAATATGCAGGTTATGTCTAGGAGTTCAGCGAAATTTCTGAAAGCATGAACCAATGGCCTATAGGCTTAAGTGTGGTAACAAGGAATCTCCACCTCCACTGGCAAGATATTTTAAAAATGCTGAAATCCAGAATTAAAACTATAGACTGGGACAAAGAAGAAAGAAAAATGTGTTGTCTAGGGCAGCACTGAAGTGTCAGTAGAACCATGGAGTATAAAAAGTTATCTTCCAAATGGTGCTTTCATCAGAATGAGCAACTGGAGTGTATCATGTTAGAAATCCTAAACATACATTTCGCTTCTTGAGTTTGAAGAGCTGATTTTTTTAGGGGAAAATTGTTCCATTATTTTTTTCTTTCTGATGAATCTGAAAAGAAATTTGAAGGCAGTAGCTGCATCTCTAACCTCTGGTGGATGAATACAGATTGTAAGCAGAACAAAAGGAGCTCAACAAACTGGTTGTAGCCACCCTGTGCCACCACTGGCTGATCCCCAGCTGTGGCAAAGCTCCTGCCTTGGCTCAGCTGACTGAGCTGCTTAGCATGCCTGCCTCCCAGCCCATCACAGCCCTGAGCTGGAAACCTTTCCTCCTGGGGTTTGCTTTGACTGAAACAAGCAGGGGCGGGGTCAGGAGATGCAAATGAGGTGTTTTGCTGTAAACCTTGAGGGGAGTTAGAGCGGAGGGCTTAGACCATTGCTGGTTAGAAACTAATGAATAGAGATGAGGTGGTGTTAGGAGCCGTACAGGAGCCTGTTTCTGTTTCCTCTTGGATGGGGTCACACGAAAAATAGGATTTCACTGCAGCTGTCACAGACAAATGTGTCTGCATTGACTGGTTTAGATGTTCTTGGGGGAAACAGCCAGCTGTGTGAATGATCCTTGCTCTTACTGTTGCCTGGGTACAGATAAAGTGCAAAGGGTTTCAGCTTTGCTTGAGAAGCAAGCAGAGTGGGTAACTAAGGCTTCTTTTTAATTTTTTTTTTCAAGAAAAGAAATAAAATGCTTTGTTTACAAGAACATATCTAAAGGTCCTTGGTGTTTATATCTCATTCATATCTCACTTATCCTCAGTCAATATAACAACAAAGTTAATAAAATAACCTCTGTTTTGATTCTCTGAATGGTTCACCATCTCTTTGTGGTTGTTTTGTTCAAAAATAAAGGAGGGGAGGGGGGAAGTGAGCGTATTCTAGGTACAAAGGGAGAAGATAAAAGCATCAGTCTGTTTCTGTACCTCCTATGTAATATTGCCATAGTAACGAGGAGCTGGCTGTGCCTGTTCATCACTGAATGCTGAGGTAGAGCAGACACTCTTCTTATTCAAGGGAATATTAGTAAAATACAGATTTTTTTAAGGTGTCAATAAAGAATTAGGAAAAAATTATTTGCCTTACATAGCACACTGTGAAAGCTAATAATGAAGTGCCACTTTGAAAGAAGACAGGGCAATTAAGGCATTTAGCAAACATCTATAATGCTGTAAATCAGAGCGGTTTATGCTCCACACAAAGCCGTGCTGAGGTGTGATGTGCAGTCACAGATGATATATTTTGACATAAAACGTGCATGAGATGAGAAGCTCTCTTCTCTTCTGCTTAATACATTTCTGGCATGGCTGTGGCCATTGCCAAATATTTGTACTGTAGCATTGACTGGCCATGCTCTAATCCAGATTAAGGTATAAGTGGGTATTTTATGTATTTAGAACTGTCTCCTAGATCCTGGTGCTATTTTTTAGCCATTCAACCACTTCAAGAGAGAATTAAATTCTGTTCCAGGTGTGTGCATCAAAAATATCTATATTTTTGAAATTTCAGTGGAGAGAGGTATAGTTCAGTTGCACTTGGGAAAAATTTGGGAAGGATAGAAATGTACACTGATTTCAGTGCATAATTACTAACGTAACTTACTGTTACTATTGTGACTTCTGTGTCCTTTACAGCAAGATTTTGGTATTTAAGTTGTTGCATTTCTATGTCCAATAACAGCCTTTTTTTCTGAGTCTTCTGTATTTGATCAAATGATAGATTAATCAGGGTATTTTACTCTGCACACACTCTCAAAGGTTTTATTAAATTGAAAGTTGTAGGTTCCGGTTTTCTTTTCTGAAGGCTTTCTCAGTCTGAAGCGTATTTAAAATGAGTGCTTGAAGCATGGAGCAGAATTCTGCTAGCAGCCACGGCTGCCTTCTGGGATCAGGAGGTCAGAAGGGGGCTGCAGGAACAGATTTTTCTACACCATCAGTGCTCTTCTCTGCCAACCTCTTTTGCCTCTGGTTGGGGTTACAACAAGGACAAGAGCTTGAGGCAACAGCTCCAGGGAAAGTGATCTGTGCTCAGATGCCTGAGGAAATAACAGAGATTCAGGTCAGAGCCAGGCTGAAGGGGTGGGAAGGCTCAGCCAGGAAGAGCAATAGCTGGAGGCTGTCACTCTTGGAGCTTGCAGAATAGGAGACTGAGCTGACAATGCTGGCAAATCCCTGTGAAATGCCAAAGAGAAAGGATGTTCCACCTCTTCCCATGATTGACTCAGGTAGCAGGTGACAAACTGGCTCCACAGACAGAGCCACTTTATTCACTCAGCCCTGTCCTGGCAGGAGGAAGGCTGGCATTCACTTTTTCCTCTTTGAGAAAGGCACACGAGCATGTCACATACACCTGCACACCATGGTTGTGGGACCAATCACACTGAAATCAGGTATGAAGTAGTTCATCCATCCCCCTTTGTTTGTATGCTTGTACAACCTTTTAAAAAGTGGTTTCAACATCACTCACTGCCCAGGCTTTGCTCTTCCTTGTGCAGCCTGGTTGTGTTTCTAGAAGTTTGTTATGCTATATGTGATGGATTTTACGACAGCTCCCAGCAGTGGCCACTGGAAAATGCCAGAACCTGCCTAATTATGCAGCCTGTTGGGCTGCACATTGACATGTTCTGGTTGATGCTGACCATGTTGCCTGGTAAAAGGCTGTGAAACCCAAGCTTTCACCTCCCGAGCATACTAATAGGGTCTTTGTTGTGTTTCGTCTGCTAGGGAGCCTGTGTGTGGGAAGGGAGCAAATAGAGATCATGTAACTTGGTCTCTTTCCACAGTTTGAACAGTTGCCTGAACGGTATTTTTATTGCTTGGCTATGGGTAGTAAACACTTTTTTTTTTTTTTTTTTCCTATGAAACTCTGTCCTATCTGGCTTGTGGAGCTCCAGTTTCAAAAACAGCTCTTAGGGTTTCAAGGGCAGCTTTGTGTGTGTTGTGGTAAACTGTGTGTTCATGAGGAGATAGGAAACAAGAATTTGGAAGAGGGAAAATGTGTTTGTGGATTACTGTTTCTTGGCAGACTACTACAGTTAAAAGAAAAAGCCAATTGTTTTAGGAACAAATGAAGTGCAGGATTCCTCTCTACCTGGTTCATGTCCTTAGGGAAGAGTTATTGCATCGTGGGCATCCTCTTTGCTTTGTCTAGTAAGGTCAGAAGAGAAGTTAAAAATTCTCCCTGGTGTCACCAACAGCCTGGTTGTTATGTTACTCTCCTGGAAGGTGAGGGGATGTGGGTGTGAACTCCTTCGTACAGAGGGCATGAGTGCACTGACCACCGCTAGCATGATGTGCAAAGTTTCCCGCTTTGTGGGAGAAGTTTCACCATCAGAGATGACAGTGAAATGTTTCTACTTGTAGAAGAACCCAGCTCTTACAAATAGTAACAAATTAACAACTAATTCTCTACAAAGATGTTGAAGGCAACATCTGAGCGATGATTTGAGAAACATTTTTATTGGATACTTCTTAGGGGTTTTTAAATTACTTCCTCCTCACCGCTGCAGACAGGGTATGAAAAAAGTCAGTGTGCTCCTGTGAGAGGGCAGGTCTTCAGCCCTTGAGCCCCAGGCTCTGTTGGATTTCGGTGTCTGGCTTGGATTTGTGAATGCTGTTCTATGAACTGAATGCCTCAGCAGGATGGGGCAGTGCCAAGTGTTGCCTCACTGCAGCTACATCCCTCTTCTGACTGCTGTGGTTTCAGGCTCTTCTTAATTTATATGTGTTGTGATGCAGGTGCTTTTGCATAACAAAACCTTTTTGTGTGGGGGAAAAAGATAAAGTACTGAGTTTGGGACTATGTGTGCTCTCTGTGGGTTTTTGTTTAAATTCTTTAGAGAAAGTGGACAATGCATAATCTAACAGAAGGATGAAGTGATGTCGACACAAGGAAGTGTGGGTTCAACACAATATCTCATGTGCAGCCAGCAATTAATCCAACAAGTGAATGACCAGTTGAGACCATTAGCACACAGACAAGCAGATTTGAACTTGGATTTAGTAATACTTTTCCAGTGACTTCTAAGCAGTTGTGTTCACTTGGAGTAAGATTTGGGTCACACATAAAGGAAACACAGGTATACCAACGTGGATCCTTCCAACTTTGCATATCCTGTGATTCTGTGATATGTCTTTGATTATTCATCTGTTGAATACTTTTTCTGCTTTTCCTTTTGTACATGCCAGGATGCTGCACACTGTAACTCACTCCTGTGTGAAGCCAGCCTTGTATCACTCATGTCATTTCCTCTTCTTTCAACAACCACCTGTTGATTTATTCCTCGCCTTTCTCAAGGCTGAATTACCCTTGGCAGGTGCTGCAGGAGGGGTGGAAACTGATGGTACAAGATACACTGCTTACAAAGTCTTAAGCTTTGCTAGTGGAGAGTTGCATGAGCTTAAAAGGAGTCGTAGACTGTCTTGTATCAGAAACTTTTCTTGTGGTAGTTTAATTACTTCTTTGTTTCTTTCTGCACTTTAGCTGTGCTATCTTCAAACCCATTTGAGGTTGGATCAGAAATAAGCTTCAGGGCTGTGTTGGTAGGGAAGAGGTGAACAGCCAGTGACCCACAACAATGCCTCTCCACCTAGGCTTATCTGTGTGTCTGTTCTGTGTGCTCACTGCAGACAGAGCTATGAGCTCAGCTCCAGAGAGCTTGCTGAATTGTCTGAGTGGTGCTGCTAGGGAGTTCTCTGTGGAAAAAGGCAAATGGGATGTCACCAGGGAGCTGCTGCAAGATGGAGCGGGGGAGGGGGAGATGGAAAAATGAGGTTGATGTGAAGAGGAGCAGACAGGAGCTTAGGGATATGGCACAACAACAGAATACCTCAGTCTGTGGCATGGTTCCATTTCTCTCTTATAAATCTTGCAGTGCCGACACAATTCTCAGTAGCATCATCTTGCCTCTAGAGAACCCGAGCAGCTGCACCATCTGCCAACCTGTCCTCTCTGAGGCAGGGGATCCCTGTGCTGCTCACTGGTACCTCGGGTGTACATTCATCTGAAACCACAGCTCAATCTGTGCCTCTCCCCCTGCTACCTTCGACAGAACTGTAAAGGTTTGCTCAGCTTCTCTGCTCGGGATCCTTCAGAGGTTGGATTTGAAAACGAGAGAACTAGAACGGGTGGAATTACTGTTACTGACTTTAAGTTTCTCTCTTTAGCCCTCTCGCTTACAAAACACTGTCAGTGCCCTAAGCTATTATTGCTGTGGCTCTTCACCCCAGACAATGCTGCTGCCTCATACTTGCAGGGTGGGGTGTGTGCCAAGGCTGCCTTCCACTCTTCTGCACACAGGGAGTGCCTGCAGGCCTTTCTGCAGGCTGGGAACCACCAGGATTATGCATGTTTGCTCGTGGCCTTGGTAGCAAAGGATTACTTGCAGTGAAATCAGGATTCTTCCCACTTGGAGCAATGTGCCTCCTGAGTAGTGCTTTGGTTTAACCAGCGAGATGGATTTTGCAAATAAACTGGAGGAAGAAGTAGTGGCACTTTACGCTTATGTTTTTGTGTTTTATTTTTGTTGTTTTCTTTTAACAAAATGGAGCTTCTTTTTAAATGTCAGTCATTTTTATTGTACTGTCGTTCTGCTTGTTGTCACATCTGCCTCATTTTGCTGCTTATTAGATACACATTAGATATTCACTGACTTTCAAAATCAATCACTGGCATTCTTGAGATTTCATAGCAACAAATTGTACTACAGAGAAAGAAAGAGGGATAAGTGATGTGCATGAATGATGTCAGTAATGCCAGGTATTTCTGTGAGATGGCAACTGTTTTCTTTGCAGTTGTCAGTCTCCTGCAAACAAGAAAGATGTGGTCAGACTTCATCTCAAATAGCACTTGGTAGTGGTGAGTGAATGTACATGCAACTGTTCTGTGTTGGCTCTTGGCCTCTGGTGAGGGAGCTTGTGCCACCTCAGAAGCTTTGCCACAAGAACCATGGCTTCTATGGTTTGGATTGAGAGGATGCTTCCTGTATGGTCTGTTTCTTGGAATGACACTTAGAAACTTGGTGAGCCCAGAAAGGCATCAGGCTTAGTCAGAGTTGGATGCTGAGCATTTGATAGTTAGAATAAACCAAAAAACCCCAACATGCCACAGATAGAATATGCTAAATTACCTAAGATTTTTTTCTGTATCTGGTACATGAACACTTCAGTTTCTCATGCCAGATCTGAGGTCACAGGTCAGTGCAGGACAAAGAGCTGATCTGTTTTATGCTCCTGCTTGCCTGGAATACTCTCCATTTCCTAAAGCTTAGAGAGGGTCTGACCTGAGATACCCTCTTCTGTCAGGTAGTACAGCTCTTCTAGAGTAGTCCAATTTTAGTGAGACATGAATGAAACATTTTTGAAAATGCTGCGGGTTTTTTTTGTTTGTTTGTGGGTTTTTTGGTCCATGCTCATAAGAATTGCTTTGATTCTTTGATATCCCAATAAAATCCTGTGTGTTTTTAAATGTGTGACAGACACTCAACCAATTGACATAGTTTACTTCTTTGTACCAAAACTCTGAGCAAGTCTTGCATACCTGTGAGCCACCAGAGCTGTTGCTCTGCCGCAGGCCATCCCTCCAGACCTCCAGCTGTTGTCCATGACCTGCAGGTCATGAGTTACAGCTACCTACCTGCTATGGATGTCCTTGATACACTAATTGCATCACACATGGAACGAGAAACATTGCATTTCAGCAGGATTTATAGGTTGTTTATGGCATCTTTGTGGTTTGCTGGTGCAGCCTGTGGGATTTTGGCTGTTCAATTCTGTTCTGTGCTGCAGAAGATTGTGTCTGCTGAGGGTTAACTTATCAGAAAGGATGCACAACTTCCGCTCCAGTTTACTGGAGATGTCTGGGAACCAGATGCACGTTCTTGGTATTTAAGTATCTGTAATGTGGTTAAGTGTGTTATTCTAGCTTCATTCATGGTTTGAATTATATATTGGCAAAGACAACCCGAAGGTATCCACTGCCACAATTGCACAGATTCTCCTTTTTGGCACCAGTTTATCTTGGTACAGAATAACCACAGAAGATGACTATCAAAGATGGCAAACAGAGAGGATAAAAGTCAAATTAGCACTTAGAGAGGAAGATTAAGAAGGTGTGATGAAACAAGCCCTAATGCATCAGGTAATGCCATTGTGGAAGGCTACCTGGCAACAGACAGCACTGAAGTTCAGGACTTCTGATCAAGTAACAAGGAAATCATTCAGTTGCCCAAGGTGCCAAGACAGTTTCTGTATTGGTGGAGCACCTTGATCTAACTGGTAAGAGAATGGAATCTGACATCAGTTGTGGTTCCTCTACCAGCATCTTTAATGAATTTATTTGCATTCTTTGTTTATGTGTGCGTGGGCAAGAGCAAAAATTGATTATATAGCCTAAAATGCTGAAGGCAGGCTTAAAAAAATCTCCCATGTACTAAGGGGAACAAGATTTTTAGGTGTGGTGTTTTGCTGTTACTGTGCTGCAGTGCCCATTGTTTTCATCAGCTATCAGGGGAGTGTCTGGAGAGCAAGGCTGGAAAGGAGTTCTTTGGCTATTTTTTCATGGACTGTTCCCCTGTGCATCAAATGAGAGTCCACCCTGGTTAACCTAGAGGGATGGTATGGATGGTATTAAACAGTATTTATTTGCATAATGGCATATGAAAATGCATGCTGTGTCAGAGACTCTTTTCAAAAAAGCTTTTGTAAGTGGCTGCTGTGAGATACTCAATATTTTCTCACAGCTCTAGTATTTACTCCATCGGGGTGCAGTTTGACACAGCTGGGTCTCAGCTTATGCCCTGCTGATAACTGGAAGAGACTTGTTTGTATTCCAGGAGCCTTCATGTCACTTGCAGGACAGTGCATGCAGCAGTGTGACAGCTGTAATTCTGTAGTGCCAGAGACAGTAATAGTGCACAGCTGACAAGAAACCTTGTATTTAAACCTGTTAGCAGGGCCTGCTGAGATGGACAAGGGGTAATGGTCACAAACTGGACAAGGGTCAAGTTAGGTTAGATACAGGAGGAATTTTTTACAAAGAGGGTGGTGTGACACTGGAACATGTTATCTAGAGAAGTGGTGGATATCTATCCCTGGAAACATTCCAGGTCAGGCTGGACAGGGCTCTGAGCAGTCTGGGCTAGTCAAAGATGTCCCTCCTTGCAGCGGGGTTGGATGAAGTGACCTTGAAAGGTCCTGCCCAACCCGGGACCGTTCCTGGACCATTCTATAATTCTACAATTCCATTGCTGGCTCGAATGTACTTTTCTTTCAGGAAACTGGCTCCTGTGGCTTGGCTTTGCTCCTTTTCCCGTAGTTCTGCCCATACATCAGTGCTTGGCATACTCTGCAGCAGAGGGATCTCTGCACAGCAGGGCAGCTGCTGATCCCGACTCAGGCTGGGGCAGCACATGGAATGCGCATCCCCCAAACCCTGCCCGGACTGCGGGGCCCGAGGACACTCGGGTCAACGTTGCCATCTGCTGGGGCTCTGCAGGAGCTGCCAGCTGCCTGCAGCTGGGAAACCCCGGGAAATCCCGGGAAACCCTGCCTGCTGGGGCTGGGAAGTGTGCGGGCAATAGTGCGTGTGCGTGCCAGCAGCTCAAAAATGCAAACCTCCCGCCAAGGTTGTTTTGAGAGGAGTTTAGGGACAAGAGGCTTCCAGAAGCTGCGGAAGGAAAAGGGTCCTTGGACTAAATCTGCTGTTGCCTTCTCCTTCCCCCAGGAAAAAAGCTACCACTACTATGGACACTTACTTCAAGCAGCTACTAGTGGCCTGTACTTTACAATAATTGTATTCTGTACGAGGTGGTTTTTCTCATATTCTTCCTCTGTACCCTAAATGTCTCAGTGTTCAATTTTTATACCTGCATCAAACAGAAGTGTTAGTATGTTTGTGCTCCTAAGAGGTCCATAACACTCTGAGGAAAGTTAAGCATACTCTTCTTTGTTGCATTAATTTCTTTTAACTGTATAATGCAGGTAAATTTCTTAGGTGTATATCCAAGGTTAGACTGTCTCTTCTGTTTTAAAGATAAACACAATAAAACAAGTTGGTGAAATGGCATTTCAAAGGGCTTATTATTTAAATAGTTTCAACTTGAGCTTGAACTCCTTTAGCTTTTCCTTCTATTTCCCATCTATCTGGTATGAAGCTATATATATATGTATATAAAGATGAAAAATACAGTTTTTAAACAAAAAAATCTGCCAAGTGTAAATTAGTTAGTGAGACTTCTCCTTTCTCCCATCTCCTCAAGTGCCAGCTTAAAATGTAATAGGATCTCTACAGACACAGAAATGTTTTTTTTGCTCCCAAGACTTGCTGAATTGGGAAGTTTGAAAGCAGATAAATCAGATCTCTGATTTTAGTGTCAAATCAATCTTGAGCAACAAAAGAAGGAAAAGATATGAAGTTGAGGAGAAGGAGGATGTTGGGAAGAGGGGTAGCCAATATTTATGTATGAAATTCTTTGAATTATGAGAAGGAATTTTTTTCAGAAAGATTTTATTTGTATTTTCTCTGAAAGCTTTCTTGGTGCAGAAGAGGATTTTCTTTCTCCAGCTAAAATAGACCACTTGGTACTGTGGACTAGGATTATTAAGGTGTAGCTTCACCATAGATGCATTATAATAGTAACTTGCAGATTTAAAAGAGGAAAATAATGACTGTACAAAAATCACAATAAAAAACAAAATAAATCAGATGAAAGGCAGACTGTTTGTAACAGTAACTACAAGACTAATTCTTTTTCTTCAATGATAGGTGCAAAGAAACCTGAGATATTAAAACCATTTTTCTAGATATACAATCACTGAAAAAATAACCTAGTAAGAAGTGTGATTTGTTCTGTTTTCTTGCTTTACTTTGGTATAGGAAGAAATTCTGAAATATATCAATAAAATAAGATCTTTTACTAATAGACAGAATTAAACTGCTATCCCCAGAAATTGCAGACAACCCAGCCAATCTCCAAACAGTTTTTATAGCTTGCAATTCACCAAATGCCAATTGTGGAAATCTCCTTCCTGCCTGTCACTCAGGTTGCTGACAGTGACATCCCTTTATGGACTCTTACCCTTTGCAGTTGCTATTATTTTTTTCTTTCCCCCTCAGAAGAGGAGGAAGCCTTCCCAAACTTTCATGGATGAAACATGCCAGATTTTCAGGAAGCACTGAGGAACAGTCCTGCCTGTAGTGAAATAACACATTTATTTTGGTGACTTGCCAGTCCCCAAAAATCCCTGTGGGTATCAATAGCTAAAAGTTAGGAGATTTTGTAGAGTTTTTGTAAGTTTGGTCTGTCAGCTTGTCTGTACAACAGCTTTGCTGCATGGTAAGATTTCTACCCCTCCATGTTTCAATCAAAGTTTTTGCTCCTGATGGTGTTATTTTGTTTAGCTGTGGATTTCCACATGCTGCCTTGGTCTGTTATTGCCCAGCTTGTGATTCTGTTTTTACACAGTGTTGCTAAGCTGGCTCACTGACAGGAGTATAGTCAGAGCTGTGAGCTGAATTCTGTTCCTTTACTGCTAACTAGTCTGGAAGAAGAAAGAGTTCTCATCCTCTCCTCTGTCTCCTGTGCTGTGGCTCCTGTCAGCTTGAGGATTTGGTGATGAGGTGCCCTGTTGCTCCTTAGCAAAGCTTTCCCTGGGGTATCCTCACTTCTTTACACCATTTATTCCTCCAGCAGCATCAGTGAAGACATGAATGTGTTGGTCTCTGGAACAGATGCCACAAATCAGTCTAGCACTTCTTTCTAATTTTAATGGAGATGAACTACTTGCTGTAATTTCTTGAATCTCTCGTTTAGGATGTAGAGAGACCATAAATCTTAAAGCAACAAACATTCCCAAATCCTACACTTTGAAGTGAATGGGAGCTCCTGAGTAATCAGCACTTTTCGGAAATAAGCTGCTTAACTAGGTGTCTGAAGTCATTGCAGTCTTCTTTTTTCCTTTCTGAAAACTTTGGTCTCAATATTTGAGGGAATATACAAGATGTTTGCATGGTGTGAGCAGAACTTCCCTGAACAGCCTCAGATAAAGCTGTTGGATAGTGCAGCATCCAAACTCAGCACTCCTGAGTGCCAAGCCAAGAGGTTGGCTTGGAGATTATGTTACATTTATTATTAGATTTTGTTTGGTGAGATGGATTTGGGGTTTTTTTGCTTTAAATGTTGTTATTAAAAACCCAAAACAAAACCAAGAAAACCCAACCCAAATATCAGGCTTGTTGTGATTTATTTTTAATTGGTTGGGTAGTTGTTTGTTCATTTAGGTTTCTTTATTCTATCAGCACTTTTTCATTCCCTATTTTGCATGTTCTCCTTTGAAAACTTACTCTTACGTGGGTGTGGGATAATCTAAACAACTGCTGTAAGTATTTGCCAAAGTATGTATCTCTGCAGAGTATAACATAGCTAAATGTATGCAATATATTTTTATGTTGTTATTCTTACTTCCTCATTTTTGTCTTTAGCTGAAAATTCAGTTTAGCTCCATAGTCTCTATAGATAAATGAGTTAATTGGGCTGTGTGCTGTTACTTGAATTGGAGACTATTTTTAAAGAACAACTATCATTTTCCCAGTACATAAACTATGTAAGCAATATGTTGAAACATAGATTAAAAAACAGACCAATTTCTGAAAAATGTTTGCAAGTCGGTCGGGACGGGAGGGGAAGAAACACGAAGGCAGCACTGTTGCTTATCTTCTATTAATGGACCATATCTTGGCACAAGTGTTTACATTTCACCTCAGGGTAAACTCTTCAGCCTGCTGCCTGACTTTTGAGGGCTGACTCATCCTGGCAGCAGCCTGGCTGGTTGGAGCTGCCCATGTGGTGTGGGGCTCAGGGTTTAATGGCACAGGAGCACTTCTGTGGCAACACTTTTGTGGTGATCTCAGTGTGGACAGGTGCTTGCCTTTTGTACTGGGGGCTGCTCTGCCTGAATAATCTTGTATTATTATCTGTGTGCTCACAGTAGTCTGGGGGGCTCACAGGTGCCCCAGCACTGCAAAGAAGTAGGTAAGAGCTGCACTAGCCAAGTGGAGGAGGTGAGGGGTATTGGTGTGGTGCTCTGCTATTGCTTGTAGCCCTGCAGCATTATTTGTGTGCTGGGTCTTTGACAGGCTGCAGCAGAGCTGTCAGCAGTCTGAGCTCCCCCTTTGCATCCACACAGTCCAGAGCTTTATTAAGTGGAGGCCCCAGGCTGGAGCAGCCTGTTCCTGAAGGACTGTGCCAGTGCCCCATGCTGAAGCAGTTCATGAGGAACTGCAGCCCAAGAGAAGGACTCACCTTGGAGGAGCTCATGGAGCACTGTCTCCTGATGAGGGGATCCATGCTGGAGCAGGGCAAGAGTGTGAGGAGCCCTCCCACCAAGGAGGAAGAATTGGAGGAAGCAACATGTATTGAACTGACCATAGCCCCCGTTCCCCAGCCAGGAGTGAAGTTAAGCCCAGGAAGAAAAGGTGGGTGCGGGAAAGGTTTTCTTAAGATTTGATGTTATTTGCCATTATACTACTCTGATCTGATTGGCAGGAAAATTAAACTGATTTCCCAAATCAAACCTGTTTTTCCATGACAGTGGGAGAATTGAAAAATCAAAGGAAAGACAGTCAATGTAAGGCAAGCTAGACAAAATTCATCACCTCTCACTGGTAGCTTTACAGTGCTCAATAAAACATGGTTAACATCTGTGGGATGTAGTAAGACAATTAAATGGCTCTAGGATTTGGTTTTGTGTTTGAGTTTTAGATTGAAATGTGGATGGTTTTCACTGAAAAAAAAAAAAATATATATATATTTGTGGGTTTCACTCATCCACTATGCCCACAAGGGAAAAATGTACTTCCATGATGCAGGTGAAAGTAAGATTGTTGTTGAAACCTAAATAACCTCAGATCAAATAAGTTGTTGTATCTGGGGTTTCTCTTTCTTTCTCTTCCTCCACTCTCCTCTTCCTCCTCTCTCCTTTCTCCCTCTTCCTTCTCTATTCTGCAGTTGCCAGTACTGCTCCTGTAAGGTCCTTCTTCTGGGACACTGAACTCTTTTTCCACTGGTGAAAAATTGTTGGTTTGTGTCAGGGCAGTTAGCAAACTTGCATTGTCTTAAGGCGCTGTGAAGTGAATTTGCTGACTTTATCATTTTGGCCTCAGGGTAAATCTACAAACCAGTCCTGAGTGGGCTGATGGAGGGAGGAAGATGAGGGTGAAGATGGCTTGCTTGGGTGTCAGAACAGGTGAGAGGCAGCAGAGCAGGACTCAGGTTGTGGCTGGTGATGGTAGGATACACACAGTATCCCGGAGGAACTTTCACAAATTTCTGCAATGGTGGAATTATTGCAGCCACTCTGGTATTTGGGACCGTGACAGCAGAGATCCAAATTAACTTGTGTTTGCACAGAAATACTTTCATTTCAGTTTTGACTGCAGAGCTGGCCATCACCTCCAGATAATATGTTTTCTAATAGTTCAAATATCTTGGACCTCTCCCGAAAGGCATTCGGTGGATTCTGTTACTCCCGTCTGACCTTTAACAGCTGCCACATGTCAGAATTTGAACTGAGCCTGTCAAGGTTGATGTGAATGTTTGGTAAGCCACTGGAAGAAAGCTGGCATGATTGTACACATGTAGGAAGCTCTTAGGCAGAGGGTCATGAATGTTTTACTGGATTCAAGGATAGAGCTTGAACCATGAAGACAAAATGGCTTTGGAGCTCTGGTTTATGAGTTTGTCTGCTGTGTGAAGATTTAGATGCTCCTCTTTTGACCCTGGCTTTTCAAGTCCTGCAGCTAGGAAACCAAAGTAGGTTTTGCAAGATGCAATAGTAGTTGTTGCTATTCTTTCAGTGTCACTGTAACCAGATGCACGAACATCAAGGCACAGCCTCTGCAGGAGAAGCTGGTGCCTGCAGCTCTGGGCCTTCCTGCTTGTCTTCTCAAATCTGGATTTCCAGCTTTGCCATTTGGGTGCACTTTGCTTCTGCTCTTCTCATTCCCTTTAGGAGAAGGTCAAGTGAACAAACTCCCTAAACAGAAATGGCAGGAAAGGAGAGGGCAATCCCATCCAGTTAACTTTCAAATTTATAAACCACTCTGTAATTTCAGAACTGTACTAATTTATTTCACATTAAGAAATAGAGAGGCTGCATTAATTTCTTCAAGCTGACAGATAAGAGCAGCTGATGAGTGACAATTGTCCATTCTTTCTGTTGATGGCTGAAGTCATTCTCAGTAGAGCCTTGAGATGGCAGAAAGAAGTTTGAAGCTGAGAATGATCCCAGGATAGGAGAAGATATTTGAGACAGTTTTACTAGTAGCTGTATGCATACATGCTGGTCAATTGACCAGACTGGAAATAAAAATTTATTAAAAAATACATATCTATGTCTATCTCTATGTTTTTTAAAATGCAAAGTGTTTAAGACATATAGAATTTTTTAAAACCACAACAAAACTTCTTGTTGTATTTTTTAAGTTTCATCAAAACAACGATTAATAAAAGGAAGAAGCTTCTGTGTCAACAGGTTAAGAACAATCACACTTTTCAAGAATTTTTATTTTAAATTAAAATGAAAATCATCTGTGCATTGTGGGACTTTTTAGTAGTTTTTATTTTTTAAAATTCCATTTTGCATGTGCTCTTCAAGCAAAAGGCCTTTTTTAGTGCCTGAAAATGAAAAAAGTTTGTCCTGATCTATTTTTGTTGCAAGAAATATGAAAAAAAAAATCCCCAAGTTGAAATGGTGAAAACAAAATTTGTTTGAAGGAGAAAGTATATGGAAGCCTTGCTTGAATGTGTGGTTAAATTAAATTTTAGGATACGTGGCACCAAATATAATAGATGTAATTTCTGGTTCATTTTTAAAAAGGTGAATAGAAATTAGGATAAATAAAAAATAATTCTTCTTTTTGTCACTTTTATAAAATTTACAGTGTTAAGATTTAATTTTGAAATATCTCTGTCGTTTACAGCTAGATAGAATCTCTCTCCAAGTTTTCCATGGGATGCAGCAAGCTGTTGAAATAAATGCTGCCAATTTCTGTGCTTTTGGTACCAGGATTGTTTTCATGACCTGGTTATTTATGAGAGTTTGCAGCTGAGTGGCCTCATTTTGCATATAAGGTTACCAGTGCAGAGCAAAAGCTGCTCCTAGTTAGTCTCAAAGGCTTGGGTTCTATCTCAATCTTTTGAAGGTTTACTTGAACTGAGAAACATCATAACAAAAACAACAGCCTAACTTTGCATGACATTTTCATCTGAACTTGCAATTAAGAAATATGTCTGATTCACCCCCTGTGTGAGAGGGAAATAAATCTCTTGCTTAAGACAGCTATTATATCTGGTGCCACATATCAGGTTGTCTCTACAGGTCCCTGTCAAAGTAGAGTTGTAGGCTTATTAGCATCCTATTAATATGTGCATAAAATGTAGTCTGTGTCTGAGCCCAAATACACAAGCTGGGAAATCAAAGAGAAATCCTTCACACCTTTTGCTGGCTTCATCCTGAACTTTTATTTAGCTTAAAACAACTTCCTTAAGAGAATTTCCTCTTCTAAAGGAAACACTTTTCTCCATACTTAGCAGGGGAATACTGCATTGAATTATTTCTGGAGTGACACAGTCACCATTGGGAGAGAATTGCTTTAATCATGGCATATGAATCTTAATTTTGTCTTGTGTAAAGTATCATTCAATTTGAAAAGTATTCACCCATCTGCACCTTTTTTTCTTTATAGGTAAAGGTTAGGCAAATGTTGAGCAGAGAGTATTTTCATTTGTATTTTAACAAAATCTTATCAAGAGAGGGCTACAAAGGCTGCTCTGTGTTACGAGTTTTGTTTTATTTATACAAACAATAGTAGCATACTGTTTCTGAGTACTTTAGGGCTTTATGTATACTACAGAATTACCTTTAAAACTCGGGTCAGTTCCATACTGACTTAAATACTGCAGTGGAAAAATCTTGTCTTTAACAGTCATTGTAATTCAGAATTCCATCTGTTTCGCTTGTGTTAGTAAGCAGTGGGTTTGGACTGAATATAAGTCACACTAAAGTGCAATAAAAGGTTTGTACAAGTTTAAAATCCAGTGTTCGGTTTAAGTGTGAGCTGAGAGTTGCAGTTAGGGGTGGAATAGAACAGATCCTTGCATGCACCCTTTTGTCTGGTGCTTAGTCTCAAATGTGCCTCATGAACTGTTAGGAACTGTCAAAACTTAGGTGATTTTGTTAAAGCTTGAGGGCTAAGAAAACCTTCATTTGGTAATGGAGACTGAAGTGCTTTTAAAATCAAACCAGCTATTTATGTTCTTTAAATAAATCTTTTATGTAACAGTTCAGACAGTTTCTAGTAGCTTTGTGTTGTTCAAACCATCAAAAGTCTTTTTTTATATTTTGTTCTTTGAGATTTTTTTCCAAAATATTTTTTCCCTTTATTTTCCTGACCTGCAGCTGCCAGTGAAAGTGTCCCCTGAACTGCCTGCAGCTACTGTCCTGCAGAACCAGCAACCTCCAGGCAAGCTCTTCCCACACTCATGTGCCAATAGGTCTGGAAAGTTGCTGCATCCAATTACTAAGTTGTCATAACAATTTGTCAAAGTATGTTAATGCTTATTTTTTACAGGAGTGCCTCACACATTATTGCTCATGGCTTCTACAGCATTATTTCCCATTATATGTTATATCAAATAAACACATGGGTGACTGGAAAATGCAGACCTCCTCTATCTCGGCATGCACACAAAAAATGGTTGAACTTTTTTCAACCATTTTTAATTTATGGAAATTAAATTAGATATAAAAATAAAAATTAACAATTTATTTTCTGCCCAAAATCTACCTGTGAGGGAGATTACACTTTTAGAAATGAATAACTCAGCTCTTTTGTTGTAAAGGCCTGTAGATGTCTAATTTCCCTTATGTTCATTTGCAGTCACATCTGCATAGCTATGGTGTACTCTGGACTGTTTTGGGTACAGAGCAGGAAAGCAGCAGTGGTGATGAAAATAAACATATTTAATTAAGTGACAATGGTTGCTGACAAACTTTAAATTGGCTTTTTCCAGTCATTTCAAACTGGAAGTACCCGAGATACATTAAAATATTGCTATTAATATTGATGTAGCAAAACTCTTTAGAGCTAATTACCTCAGACCTACTTTAAAGTGAGCCTCCAGCTGCTCCCCTTTGGCACTTGGAGGCTCACATCTGGAAGTGGGGCTGAGGTTGGATGGATGGACATGATTTGCCTTGTGTGTGCCAGCTGCCAGTGGGTGTTTTGGTTCCCAGTTCCATAGAGGTTAGCTCAGAGTGAAAAAAATCTGGGTGGTTGCTGGGTCCTCAGCACTGACTCATTCTGCAGGTTCAGCTTCCTCCATTCTGTGCTAATGCAGATGTGGACAGAGATGTGCTCCCAGATTCTGTTTCATTCATCTCAAATTGCCTGTAATGCATCTTATGGGGTGTGAAACTCCTGGTCCTCTTGAGTCATTTGTACTGATGAAGTCTGTAAAACTTAAAATCTTTGGCTTGGGTATGCAATTCATTGGTATATTAGCAGATAATCACTCATTTTTAATCTCAACAGCTCTTTATTTTGAGAAAAAAAAACCCCTAAAACTTTCAGACTTGGTTATGCTAGACTGTATTAAAAACTGAAATTGTGTAGGACTAAAGGATGGTCATTTTGGAATTTTTCTTAGATGCTTTCTTCAGAAGAAAATAATTTGGAGAATATTGAAGAGGAAGAGGGGAAAGGTGACTGCAGGAGCAACTGAGAGCTGGAGTCTCATCTAAGGGAGACCTGCATCTGTTTGTCTGCTGGATGTAGCAGGTAGTAGAAGAACAGCTCCATAAAGTACTTCTGTAGTGAAGCAATGCACCAAGAGACATGCTTTAATGCCTCAAATTCACCCCCTTTGGGAACTCAGATCTCACAGCTGCTCCGTGTGGGAATGCACATATGAGATGGGTTATGGAGAGTGGAAGCAAGTGGCTGTATCCAGCAGAGCCACTGCTTGGCTCCTCTCACTGCCTGCACAAGGCCAGGCTTTGGCTGGCTGTGAGCTAGCAGGGCTGCAAACTGGGGCTGTAAAACTATAGTGTGTGACCTGATGATCTCCATGGTGTCTCCTGGTGTTTCTGTTTTACAGTCCTTTCACACCTCTCCAGCCTTCCCAGTGCTTGCATTGCTGGAATGCAGCACCAGGCTCTAGGACAAGACAGGTGAAATGGTTGTAAAGTGACTGGGAAATGAAAATTATGCTCCCCTCCTCACCCATTTTGGATTTCCATGGGACTGTTAGCATGACAGGGTTATAGTTATGTTTGAAGGAACGTAAGATGTCAGTGAATGTGTGTAGGATGACATTGCAGTTGTGACTGTGACAGTTGCTGTTCAACACCTGAATATCAATATAGTGTTGGTAGATATCTTTTGAGCTGGCCATGGTAATGCAGAGAAAGGCAGATCTCATGTCTATGTTTCACTTGCTTTCTGGCTTCAGGCCCTGACTTCTAGAATTTAGAGCCACTTTTAATCACAATGCCATTTAATTGTGTCTTTATGCTTTCTCCCAATTTTGTAAATAATTGACATGAGAAGAGAAAATCATAAAGATGGTGACCATAGAAAACAAACAGAGAAAGACAGTAAATGCAATGTCTGCCCCTTTCTCAACCTATTTCTGAGTTTAGTTTATTCAGGGCTTGTGAAGTGGCACATAGTCTTTCCATGTAGGGAGAAACTGTGACTGCAGATTGTATGTGTTACTAGTACAAGCCTCAATTTTTCCATTTCTTTGAGAGCTAGCCTTGCAAGAATGCCAGGTGTGAATCTCATCCAAGTATTAAATATTTCCCCCTATTTAATGTAACTACTAGTGGTTTGAAAGAACTTGCAAACTGTGCCCAGTTGTGCTGGTTTTTGTTCTGAGATATTTGCCTGTGTGGAATGAGTTGCATTTATAGGCAGTAAATGCTAATATACACTTAGCTGGCATGGAGGAAAATAAATGCTACCACTGGTTTCAGTAGTGCAGGAGACACCATTGCAAAATACTGCTGCTGAGAACTGGTTTTACCATTGCATGGATGCTGTGCAAAACCTAAATAGAACCTTGAAATCCTGAAGAACAATAGATGTGGAAAAACTGTTGTCTCTAACTCACACTGCAGTGTCAGGTGAATGGAAGCAGTGAGCTAAACAAGTTCCTTCTCTGGATTCATTTCTGATCTCAGGAGTGATGACATGTTCCCACCTTTCCTCTTTGGTGGCACTGACAAATCTGTTCTTTATTTGGTAACATGCTCCCACTAAAGGTTTCAAGGTTTTTTGCATATCTCTGTCATATTTAAATTGCTAATAAGTTTGCAGCAGAAATTTCTTAATATTCAGAATGTGATCTTCATTTTCTTAGGAAAATAGAATTATTTCTTTACATTATTTCTTAGGAAAACACACAAAACTTCCACAAATCTCTGACTATAATAGATAGAGTGATCTACAGTTTGAATAATGGAGGGTGTAAGATGGTTTTGTTTGGGTGGGAAATTTAAATTTTGACTTTCTTTGTAAGCCCAATATAATGGGAATTTTCACAAGTGTGTGAATCTTTATAATCCTCCCTAATCTTGTCGCATGGGATTCCTCTCAACATTAGCTGCTAAAAGTTAAGTATCTCTCCTAAGGGAGTAATCTAGGAAGTAATTCCTCGGCAGATACCATGCCAGGGATTCATCTCACCTGTTTTACTCACCTATCCTAGAATGGGATAAATGGCAACCTGGAGACACTTATCTCTCTTGCTTGACTACAGAAGGAGCCTAGATGACTGGCTTGGATGAGCCACCTGATTTCTAGGTGGCTGTAGAGCAGGGGCACTACCTCTCTTGACCTTAGAGTATAAGATGTAGTTCTCAAAGATATATTCTTAGTACTGAAAGGGTTGCTTATATATCTGCACTCAGCTGTGCAAATAACACCTTTCTTATTAGTTGGTGTTTTGTGTATGGATTCATGTGCACTATGGGTTTGTGTGCACACTGTATTTAGGTGTGTTATTTTGTGTCCCAAATTTCTTTCTGAGAAGCATCAAGACAAAACTGAAATATGTGTATGCAGGTGAGTTACAAAGGCACGAGTGCTCCCTTCCCACAGAGGCACAGGGAAGCTCTCATCGTAATGGGTGAAACTTCCCAACCAGACTGGTACTGGGAAAGGCCAGTCTAGGCTAATCTCAAATGGAATAAATAAACGTAATTCTGAAAATTCTGTAAATGTCTGCAGTAGTCATAGTCTTTTAGCTGTGGAGGGGGACGTTTGAGTTCACATGTCTGCACAGAGCAGCACATCAGCAGAGTCCACTCAGTCCAGCTCTTTGATAAGTCTAGATCTGTGGAAATGGGCAGGGTGGTTTCACTTCCTCAGGCTGTCCTTTTTCTGTATTGCTGAGGAATATTGGATTGTTTCATTCACTTCTGTCACACAGTGCTCCTGTCCCAGCATGCAGCCAGGAAACAGTCATGTGGAGCCTTCAGCACTCGGTTCCCTCCTGAGCTGAGAGGAATCAGACAGGTGCTGAATTCCTCCACCTTGGTGGCCACATGGTCTCCTTGAAGTGCTGATGCAGTGATTCCTAGACATTTCCCACGAAATGAGCACTGGACAGGTGAGCTCTGGGTACACACAAGGACTGTGGGTTGTTTGTCAATGATCTTTCTGGGTTCTAGGCTGCCAATATCTGGGCATGATAAGGACACTTCTGTACCACAGAGCTGTAGGGCAGTGCCAAGACACATGGCACAAGGCTCAAGGTACATACCTGGTTACTCCTCAAAACTCATGGGATAGGTTTTCTGGGATTCTGCTGTAGAGTTTATCCCTCTGTGGCAGGATTTTCATCACTGGTTGTGGGGGCTGTTGCATGCAGAGGCTGCACACCTCTGTCATGCTGCTGCAGGAGCAGGAGTTGGGAGCTTCAGGGAGAACTGTCAGCAGAGGCAGTGCCGGGAGCAGAGATGGGTAACCGGGCACACCTTTGCCAAAAGACAGTGGGATTTAACATTTAGTGCCATTGGGAAGTAAACCACTCATTGCTGATGTTTGCTTTGATTTTTTTGAGATGGCAAAAAACAGTGAAAAAGATTATTTAAAATTAGGGAAAATCAAAGAGAACTGAACTAGCAAAGTTGTAGTCTGTTCTCCTTGTTGTCTTGTAATGCCAAAAGCATCAAGAAGCTATCCAACTTAACTGATGATGGTTTGGTTAACTTGCATCTAGGAGTGATGATAGAAACAGAGATGGCACATGAGAGCACCCTGGCTGTGGATGGTTGTAAGACAAAGGCGGATTTAGTGGAGTTAAATGGGTTGTTTCACCCATATTGTTTTATATAATGATATAAGAAGATCTCTCAGTTCTGTGGTCTGGACTCCGACTTTCCTCTGATTTTTTTCAGTGCTATAATTCCACAAAGGTATTATTTCATTTCAGAAAAACAGTGACAAGCTGGTAAAATCTTGGTTTGGGATATTGCAACCTGCTTTATTTTTTATTTTACAGTCTCAATGTAAAGGTGATAATCTTATTTTGAGTCACATTTCAATATAAACTCTGTGCTTCCTGAAGGAAGAAGTAAGACACCATCTATGAGTTGCTTTAAAAGGCTTGGGTAATTTTTTGAGGTTTTTTGGGTAGGAAATACAAAATATTTTACAGTTGATATAAGGATCTCAAAACTGTATATATTTTGTGCAATGGTTTTGGCTGAAGTAGAATATATTTTTTACTCTTTTTAAATTCTTGCAAACTCTGACTTACTTTTGAGAACAATGTGCTTTTCACTGTGTTCTACTGGAGAATTTGTGATTTGAAAAAACAATGTCCTTGTTGCAAGAATCTGAGAATTCACACATATTTTTCTCAGTGAGCCCCTTTGCCTGACATCAACCATTGTGTTATGCATTCTCCTCCAAAAGAGAAGTTGAAAAGGAGTGAGAGAGACAAAGAGGAAAAGGATCACAGTATCTCAATTTTATTTTCTTTCCTGAAGAGTATTCTCTTTGGACAGACAGTAATTGTAGTTTCTAATGACACAAACTTGAAGGGAAACAGAAGAAGACTACAAACAGGTTTATGGGCCTATCAGCAGGAATATGTGGCTACAAATTGCAGAGTAAATGAAACAGCCTGTTGTTTCCTAAGCCTGAGTTTGTGAGTGTTATGCCAAAGTATTTGAGGAGGAGCTAGAGCACCAGGCGGTGTAAAGGATACCTGCTGGGCCCTAATTGGTGCCCACTGTTGTTAATGGCTTCCTGTGGCTGAATGTTTACTTGTCATTTGTTTTGTGCTTTGTTTCCCAGCTACTGGAAGGAAAAAAAAATACTGACCAAAACTTTATTTTGCTTTTAAGTGGACATCCTTGGACATCAACTGCCACACTGCAAATTGTCTTATGCTTGAGACCATTCCTTAGTCCTCTTGGGCTTCTGAAATTACATTTCCTTTGGCTTTGAATTTGAAAAGTCAACAGATTTTTAAAAAGATATATTATTTATATATAATATAGAATGAATTATATATTATATGCAATATATATTTATTATCTAAGAAAATTATGCAATAACCATGTCTGGGGCTTTTGCCTACTGCAAGGCTTTGAATGGCTGAACATTTGATAATACTGGTTTTGAAAAATGCTACAGATAATAATAGTTTATTTATAAGCATCTGTTTTCCTAAAATGCCCATTTTTCTTATAAATATATATTTTTTTTTTTGTGGTAGGATGTCTGTTGAAGATGAAGAAGAACTTCTGTACATAAAATTCTCCTTTCTGTATGTGATACAGCTGGCTTGGTTGTGGTTTTTATTTGTTGTTTTCTTCTAATCAAAAGGGACTAAAAGAAAACGATCCATGTCAGTGTCTCAGACCCTTTGCTTATCCTGTTCTTGGTTTCCCTAACAAGAGAGCCTGATAGTGTCAGCTATGGTGTGAACACCTCCCTGCTGGGAAAAAGGAGTGAAACTGCTGTTTTTAACTAGGACAGCGAATAGTTTGTGGTGAATATCCACATATATACATTACTCAAGAAGAAGGAATTAGAATAGTAAAAACATCCTAATCCTATAATCTTAAATCCTCTTCTTCTCCTACACTGGGTTTTGGGGTTGGGGTTTCTTTTGAGTGATGTCAAGGGAAATTTAGTTTCAGTAATCCTAGAGAACAACACAGAGAACTTCAGAGAAAACATACCTCTATCTCAATTTAGCAATTAATTATTACTGTAACAATGTTTAGGTATTTGTCCTCTGTCCACAGGGGTGGACAGTTTGATACACACAAACATTACATGGTTGCAGAGACCTGAATCAGTTCGTGACAAGGCTGTGTTTGAGGCAGCTCTCTAGCAGGTCTCAGACCGTGTTTGGGGTGCCCTCAGAGGCAGACAAGACAATGTGGGAGAAGCTCTCATTGAAGTGCAGAGCACTTTGTCTGGGGACATAAATCTGATTCCTTGATTACCACTGACCCTTGTTTAGCTCTGTTTCACCTATATCTCTCTCCCCCGTGCGTTTGGCTCGTACACCTGCAGGTGTGCTGTCCACAGAGTATTACCTCATGCTATTTTGTGTTACCAATATAGATAACACTGTCTGGAGCCCTCCTTTAGCGGGAATGGAGTTTGGAAGCCACTTAGATCTGAAGGAAACTCTACACAGAGTAGAAGACAAGGATTTAGGTGCAGAGTTGCAAATATTTAACATTCTGTGCTGACCTAGGTGCTGGAGAGAGGGGGAAGGAAGATGGGTTCAAAATGTCCTTAACATATAGCCAGGCAGATTTTCCATTTTGTGGGCTGATCTCAGGAAAAGCACATCTAACTAATGTGGGAGCCCTTTTATGTAATTCCTGAAGGATCTTGATCAGTAAGAAAAAAGTGCTGATTTCCTCTGAGTGAAAAGATGATTCTCAGAAAACGGCAAAGGAAGGACTAAAGAGATTTGCCCCATCTTCAAGGGGAAGTTTAGTGTATTTCAGGGCATTCTCGTTCCTAATTATATCTTTAGAACATATTCTAAGATTTATCAAGGTATTTGCTGTCTTTGGTTTGTTCTTGGGTTTGAGTATTAACTACAGTAGTTTCACGAATACAAGCCGCACGGAGTATAAGCCGCACCCCCGGTGCCTCGACAATGTTGCTGTCTTTGTCAATAGATAAGCCGCACCCCGAATATTAGCCGCACTTTCGTTCGTCGCGAGAATCCGTGCGCAGCTTTCACAAATTGGCCAATTAGTAACAGGATCGCGGCAGAGCGGGCTTTACTGGCTCGGGGCGGGGCCAGGCAGGCTCGGCCCGCTCATGGTTGCCGACGGGGCCGGGTGGCCCAGCTCAGCGCCACGGCTCGGCGGGGCTGGCCGGATGGTACTGCCGCTGCCGCCGGGCTCGCTGGCCCCCCTCTCCCGTCAGCACCGCCCCGCTGCCGCGTTCGCTAGCCCCGCCGCCGGGCTCGCCAGCCGCGCCGCGTTCCCTAGCCCCGCCGCCGGGCTCGCCGGCCGCCCCCTCCCGTCTGCACCACCGCCGCGTTTCCTCGCCCTGGCCGGCACTGCAGGCCCCCGCACCGCCGGGCTCCCCCACGCTGCTGGCCCCGATTCTGCTGGGCTTCCCCCGCTGCCAGGCAGCCCCACCCGCCGGCCTTCCTGCTTCTGCCATGCTCCCCTGCACTGCTAGCCCCAGTTCTCCCGGGCTCCCCCGCCCTGCTGGCTCAGGCTCTGCCGCCCCCCTGCCCCGCCCTGCTGGCTCAGGCTCTGCCGCCCGCCCCCCACACTGCAGGCCCCGCCTCTGCCAGGCTTTCCCACCTCAGCCGGGGCCGGCCGGGCTCCAGCTTGGCTTGGGGCTGCCGCGGGCTCTCACTTCCGTGTTGGCAGCTTTTAGAATTTTGTTAATGTATTAGCCGCCCCGGAATATTGGCCGCACTTCCGGGTTTCCACCAAAATTTTGGTCAAATTGGTGTGGCTTGTATTCGTGAAATTACTGTAATCTAATATATTCATATCATCTTTTTCAGACTGGAAGGCTAAAGAATAAACTACAGAACCAAGAGGACTGTGAAGACTTTTGGCTGCTGTTTCCACTGGCTGTAACAGTTAACACCTCAGAAGAAAACCTGAGGATATAAAATCAAAAACTTGAGTTTCTTACACGCTTCGTTGCAGCTGAATATTTAGGCAGTTTAGTTGGGGGGAGGAGGGAAAGGAAGCCCCAAACCAAAACTGATTGCAAAAAGTGACAGCAAGAAGGCAGCAAGAAAAGGAGCCAGATCTGTAAGTGTTGTAGGAGTGTGTAACTCATTAGCACCAATGGATCAGTGCTCATTTGTGCCACTTGAGAATCAAGCCCAGTAACATGGTGTTGTCCCTTTAGTGTAATTTTTCTCTCACAGTTCCCAGTCTCTAGAAAAAGGAAAACTGAACTACATTTTGAAAATACATGTGAAATGCTAGAATCTAAAGTAATCTTTCAATTATTTAAATAAAAAAGAAGCCTCTATGCCAGAATATGTACAGAACCTGAGTAATTTGCCCAATATGTGAACAAGTGGTTTTCATGACTGGCTGTACTACAGCATGATTATTCAAGGACATTTTTCTTTGGGTTAGGGTGAGAAATACCTTGACCTTTGGTTTTGATAATCTATGTATCACTTGCTCATTTTGATTCTCTTTAAAGTCATCGAAAGAAGGAGATCTTGTTTTTGGTTTTTGCTGTCTTGCTCATCTCTTAACAGTTCCCTGTTCTTCTTTTTACACCTGTGTGTTGGTTTCTATCCTAATTTTTACAACACTCCTGCAAATATGGACTTGGTTTACTGCAGCTGAATTTAATCTGAATTTGCCTGTTGAATCAAGGCTACTAGGCATATGAAATAAGGGAAAGGAGTATTAGTTTGATTAATTAAAACTGTTCCCTTGACTTCTATAGAGGTGTCTCAATTGCCTTCAGTCAATCTGGAGCACAGATTACTCTGCCTATAGTATAAAATGTCTTACACAAATATATGAGTACTGTGATGCTAAAAAATTTAAAAAAAAAATGCTACTCTACAAACTGAATACTCAAGTGTTGGAAAACTGTTAAAATGGAACCATTTTTATTTCTTTCACATGCTACCAGTAACATTCTGATTATGTTTTTTCTCTGACTTTAGAGTGGTGTCTTCCCAAGGTTTGCCTTCTGGTGCCTTTGTAAGATCCGCCATGGAGCAGCTGGCCCTGGTTTCTCTAAGCAAAGGATGTGAGCAGCTGAAAAAGGCAAGCAACTTATGCTGTAGTCAAACAAAACCCTTGTGCTTTCAAACAGTGCTGCTCAGACTGGTATTGTGCCATCCAAAGTCATTCCTCCCTAAGCTGTGCTTGTACAGGACAGCAGTGGAGGCAGCTGCCACGACCTGCTGTGGCAGGAGACCTGCTACCTCATTCCTTGTGGTCAGAATGGCTTTACAAAGGCAAAACAATTCTTTTGCTGATAGATGTTCCCTGAAAAAAATAAGTTCTTCCAGCAGAACAGCATTTTTGCCTGTCAAGCTGTGGCTTACGAGGTTTTGCTAGAGTAGTTGTGCCCCATGCTGGTGGAATTGCTCCTTGCCTTCCCTGCAGTACTCTTCAGCCAGATGGCTGCCTGGCAAGGCTTAAACTTGGCCCTAGGTTTAGGAACATGCTCACCCAGTGTCTCAGCTCTTCACAACTTCGCAGTTGTGAAGAATGAAGTTTAACACCCTTGTGTTTTCTTGGAGGGCTTGGGATGATCCTTTCATTTTACTGTAAATTTGAGAGGGAACTCATGTACACCTGCATACATTGGGAATAACGTAAGGGGGAAAGCGATCATATAAGGTTGGAGGAGAGAAATATTAATTATTCAAACAGTGGTTTTAGGCTATTCTGTGTCCAATTTGGAGATTTGCTGCTTATACTAAGGGGGAAGCCAAAGAGCTACAGGAAAGAATTTTGGTCAAGGTATCAAGATTTTTGATGTTCCCCACAGAAACTAAGTGGCGTGAAGCCACTGAGAATGTTTGGGGGTGTGTAAGTTGAAGAATGACACAGAGATAAGGAGGGTGAAAATGCATAGAAGAAACTTCATTGGTGTTTGCCCCAGTCTTCTAGAACACCTTCCCTTCCAGCTCATTATGTCCCTGCACGAAAGTGCTGTAAACTGAAAATGCAAAAAGGGTAGATTTAAAGGATGGTGATGAAGAATGCTTGGAAAGACTCAGTAGAACACCCAGTTTTAATGGCATTAATCAAAGGGATTCATTCCTATTTTGGTAAGAAAACCACTTTTCATATAAGTTGGCAATGAAAAATGCTTGTCTGAAATAGCAGCAGGATATGAAGGAAACCAAAGTATCTCCCATTTTTTAGGCCCCTTCTCACCTCCTCCCCTCAAAGGCACTTGTTTCCCCTCTTTGTGTACAGTTCCCCTGCAGCTGTGCCCTGTGAGATGAGCCGGGGTGGCCGCGTTCCTCACACCTCCGTGCGATGCACACATCGCTCCCCCAGCCTGCCAGACTTTGCAGTATTTCTTGGGCCAGACTGTCAGGTTGCTGAGGATAAGGGAGGCTTTAATTTGCAGTTTGCATTCTTTTCCTAAGTAGTACGTGCTCTGGAGAGAAGTCAAAAGCGGTCCTATGATTATGAACTCAGTGGTTCCATGCATCTATCTTTATAAAAAGTCAGCTCTGTCCACAAGGTATTTCACATGTTGGGCCTACTAAGCTCATTTATACTGCAAGGGACAAAAATAACATATTTTTTTTTTTTTACAGCAATGAAAAATGTGGTGACCCTTGATTTTTTCTAATCTTAAATACATATATTTTTTTATTGTGCGTAGATATACCTGTGGTCACTTCGTCCTTGAATTTACCTGTTTGGGTGTATAAGTTGCTGTCATGTTTGCAATATAACACACACAATAAGGACACAGTCCCATTCTAGAATTTTTTATTTATTGTCTTTTACAAATTTGGAGTTACCAAATGATAACCTGGACAATGAAACAGTTTGAAAGAAAACACAACTATCTCTTTTTTTTTTTTTTTTTTTTTTTTTTTTTTGGGTGGGAGGAATTGCAGAATAGGAAACCAGGACCTTATCCTGTGTGTTTCATAATATGGTTCAAAGTTTATTTGTAAATACAAAAAGTGTATTACCTTGGAAAAACTTAGCATTTCTGGCAGTATTATTACAAGTTAAAGAAATAGTTGCACAAATGAAGAGTGATCTATCCAGTCTTCTGTGACCATTTTGCAGTGAATGAAGAAGATGAAATTTTTAAACTATTCCTCTCCTTTCATTTTCCCACATTTTTTCCCTGTGATTTTAGGGATGGAACAGGAATCAGGAGATAATTTTTCCTTCAAAGAAGGTTATTTGGCTTGAAAGGAAAAAAAAGAAAATGGGAGTGTTTTGAGATGAAACTTTAATCATCTTTTGGTTCAATTTTAATGTACCACTTTTGGTTTCCTTAACGTGAGGCAGGTGTTCTTAAGTGATATCCATTTGATGTTGTGATACAGCTTTTATCCTCTTCTCAGAAGGGCTTACACCAAACACTCAGAACCACTTTTCCCCATCTCCAGACTTGTAGTGTATTCATCACACAGACAATGTAACATCAGCAGCAATTTCAATAGTGTTTGTGTAAAGGACTTTTCTGCTCCCCATCACTCACCCATAATGTGTGGGTTGCTTTCTCTTTTGGCTCCCACACCTGTCCTCATCTCCAGTGGTGAAAAATGGGCTAGCCAGTGCCCAGCTCTTCCTTGGACAGCTTCAGCTGGGTCTCTTACAGCTGATGTCATTGCTGAGGATGCACATTCCTCCTGTGGTGAGGATGCAGGGGACAAGCTAGATTTGAGTTAAAGGATTTGAGCTGTAAAGCTGAGGCCCTTAAGGTGCCTTGTAATGTGAGAGGAAGAGATGACTGATTTGATATGATAAACGCTTTTCTTTTGATCAAAAGAGGGCTTCAGCCTCCTGTCCAGTTTAAGACCCAGTCCCTCTCCTTCCAGTTAGACTAGAGCAAAATGTGCTGTGTGGAATTCTACATAATTATATAATGTGGAGCTCTTGTCTTTGGCCCACAGTATACTGGATGATACCAGATATTCTCTCTTGGCTGTAGGCTGAAAAAGGACTTGGATAAGCAAATTTTACTCCGCTTTCTCTCTTTGCATGTGACAGCTACATTGTCCAGGCTGGAGCCAGGAGTAGCTTGGAGAGAACCTCTGTGATGAGAGGATCCTACACAGAGCAGGGGGGCTTGAGCCTGCTTCATGCTTTTGTGTAGGCAGACAGGAAGATTTGGCACCCATGTTTTACTAAAACAGATTTATTCCACTGCCATTACAAGCATGCTCATTTCCACCTTTACTGTCCAGGCAAACTTGTCTTTATAAACTTCATCCATTCTCAAAATTAATTTTCCGTGGAATTCAGCCACTAGCTGATGTCTTTAGGAGGATTTAGATTAACTGCTGTGTGCAGAGCTGGCAAGGAGAGCATGAAAGAAAGTTGAAATGGCCCATTAACAGAGCAAAAGTGAAAACACACAAGTATAATTGTTCTCAATCTTTATTTAGGATAAAACCCATGTGTCTATAGTGGCCAGGAAGCCAAACCATGCACCCAGAGAAAGTCCCGGGCTCCCACCAGCGTAAGTGACAGCAGAAAACAGGTCCTGAGTGCTGGCAGTGAGAAAGCAGCCTCTCTCATCTTATGGAAAGAGATTTACTTGTAGCCACATTTGGGTGGCTCCCTGTAATTGTTCCCAAAGGAAGGGAGGGCTGGCTGGGGTGTCACCAAACCGTGAGGGGGCCTGGATGGCCCTTTCATCCTGCCCCAGGCCAAGGGTGGCCACTCAGACCCTGTTTGCCTGACCCAAGGCAAATATGCCTTGGCTCAGGGCTTGTTTCTGTGTGCCTGGCTGAGGGTGAAGTGATTGTTCACAAACAGGTGAGAGAAAAGTAAAGTGGAGAAATGAAGGGATAGCCTTTAATGCATGAAAAGGGGAAAAGGCCACTTGAAAATTACTTGGAAACCCAAAGGCAGGACAAAAAATGAGCAAATGAATAGCAGTCAAGTTATTTTTAGAACAGTTATGCTCTATGGAAAATAGAAAATTCAGGCCATGAGTTTAGATGGGATGGTTGCAATTGGTTGGCTCCTTTTGGCATGTCCAGCCTGGAGCAGCTTAGCTGTGGCTCCAGGATAGGAGTGGGGAAGGAAAAGCAAAGGGAAACACAGCACACATGCAGACTGGCTTCTGGATGCTGGCTTTCCTTCCTCCTAGTATTCTGCATTTTAGGAATATATTTGTAGTCACACAAGGAGCTGCAAATATTTATGATACTGAGCCACTCTACAATGATAACTTATGCAATGCAAGTGTATAGGCAGCCACCTGGGTGCAAGTCCATGAAGAATCAGCCTAGAAAGCTTTGGTTTTTCTCTATGAAATGCAAATGGAATTCAATCAAAGACCTGCTCACAAACTAGCACTAATTTAAATGTATCTCTTGTTTTTTAACTGATACAAGCAATTGATGTGGGTTTTACATAGACATTGCCTGGAGCATTTCCTGTGTTGTTGCCCATCAGGGTTACAGAGATATATATTCAACCACTGTATTAATATTTGCTTGCACTCTTAGGTACTTATGCTTACAGTGCCCACTTCCATAAATGTTAGTTCCATTGCATTTTCCTTTAATTCCCTGGTCCTGTCATAAAAAGACATGCAAGTCCTCTTTCAGTTTTTAGTTGATTCAGATATGCTCTTCAGCTTTGGGTAAAGGAAGATCCTGTGCCTCATGAAATTAAAAAAAAAAATTCATTAAAATAATTTTTCTCTCCAGTTCTTGTTCTTCAGCTTTACAGAAAGGCCAACTTCTTGTTACTCTGAGAAAAGAGAATTTTTATAGGATTGCTGCAGGGAGCAACCCTAGACTAGAGGAGGACCAGATCCAGAGTTCACATTTCAATACTTCTCTTGAGTTTGGAAATAAAAGACAAAACAGAATAGAACAGTTCAGCTAGAAAGGACATAAAGTGATCATCTGTCTAGCAATATGAACAAAAAAACCAACCAAACAAAAAAAATCCCTGCAAAATATTTTACAAAAAAGCAGTTTTTCTTGCAAATTTGTCCCAAATAGCTATTACAACCGTCACAAGGTAGGTAAGGAGATATTTTCTTTTTTTTTCTTGCAAGATGCCACTAAATCTAATAAACTCTGGAAGGTAATGAAATTTGAATGACTAGCAAGAAAATAGATTACTTTTTCAAATGTTACTTATACTTGGAACACTGTGTCTAAGCAGAATTGTATGTATTCAACTGCTGAATTTTGGAGCTTTAGTAAAACCCATCTCAGGCACAGAAGTGCAGTCTGTAATCTTGGTTCAGGTGAAGACCCCGACACTGTTGGAGAGTGAAACGTGCCAGACAGTCCTGTTGTGGAGAACAGCAGCTTGGCGCTCCAGGAAGAGCTGCAGAGCAGCAGCTTGCCTTGGCCTGAAGGTAGCAGAGTTTCCTGGCTCGGGCACCAGCGCTTCATGCTGCTGGGCTGGGAGGCTTCATCTGATTTCCTGCTGTTGGCAGAGCTCCAGCAGTCCCTAAGAAATGGTCTGTGGGTCTGGCACGTGAGGGAATCAGTGAGAATGCTGAGAGGAAAGAGGTGTGTCTTGGCTTTCTGAAATGGCAGAGTATCCTGCATCAGGGGCATTCCTTTCTTTCCTTCCTTCATTTTGTGCCTCTCAAAAAATGGATCTGAAACATAAAGATGATGGTTTCAATGCAATGACTGCTGCCTCTTCCATTGTAATTGTTTTAACTGAAACTAAGCTGAAGGAACTAAAAGTATAAGCAAATTGTGTAAATCTGCAAATTAATAATTTCTTCACTCTTATTCTAAGGAAATTAGGTGTGTTTGTAGTTCTGTTGTCTGTCCCTCTTTCTGCCCTGTCTTCTGGGCACACTGGATGGATTTGTATCAAGGTTCCAAAAAGGTTTGTGAAAAACAGGTGTCTGGGAGCATGAGTGGGAGTCAGGCACAAATCTCAAGAGGAGATTTTCAATACAAGGCCAAGCTGCTTTTTAAAATGTCACTTTGAGGATGTGTTCATCGTGGGCACTGCAAGAAGCTAGCAAGTGAGAGCTTTTACCCAGCTTTAGGATAGAACTTAGGTATAACAGGGCAGGAACTGAAAATTCAGCAGTACAGGAAGGGAAGTCACAGAAGAGATAGAGCAACAGTTTTTGTTATTGCTGCTGCATTTTATTTTCAATGTAATTAAAGTTTCTGTGAAGTGATTATTATGTCTAAGTGCAACAGGTCCTGGGAGTGAAATATATTTGTATAATTCAGTTCTTCATTGGTCCAAAAAGACAGAAGCAGTGAAGAACTGCTTCTGTCTTTTTGGACCAGTGAAGAACTAAAGAAGAAAATATTTGTAGTAGATCAAGATGGTCAAGATGTGGACAAGCATATTGTCTGGATTTATTTTTTTATGGTGGAGGAGAATTTGAAAGGCAGAAAATATTCTAGCACTGGTAGGTAGAAAAAGTAGGTATTAAAAGTAGGAATTGAAAATTGAAGTCTTAGAAATGGGAAGAATTTTGCCTTCTAACAGCAATGGAGAAGAGGAAGTAACATAAAAGGAAGTAACATCAAAGGAAAAAGACAAGCTGCTCAGTAATAACTGCAAAGTTTAGTTTTAAACAAATAGTCATCCTTCCAGGCCAGCAGATCAGAAGTGTTATTAAATGTGTAGTGCTAAACTGAGGGAGATCACTTTGGTATTGAGATGCAGATTTGTGAGCCATTTACCTAAAGGTAATAGTTATATCAGTGTGAAGAGGAGAGGCTCCCTGAGGATAAGATACAGAAAATGACACCTAGGATAGAGCTTTGAAGAGCTCTCAGAGACAGGGCAAGAGATAGTGGAGAATGAGGAGCCATTCCAGGGTGATGGGAAATCCATATGTGTGCTGGGCTGCAATGGAACATAGAGGGGGATTTGTTAGGACTGGGGCATTAGAAGTGCCCACAGTCTGCTCCTTGCAGCCTAGATCAAACTTATGCCTGTTTGAGCTTGCATGTTAAAATAAATGGGATTTCTCTTCCTTACAGAATAGACATAAATCCAAGAGTAGGGACCAAAGTCAAGGTAAGTTTAAAAGGAGAAAAGGGGTGACAAGGAAGAGTCAGAGTCAGGAAAGAGAAATTTAATGCAGACTGTCCCATAGCTGAGAAGGGGACAAAATGAGTGAGGTTCATGTAGTGTTCAGCACAGCAGAGGAAGAGGAAAAAGGAAAGGGGCCAGGTTGGGTTAGGGAAGAGGTGCTGATTGTGAATTTAGGCTTCAGAGGGATGAGGCAAAAGTTTAAATACCAAAGAGGGCCTGGGACCTGGAGTTTTTTGTGTGTCTGGTGACTACTTGAATCTTAGCATGTGAAGACTATGACTCCCCTCTCTTCTCTCCCACATTAGTTTCTAATAACAACAAAATAAATCCCCAAATTGGTTCACTTCATGCTTCAGCCAGCCTTTCTCTCCCAGAGCAGTACCCCTTTGTGTGTGCCCTGAGATGTCCTGAAAGAGACCCTGGCCTTTCCTCCTCCCAGCAAGACTGAAATGCCCCTGCCTTGGGAGAAGAGCGGCTGTGGGTGCTGGGACCTGGCCCCCAGCGCAGGGACTGGAAGACACACTGTGCCTCTTGAGGTGGAATTTTGAGGGACTGCATTTTCTGAGAACCCACGCCAAAATTCTTTCACCTCTTGGTAAAGAAATGTCAGAAAAACAGGCCCTGATAGGCAAGAAGTTGTCATCACCCATAAAAACAAACTTCCTTCTCTTTCCAGTCTACCTTCCACTGGCATCCACAGCTCCCAAACCAGATACCAGCTGCTCCTGTTTTAACTCTAGACACAGCAGCTGAGATTAATGTGAAATTCTGCTTTCTGAATTTATATGTGTTAACATTCATTTAATTGTAAAGTTACTATTAATTTTAGCAGCAAATAGAGTTGGATATGGAGAGGAATATACCAGAGAATCTATGTAAAAATCAGGAATCGTATATAATTTCTAGAATGAAAAGCAAGTGTATAAGATAAATCTCCAAAAACAGTTTGGAGTTTAAGAATGAAAAAAATCATCATTTGCTTAGAAAATTTAAGGCAGTTCATTCTAAAACAAAACGGTGTTTCAGCAGAGACTAATTTTTTTCCCCTATATCAGAGACAAGGAATGGATTTGGAATTAATTTGTATCCTTCACTAGGAGCCTAATGTGTTTTTAGTAAAAGTACTCAAGGGGGATCCTGCTGTAGTGGTTTTCTGGTTATTATGCAGGTGGTTATGGAAGGGAAACATTCTGTGTGGAAACTGGTGCCAATCAGATGATGTATTGTGAATAGACAGATGACTTTTCTGACAGGGGCTTTTCCCTTCACACACTTAGCAAGGCTAAGGAGTAAGCTTCCTTACACACGGTGGATACAGGTAGATAATCTGTACTGAAGTTCTGTAAGATTGAAGTTCTGTGAGATTGTCCCTCAAGAAGTTATTTCAAATGAAACATTTCCAGTTATCTCTGGAATGAAACTTGATAATCAGGAAAAAAGAGTTCTTAAGCACAAATTCTTTCACGAGTGCAGTAGTCTCAGATATGGTATTGGTGGTCTCTTGACATCCCACTGAGGGTGACTGATGTGTAGAATGATCTGTGTCAGTTCCTTTTTAGCAGCATAGATAAGGAAGGCTGGAAGCACCACAGGTCTTGGTGCTTTTCAGCGAACTCACAGTGAACCACAGGATCACTTCACTCTTTGAAAATCTGGGGTTGTTCAGCCATGTCATTTACAAATAATAACAGCTGAGGTTGCGTGCCAGTGTCATCAGGGAGTTTAATATTTAATCTCATAGCTGTCTGTGGTGTGCCCTTGAAGCTGTGTCACTGAGACAGATACCTGCCTGTGGGAATTGGAAGTGCTCTCCAGGAACTGCGATGCCTTGAGCTGACAAGTCCTGGGTGAGTGTGAACTCTCACTGTTTTTTCATCATTTTTTCATCAAAGTGGCTGCTGGGGAAGCAGGTCCTGCATCAGCTGTGCCAAAGAACAAATCCTAATTTATTTTAAAATGTGTTTAGAATGTAACATGTGAACAGGGGTGTTTCAATGTTGGTGTATGTATGGTCAATATGAAATCTTTTGTAATCCAGTGTGTAAAATGTCTCATTTTTTACATGTGATTCCACAGAGCTTATTAGTGTTATTGTAGCAGACAGTAAATTAGACAGTGCAATATAAAGTTTGCTCTGTGAGAGGGTTGCAGGTGTGCTTGGCTGAAGCTAGACATTGTAGACTTGTTTTCTATCACCTTGCTCTTGTGTTGTCGTTTATATCAGTGCAAGTAGATGTAAACTGTGGCTTATTCAGGGAGGTGGCAATAACTGCCCAAAGGGCAGAGACTCAGACTTTGTATCTGTTATAGTGGGTATTGCACTGTGAAATATATTTCCTGTTCATTTCTCTTCCAGAGTACATTTCAAAAAATACCTCTATCTGGGGGAAAGAGATGGTGGTGTGTGTTTCACTGTTTGAGTGTTTTGAGTATTTTTTTTCTCTTGCTCCCTCTTTTTTTTTTTTTTTTTTTTTTTTAACAGAAGAACATACAGAGTTGTTTTATCAAAGCTTTTTGTAAAATTTAAAAAATAGTGCTGAAGTCATATGGAAAAAGGACATTTAAATAAGCAGTTATCAAAAGTTGTTGCAGTCTTTTTAATTCCTCCTTGAAAGCATCCTCAGTTTTGTCTGACATGGACCTAAGACCCCCACATCCCATTGTGAAAATATCCCTAATGATGTGCTAGTTCTCAAGGATGTATCAGAGTGCTGCAGCTAACACCCGATAACACTGCTCACTCCAGTGCTGGCACACTTTGCCTGATGGGTGCAAAATCTCTCCTGAAACAGATCTGAGGCAAGAAGTCAGGATCTGCATTGACTTGCAGCACCATGCAGCAAGCAGAAGAAAATCGATTCTCATTGAGTCATGAGGCTAGGCTGAATGCCTGATCCTTTCTCTCTTTGGATCCTTTCTTTTTCCCCTTGTTTTCTTCATGCAGGAAATGGAAGTGTTACCTGTCTTACAAAAACGTAGCAATTTTCTTTTTTTTGGCCAATAGTTAAGCACTGTGACTAGGCTTTCCCTTTTTTTCTTTTTTTTTTTCTTCTCACCAAGACTGGAATCAAAGCAGAGCTCCTATATTAAACAGTTTAACAAAGACTAGGGGAGTTATGATGAATATCTTTGCTCTGAGACTTATCCTTCCTTAAATTTTATTTTATCAAACTTAATGTTCATCTGACAAAGAGCTACAGGATGCACACACTTGTGGAGGTTGCTGGAAATAACTCCCTTTCCTTGCTTTAACTTGATGTCAGGGTTTCTGCAGGAGGAGAGCTACAAGGACTCAGTTGTTTACAGAGTACAGCATATAGCTAACCTCTGGCACCAGGTCCAGGAGGCTGCTCTGCTGCCTTCTCTCTTTGCTCAGCTGGCCTCCTGCCTAATCTTCCCACTGTAACAGGGATGTTTGCAGTCACTTTCCCTCTCAGTAGCAGTTTGTGTTGAACTGTGTGGTCAGAAAGCCACAGACAAGATTGTTTGTAGGCTTCTTAAATTAGACCAGCTGCAAAAAGGAGATGGTCTCTGAGGCACACAAGCTCCTCTCTAGGCTAAGGCTAATAATCTTGTAGTTTGAAGAATGCTAGGCTTCAAAGAGTGTTTTCTCCCTGACATCTCTTCATTTAATCCTGTATTTATTCATTACCTTTTAAGTCCAGGAGGGCCTAACAGATTATTGACTCTGTCTCCTGTTCAAGGGTCCATTATAATTCACTCAGTTGTCACACAGGGCAGTGACTGATATTTGGCCAAAGCAGAGAGCCCAGAGGTGCTCAGTTTTGATAAATGACCACGGCTGTCACTATTTGTAAGTGCTCTTGGTTAAATACTCAAGTGAAGCAGGATGCCTCTGCTAAAGTGAGTGGATCAAATCTACTGCTATAAGCACTTAAAAGCATTGAAAAGTGTAGTTACAAGGGATCTCTGGAGGTTTCTCATGGAACTTCTGCTTCAGCTTCAAATCTAGATCATGTTGCTCAGGATCTTTCTCAGCTGAACTTGGTCTGTCACAATGTACTCATTCTGAATCTCCCTGTGCTGCCAAGCACAAAATCTCATGGGAAAATTTTAAATCGGATCCATTACAAAATCCAAGTGTATCACATCCACACAATTGTTATTGCCAACCTAACCTGTCAAATAATGAAAATCTGCTGATGGCATTCATTGTTTTTATTCAGTAAATCATTGCAATAAACTCTTTCATCTGAGAGTCTCAAAATCGACTGAGGAATTGACGTGAACTTTTGTGTGGAATTTGCCATCAGTGGATCCACTCAAGCCTACCTTATGGCTGAGGTCTGCTTTGCTGCCCCAGTTGTGAACCTTTGCACCTCTGGCTCATGCCTGGAAATGAAAATGTGTAAATACCTTACACTTAGGCTGCTTCCAGCAGAGCCAGATCCAGGCATTTCTGAAACACCAGTGCTGTGCAGCTTGTGGGCTGCTCCTGGGAGTGGCATTAGCAGCTGCTTGTGCTTTGAGGCAAATGGAGGAAGATATGGGAGTAAACAGGGGACCAAAGTAATTGCACTACTCTGGAGCTTGTGGAAGTATAATAGGATTCAAAGGATTCATCAGAACAGCCTTTGTGAAAACTTATTGGGGTCTTCTCCATCCCCCCTTTTTCTATTGAAAGAGGGGTTAGGTGGCCTGAGCAAAGCTTTAAATCCGTTTCAGTTCTTGGTCTCTCAGACAGATTTTGTATCCTTGTGTACAACTGCTTTTTATGACAGATCTCAGAAAGAACCACTGTACTTTTTCTAGCCAACAAGAAAAAGAGATAACATAATCTCAAGAGTTTTCAAGTTTTAGTGTTGCTAATGATCAGCTTGCCACAGAAGCTCTAAATGATGGATTGGTGCTACACCTAAGCTGACATAACAGCTACTGCTGTTAAGTCAGCCCCCCTTCCTTTCCTGTCCTTGGTCTCCTGCTAGTGCTTCTCTGACACTAGAGTGAGCCAGCTCACAGAGCTCAAACAAAAAGAAAAAAATGCGCTCTTTTTTCTGTCTTTTTTTTTTTTTTTTTTTTTTGTGTCTTTATCCTTAATTGTTAACTGCCAGGACTTTAGTTTCACAATATTTCGAATTGATGTAACTATGCTGTGTAAAGTGAAGTTATCAACTCCAGCTCCTCCCTGCTTGTGCTCCTGCTGGCTCTCATGCCCTCTGTGTTGGGAGGCAGATCTTGGTTCTGATCTGGAGGAAAATCAGCTCCCCATTCTGCTCTCTAATTTTTCTTCAGGTTGGTTTAGAGATGCTTTCTTGACATGGCTGATTACATAGCTGTACCAATACTAGGAGGAAAGGACAAGACCTCCTGTAGCTGGTAATTTCCACTTGTTTTGGCTGAGACATAACAGAAAAGGGCTACTTTGATATGCCCTTGTAGAACTGGACCTGTTTTGCTGACAGTAAATCATTTATTCTCTACTTCCATTGAAGGTAGATTAGTGAAGAATATAGCCTGATGGAAAGAAAATACATAGGGTAAGAATAGAGTGAAGCATGGATAAAACATCATGTGGTCCTCTTCAGAAGTCTTTTTTCTTTCAAAGAAATGGAGATTGCTTCAATAAGGGAAATAAAATCTCTAAAACATTTCTGTGTTTTATGTTAGTTACTTCTTTCCAGGGGAAGATGAATTTTAGGATGGCACATCAAGGGGCAAATAAACTATCATGAGTTGAATATCCCATTTACAAAATGCATCCTTCTGACTTTGTTTTCCTTCTTCTGCCTACAGCACCCTGCCAGACTGCTGGGATCAGCACCCTGCCAATGGCTGCCTCGTTCTCATAAACACACAGAGCCCCAAAAAGAAACAGAACAAATATTTCCTATGGTAAGTGTGAAAACTTCAGCCCTTGTTGGCTCCTTTCAGCTGAATTTTGCTCTATAATTACTAAGATGAGTGTATGAAATTAAAGCTGTGTTTTTCAGCAGCTTTTTCCATTGTTCTTACCAGAACTGCACTTGATAGCCATTTCTACAAAGTTATTATTGTTGTACTGCCATGATAATAAGAGAAGAGAGTTGTGGTGCAAAAAGACAGCGTGCATGTGGCCAAAGAGGAGTCCTGTGGCACAGCAAATAATTTACCACTTTGCAACATCTCCCCCCCATACCCAGTCTCCCTCAGCTTTTCAGTTTCTAATATGCTTTTTTTAAAAAAATATTTTCTTGTAGGAGCACTGGCTCATAACCCTCCAGAGCTGCAAGGTTAGAGCTTCTTTCTTGAAAAGCTGATGGCAGAGCAGCTGTTATAAACTATGATACATATATTTGGAAAGATATTTTGAGGCATCACAAACATAAGGAAAAAGGCCAGTTCATGTTATGAGGTGATTTGTGAGTGCAGCACAAAGGCTATGGAGATTTTTGTTTTTAAAAACGATTTTGTTTCTTGTGCTTTGCTGTAAAAATCTATCTGCTGACACACAGTGGCGAGGTTATTACAGACTACTTCAGGATGGATAGCTAAAGATTAGTCCGGCGGTCAAGGGAACCTGCAAAAGCAATTATTCATGAGCTCACCTTCCTCTTCCCTCTGACAGCTGGGAAATAAGTTTCTAGTAAAAATATAGAGAGTGCTTACCTTCTCTGTGTCTCTTTCCATATTTCCTTGCTCTACAAGAGTACTCTGACAGTTCTGTTCCTGAGTTAGGTTTCTGAGCTTTGGTTGCTTTTTCAGGACACAGATCATCTTGCTGAGTCCTGGGTTGGGCAGTTTGTGTTGTATTTCCATGCTGAAGGTACTGGCACTGTTTGCACAGCAGTTACTGGGAGATAGAAGAGACAGCATCTTACGTGTACCAAGTTCCCTTAGAATTCTGCTAACAGAACTGGATTTAGGAACAGCATGAAATCCATGCATATCATTCCCTGATGGCTTTAGAAAGGGTACTCCATTCATTTGCTTGTCAGCAAAGCCATGCCATGCTAGCTCTGACTTCAGGCATGGAGAAGACCACACTGCATTTTTTACTGTTGCAGACACTAAGGTCTATTCTGGTTCCCACTGTTCTGTCTTGAAGAGATGTCCAGCTACCTCAGAACTTCATAAGCCGCTGAGTGGCACAACCAGCTGCTGAAGCAGTCACAGCAGCATCACGTGCCTGGATTCAGTTCATTTATGGTTGGAACTGCCTGACATCAGCTTTGTCACTGCTTCCAGTCCTGCTTTGAGTTTTAGGAATTGCTGCATCAGAAGTAGCTGTTAGTGAAAATAAAAGTATTAGGAAAAAATTATATGAGCTGGTCAGGATCGGCTGCTGAAATTCGGCTGCTTGTCAGAGGGGGCACATCCCATCATATAGGTTGTGCTGGTTTTGTCTGGGGTAGAATCAACTTTCTTCACAGAGGCTGCTATGGGGCAGTGTTTTGGATTTGTCCTGAACTCAAGGTTGATAATATTGAGATGTTTCTTTTATTGCCGAGTAGGGCTTGCACAGAACCAAGGACTTTTCTGCTCTTCCTATGGCCACACTGATGAGGAAGTTGGGGGTGAGTGGGAGGCTGGAAAGAGACATGGCCAGGACAGGTCCCCAGTTGAGCAAGGGGACATTCCAGACCACATGACATCGTAGTCAGTGTATAAAGTAGGGGAAGAAGGACATGGGGAGATCTTTGGAATGATGGCCTTTGTCTTCTCAAGTAGCCATTGCATGTGATGGGGCCCTT